>NC_141919.1:38696611-39013954 GCF_057802395.1 Ceratotherium simum simum
CCAGCCAAGCGTGCTTCCCTAGACATTACAGTTTAGTCTTGCCCTTTTTATCTTTGTCTTGCCTTTTTTTTTTTTAGCCTTTCTTGGGTTTGTTTTTTTAAATAATGTATTTTAATATACAGGTTTTTCTCCATCCCCTCCCCCCACACACACTTTTTTCCTCACAATGGGTCTGTTTAAGAACTGGGGCTATTTGACCTGACTAATTTCCCATAGCCTGGGTTTTACTGATTGCATCCTCATGGTGCAGTTCAACATGTCCCGCTGTCCCTGTCCTCTGTAGTTCCTTCAAATTGGCAGCTGGATCCAGAGGACTGATCAGACTCAGGTGTGATCCATGTGGCAAGACTGGTATTGATGTATACTCTTTCATCAGGAAATACGTAATATCTCTATTTAAGCCATTGATATATTGATGCGCAATGCCTAGACCCATTAATGCACTGGGGATTGCAAACTGTTGAAATTCTAATTTATTATTTGTTATGAACTGAAGGTTTGTGTGTCCCTTCCTCCAAAATTGTATGTTGAAAACCTGCTCCTCAATGTGACAGTATTAGAAGGTAGGGTCTTTGGGAGGTAATTAGGATTACATGAGGTCCTAAGGGTGGAGTCCTCATGAATGGGATTAGTGCCTGTATAAGAGTCACAAGAGAGCTTGCTTCCTCTCTCTGCTCTTTCTACCATGTGAAGATACAAAGAGAAGTCAATTCTCTGCAACCTGGAAAGGGGCCGTCACTGAAACCCAACCAGGCTGGCACCCTGATCTCAAACTTCCAGCCTCCAGAACTGTGAGAAATAAACATTTGTTGTTTAAACCACTCAGTCTAAGGTAATTTGTTATAGCAGTCCAAACTGAGTAAGATACTATTTCTTTTTCATTTGATAGTGGGAATATTTTTATGAGAGAAGTTTTCCTTCATTTACTATTTGTTTACCTAGTGGCAAAAATATAAGGAAGGATAAATTCTTGATTCTTTCCCTGTATTTACTAGTTTTCAAGATCATGAATTGGTTTGCTGTCATCTCCTGAAGGTGACCAATTAGGTTGTTGATATATATAATATATTTGGATATATGATGGGGTTCACATTTGATAGGGTTCAATCTATGAAAACTATTATTCTTATTGAAGTTTAAATTGTCCCATCTTTGGTCAATGGGAACCTCTTCAAATTGGCTCCCTTGCTATCTGGAATAGCAATGATTTCATGGCTCATTTTATACGTTTCCTGCCTCAGACCTGGAATCAGCCACTTTCCCAAGAAGCCCTATTTCTTTTTTTTTTTTTTTTCTGTTGAGGAAGATTCGCTCTCAGCTAACATCTGTTGCCAATCTTCCTCTTTTTTTTCCACTTGAGGAAGATTAGCCCTGAGCTAACATCTGTGCCAATCTTCCTCTATTTTGTATGTGGGTCGCTGCCACAGCATGGCTGATAAGTGGTATAGGTCCGCACCTGGGATCCAAACCCACTCCGCCAAAGCGGAGTGCACCAAACTTAACCACTACGCCACAGGGCCAGCCTCAAGCCCTGTTTACATTAATGGGAAAAGGTATTTCAGAACTACAATCTGGGGCCAGCCCCATGGCTTAGCGGTTAAGTGCGTGCACTCCACTGCTGGCGGCCCAGGTTCAGATCTCGGGCGCCCACCGACACACCGCTTGTCCGGCCATGCTGAGGCCACGTCCCACATACAGCAACTAGAAGGATGTGCAGCTATGACATACAACTATCTACTGGGGCTTTGGGGGAAAAAAATAAAATAAATAAAATTAAAAAAAAATACTACAATTTGGCCATTAGGGATGCTTATCACCATCAGGTTGGCCATTGTTTCTATAATTTACTTAACTAATACTTACTTAATGCTGCTCTGTGCCAAGCATTGGTCTAAGCTTTTCACAAATGTTAATTTATTTATTCTTCACAACAAACCTACTATTATCCCCATTTTACAGATGAGGAAATTGAGGCACAGATAAATTAAGTAATTTGTTTAAGGTCATACAGATAGTAAGTGGCAGAGCCAAAATTAGAACACAGTCTGAGCCTTTAGCCATCATGATATGCTTCCTTTCAGTTGACCTGCTTTCAGTCCTATGCCCACCCCTAGGCTAGGGGAAAGCAAAAAAACCTTGACCAGCAGACCCACTGAGATCCCCTCCAAAAGACAGAAGAGTGCTATTACCAGAAGAAGCAGGAATGAATCCTGGGAGGCCAAAATTAGAAGCATTTCAATGATTAAACTTTGAAGAATTATATAAAATGATAAGATATATAGAACTAGGATCTCTTATAAAAGTTTAGATCAATCAGAGTTCCATTACAATTAAGACCAAGTAGCCAAAAAATAGATTAATCCCCAATAGGTTTAATCCCCAGAGCCACAGAAATAAACACATGGGCACATATGAAGTTTAATGTGATACAAATTGTGTATTCAGTCAAAAGGAGTATTTTCTTGTTAGTTATTCAACGTTTTGCCCTGAGAGGACTCAGAGCGATTAGCATGTGAATGATCTGATCCATCCTCCTCTTCCAAAGCGATAATATCTGGAATTTCATCAGTCTCAGAGGTCAAGTCTATGGAAGTGAAATCAAATACCTGTAAAACAAGAATCTTGGCTATTAAAACAAACACTAATCAAGTGATCTGTCAGGTCCAGGTGAGACATTAATTACTTCACATGAATGAACCTTACTTTGTCCATAGCTGTGCTTTCTGAATAGTGTTATTCCCACAATTCACTCATATTATAAGGGCACTAAGGAAACTTCCTTTTAAAGGAAACTGACCAGGAGGCCAGCTCGGCGGCATAGGGGTTAAGTGCCCGCGCTCTGCTGCAGCAGCCCCAGGTGTGCAAGTTTGGAACTGGTGGCGTGCACCGCCCAGCACTGCTCGTCAAGCCATGCTGTGGCGGCATCCCATATAAAGTAGAGGAAGATGGACATGGATGTTAGCCCAGGGCCAATCTTCCTCAGCAAAAAGAGGAGGATTGGCGACGAATGTTAGCTCAGGGCTAATCTTCCTCACACACATAAAAAAGGAAACTGACCAATGGTGAAGCTTAATAAATGAAAGCTCTTTTGAAATACAAAATATAAAGCGTTTCTGGTTATTCGACCATCAATCTATTATTCTCTTAAAAACAATAATACTCCACTTTTCCAAGTCTGACTTCTAATAATATACACCCTTTGGGAAATGTCCAGGAACTGAGGAAGCAAAAGGTCTTTTAATAGTTGAAATAGCCATCGCAAAGTCCTAGTTCTTCTCTGCATAGGAAAGGCTTTTAGGGATAAGAAGTTCTATTAACTTACTTTACATACAATTTTGATACGCTAAGTAATGTTTCTTAGCCAACAGCAAATTAGAAGAAGAAAATTAGTGCGGTATAAAGGCTGGAATCTTGATAGCAGAGGAAAAAAATTAGCTGATTACCTAACAGAGGCAAAATAACCACCACCACCACCAACAGAAACCCACCAAAAAACAGACAGAGGGGGAGGGGAGATGAAGAGTTATTGTTTAATGGGTACAGGGTTTATGCTTGGGATGATGATAAAGTGCTGGAAACGGATAGTGGTGATGGTTGCACAACATTGTGAATGTAATTAATGTCACCGAATTATATACTTAAGAATGGCTAAAATGGTAAATTTGATGCTATGTATATTTTATCACAATTTTAAAAAATAGGAAAACAAAAAGAAGACAAGCTGAGAGAATCTTGTTGTGTTCATTGGACTGTTTGTGGCCCTTACTGCCCTTCTCCCTAGGAACCTAGGTGCTCAGACAACTGTCTGGTCTGAGGTACAAACCTTCACCGTTTGTTCCTGAGGCTTTTGGTTTGGGGAGATCAAACTGCATTCTTGCTATTCCTGAACGTTCACTTTGCAAAGACTGTATCCAACCTGACATCCACAAAAGCCAGCCATGCTTACACAGATTGATTCAGAGCATCAGCCAGGCAAGCCAACTATTGCAATTTTAGCCTTTTTAGGTTAAAAGATATACTTTCGGGGCCAGCCTGGTTGAGTTCCAGCGCTACGCTTCGGTAGCCTGGGGTTCTCTGGTTTGGATCCCAGGCGTGGACCGATGCACCGCTTGTCAAGCCATGCTGTGGCGGCGTCCCATATAAAGTAGAGGAAGATGGGCACAGATGTTAGCCCAGGGCCAATCTTCCTCAACAAAAAGAGGATTGGCAACAGATGTTAGCTCACGGCTAATCTTCCTCACCCACAAAAAGAGATACACTTTGCTTGGCACTCTCTTCTGTTTAACTAAATGTTTATCTTAACATCCAATATCACTTTGTTTTTAGTAAACGGAAAATACAACAGGAAGCTGCACCACAAGAAGGTATAGTCAGAGCAATTTCCTGAGCCCCAAACAGGGAAGCAAGCTGCAGTTTTCTCCTATCGGAGGGCTGCACAGAAAATATACACACACTCTGACATCACTCAGACATTAGCTAAATCCCCACCCTGCCACTTATCCCTTTGCAACCTGTTTCCTCACCTCTCAAGTGAGGAAAATACCTAATTGACTGGGTTGCAGGTGAAGAACAAAGGTAGCATGAGCCACGCTTGTACAAGGTGTTCAACAGACAGAAGCTTTTATTCTCATTAGTTCCTTAAATACCACCACACACACACAAAACCTCCGAAGTCACCTATAGGCCAAGTAACTGTTGGCATAAAGTAGAGTTCTTTGCAGAAGGTTGGAGATCCCACACTCAGGAGTCTTAGGAGAAAAGCTTCCACCACCACCTAAAAAGTACCTCTAGTCCCTGAGATGATTTAGGAGAGCTATACAAATAATTCACCTTCCTTATATCCAGAATGATTCAGAGCGTCTAATTTCCCTGAAGTTCTTGGCTATCACCAAAGCCTACTTGGGGGCTGTGAGGGAAACACGGGAGGATGGGCAGCTAAGAGGCAGCCACAGCCTGGCAAGTTTCTGTGGTGAGTTTAATTTGAAATGTAGTGGTCGTGCCTGACCATCTTCATGGGGTTTTTAGAAATGTGGCACAACAGAATTCATTTCAGATTTATAAAATAAATCCCTTTTTCACTGACACATACAAATATAGTTTGGACCATGGAAGGAGTGTAAGGAGTCTCTTGCTGAGAATGCCCATCAGGGATGGAGGCTAAACTCAGAATTGGATGCTTACTATGAAACTAACGAGATAACCATAGTCGCTCCCTGAAAGGACAGGAAACCAGCAACACATTCAAGAAAACCAAGTGACCATGCTAGGATCCCCGGGACTCTGTACCTTTTGCAGTTGTTTTGCAGGTTGTTTTCCATATAACCACAGGAGGCACCTTTCATATCATAGACTCCATTGATTCGCATATTTATTATGGTAAATTTCCAGAAGATGGCAGTACACATGTTAAAGGTGACATTTTCTTTCTTTTTTTTTTTGTATGGAGCTTCTGCACAATCTTTATTGACTAGTGTCTCAGAGATTTGACAATAACAATAATATCCCCATATATGGCCGAGGGAAAAAAAAAACTTTTTCCTTAAAAACAAAAATATTAAAATACCCAGCATCGTAGATAAAAAGTAGGTTATCGTACTCTCTTATCTTGGATCCCTCTACTTTCTGCTTCCAAAGGCAGTTAACAGCCCTAGCATTGCTCGAGCCCGGCGGCTTGAGGCCCCCTCCGGCGAGGGTCCGCTTCCACAGTTTGCACTGAATTAGGACTAATTGGGAATGGGTGTGGAGGTGCGTGCCTTCGGGGGCCGAGGCTTAAGCCGTCGGGGCGGTGTACCTGTTTCTCCTATACGTGAGCCTCAGAACTGTTGCCAGGTTTCTGTACACTGGTAAACAGACGTCCCCACCCGCCCGGGAACCAGTGTTCTCTCTCGTTCTCCGCCTTTCCCACCTCCCCTCCCCAGGCCGCGGCCCCCACTCCCCGAGTCGCTGCACTTTCGGTTTTTAGCTGCTAGCAGTTCCCGTGGATACGCCCTCCACCCGATACAGACCTCCATATTAAGACACCTGCGTCGGCAGGTTTCCCCGGCCGCTCCCTGCAGTCGTGGGGGAGCCATCCCCGAAGTCCCTCATCATAGGGGGTCCACCAGAACCCTAACACCCAGATTGCTAAACGCTCATAAGATAAAGACCCTCACCAAGATGGGGGGTCAGGGGGCAGGCGGCGAAGACAGCAAGGAGGCCGCAGAAGTGTCCAGGTCCGCGAGCCACCCCTGCGGCGCCGCGATGGTTGCGCCCAAGACAATTCTGCTTGCGTGCATTTATGTCGCCGCGCCTCGTCCTCCAGCCACCCGCAGTGAGCTACGTAAACGCCGAGACCAGCCGGCGGCGGTGGCGGCGCAGCGAGCGAGCGGGGACGGCACTCCTACCTGGCTGTGCCTCACCGCTCCGACCTGGCCCCGGCCCTCAACCCTCGCCCCGGCTTGGACTGACGGCGACCATGCTGTTCTCCCGCTTCAACGCTGGCTACTAGGCATCATCCTCCCGCTGCAGCAGCGGCTCCGGGGCCGGGGCCAGTCTCGCCTCCAGCATGGGCTCTCCCGCCAATGCGCAGGTAAGGCCGGCTTCGCGGGGCCCGGGGTTACCGGGGAGGAGACACCGGGGCAGGACGCTCAGGAAGACGAGTAGGGGACCCCTGTCGCTCGGGAGGGAGGCTGCCCCGGCAGGAGCAGCTCTACCTCGGGAGCCCCGGACTTGTGCGGAGCGCACGCACGCTTGTCACAGTAGGAACTGGTTCTCCTTTCCCGCGGCAGGCTCGTCCTGAGCTGCCCCCGGCCCGCGCGGAATGGTCTCTGACTTTAGTTGGGGTAAACATGTCCCAAGCAAGAACTCGGTATAGAGTCTGGCTTCTCCAGGGAGGCGGCAAAAAGCGGCAGTGCCCCTCCCCTCGTAGCCCGGAGCGGGGGAGAAGGGTAAAGCAGACCAAGATGCCATTTTCTAATGGGCATAAAGGCAGGCTAGTGGTGGCCTGGGGCCCTGGATAGGTGAGGTTACTACAGAAATAAAGACACCATCTGTGGGAATTTTACTTGCTGGTAAAGGCTCGTGTGCATGCAGTGCTGATAAACATGACAGAGAGGGAAATTCACTTATTTTGAAATAGAGAATAAGTATTGAAGAACTAAGGAAGTAAGAAGAAAAAATTTTGTTTGTATAAAAGTAATTCTAAGGTATAAGGCTATAAAAGGATCATGCAAGAGGTAATGATTGGCTCTAACACCAAATCGGTAAGACTAACCCTGTTGAGGGTTTGATTTTAACAGAAATCTCTCACCATCCATAATAGGTTGCATATGCAGCTTGATTATATGCTTGCAAGTTAGAAGGCCAGGAGCATCTTGGTTCTGCTTTACTCTCTCTTTACCCTTTACCTGAACAATTTGGTACAACTAAGTAGGCTGGTGCACATCCTTACCCTACGGGTAGGAACACCTTCTTGTGCTTTGTCCTTGGCTAACAAGAGTCTGTGGAAGTGGTCAGAACTCTCAGCCTAAGGAGCAGGTTGGCACTGATCACAACAAAATTAAAGTGATTCTTGGTATCCATTGTACCACATTCAACTAGTCAATGGTAACTCCTGTGTATTTGATTCATTTGAGCAGGTACATCAAAAGTAGGTCTTCATAAAATAAAACATTTATGGAGCCCACACCCAGGGTCTTGTTTGGAGAGAAGAGGCTATAGGTAACCCTAGCCCTATTTTTGTTTCAGGTTAAACTCTTGTTTCCTATTTCCTTTGCTTCTCAAAGTGTGGTCAGATTCTACCTGTAGTAGAATCACTAGAGATGTTTTTTTTAAGGGATGCTTTTATTATTATTATTATTACTATTACTGAGGAAGATTTGCCCTGAGCTAACATCTGTGGCCAGTCTGTCTTCCTCTATTTTGTATGTGGGTTGCCACCACAGCATGGCTGATGAGTGGTATAGGTCTGCGCCCAGGAACTGAACCTGGACCACTGAAGCAGAGTGCACTGAACTTAACCACTACGCCACCGGGCTGGCCCCTGAGGGACACTTTTAAAAAGTGCAGATGCCTGGTACTACCTCCAGACTTAACCAGATTCTCTGGAGGTGGAACCCAGGAATCTGCATTTTATTAATCTCTCCAGTTGATAATCCCTGGCATACACAGAGAGGGCAGGGGAAGGCTCCCCGACAGAGGATGTGGTTTTTATCCATGCTGGGAGCTCACTAGGGCCATTTTATACACGAGAGTTAGTCTGAAAGATACATGAGCTAACTCCTTAGCTGAGTTTCCCTGTGCTCTAACCTGGGTAGAGCAGACAATGAAAAAGGAAAAGTGCTTGATTCACACTCTTCAACATCTACTCTTATTACTGCTAAGTTATTATTTAAATGGTTGGCTAGAATCAAAGACAGATAACAGCAAGTGTTGGTGAAGATATGGAGAAATCAGAACCCTCACACCCTGCTGGTGGGAAAGTAAAATGGTGCAGCCCCTTTGGAAAACAGTCTGGCAGTTCCTCAAACAATTAAGCAGAGTGATCATATGACCCCCTAGCAATTCCACTCCTAGGTATATACCCAAGAGAAATGAAAATATAATTTAAATAGTAACCATTTCTGAATCATTGATTTTTACACATAAGTACCATTTAATCTACTCATTAATTTTGTAAAATGTCAATTAACAACATTATCCACTACTTTCCTCACTTTCTTAAGTTCTAGAAGACGTTAGACCTTTTCTTCTCCCTCACAGGAAATATCAGCTAAGTTAGCATTCTCTTTTGCTTTGGTTAATAAAACTTAAAACCCAAATTGTTGCCCTGCCATTCCTATACTACCTTATGCTGAAGTGTCATATTTTGCAGGTTAATTTTGTAATAAAGGTAGGGAATTTAAAAATTAGCAGCCTGGGGCCATTAAGGGTGAGGGACAAATAGTGTTCTATTCTAGGATATTACTTGAATATTTGTCAACAATTTTCCCCTAAGACCATAAGTCTTTTGAGGACAATTCCTGGTCTTCACTCAGCAGAGCAGAGTTCATGCCTTATACTATTAGGAACTCAAATATTGAATTGAGTCTTTTTTGTGTGTGTGTGGTGAGCAAGATTGGCCCTGAGCTAACATCTGTTACCAATCTTCTTCTTTTTGCTTGAGGAAGAATGGCCTTGAGATAACATCTGTGCCAATCTTCCTCTATTTTATATGTGGGATGCCTGCCACAGCATGGCTGATGAGTGGTGTGTAGGTCCATGCCCGGGATCCTAACCCACGAACCCCAGGCTGCTGAAGTGGAGTGCACAAACTTGACCACTACACCATAGGGCCAGCCCCTGAGTCATTTTTTAATGCATCTTATATTATATATACTATATATATATAATAATGTAGCTACCTACATATCCACATTGTCTCTACCCAATGAATACATCAACTAGATTTTTTCAGTGTTAGCCCAAAATGTACATATTATGACGGCTCTACTGTCATTTATATGGCTCTCTCAAATAGCACATTCCTAAAATCAGTACCAAGCTAAAGAATCTAGGAGGTCTATTCTATATCAAGACTAGTCTCCCCTATGAGACTCAAAGCCTCTCATTATATTAGAACCCATTTTTCTCTAATAATCGGCAGGCCCAGTTTAAGCAAATTAAGCTGTAGGAAGAATCCCAGGAAACTCGGTCCCACCTCCTCCAAACACTTTCCTTTCACACTGCCTTCCTAGCAACTCACTTAGGCCTCTTACTGACACTTTTAACAACTAAACATGCATTGTATTAATCAGCAGTCTCACCAGCCAAACTCAACAGGATGCCTGCCTGTCACCACCTCACTACCAACTGAGGGTGGCATTTTCCTATTTAGCCTTTTCCACCTGAGCACCCCACCCCTGCCTCCCAGCTCAGCCCCAGCTGGATGGTGAGCAAGAAGGCTCTACCCCTCACCAGCCCTAAAAATATGACCTGCGCCTATCCCAGTGAGGGACCTGTTGACAGCATTTCTTTCAGGAATCAGTAACTTCTAAAACATGGGAGAGTGGCACCAGAATCTCAAAAAGTAAGCAAGGGGGAGGGAGTGATGTCAGCATCATGGCAGAGTGAGCTTTCCCATAAACTCTGGATAAGTTACAACAAAAATGACATTCACGTGGCAACAAAGGACACTCACACAGCACAAGGGGACGTCTTAGAGACCCACACAGCCACACATTTGAGAGCAGACATGCTGGAACCCCCAGAGGAACTGGGGAGAGGTAAGGAGACATCCTCCCCTTCCCCATCCCATCAGCGACTCAGGTCTGCGTAGCTCCCAGAGAGGGGGAAGGGTGGCCCTCTGGGGAAAAACCATCGCTCTTCAAGTCCTCTCACAGCCTGTGGGAAAATCCCATATGGAGGAGTCTGAACTGTTGCAGGGATGCCGCCAACATCTGAGCACCCCAGGAGAGCAGATATCGAGGGAAAAGCGAGAAGCCGCCAGGATGGGGCAGGCAAAAGAGACAGCCCCTCCCGCCTGCACACCGGCTCTCCAGCTCAGTCAGCCCACCAGAGCACTCTGCTAGCGGATTGCAGTAGGCTCAGAATACACAGCCCTTGACTCCCACCCAGTGGCGGCAGGTGGAAACTGCAACCAGATATTGTTAGGATGAGGAAAAACAAATCAAATTAATGCAAAAATACATTAAATCTCCAGACCAGAAGAAGAATGACAAGCACCCAGAAATCAACCGTGTAGGCACAGAAATTTATAACCTAAATGACAGAGAATTCAAAATAGCTATCATAAAAAAGCTCAACGAATTACAATAAAACACAAACAATTCAACGAGATCAGGAATTTCTTCACAAGAGATTGAAACCGTAAAGAAAAACCAATCATTATGGTTGGAGATGAAAAACACAATGGAGGAGATAAAGGAAAATCTGGAATCTTTAAAGAACAGAGTTGACAATATGGAGGAAAGAATTAGCATTAATGAGGATAGGAATGCAAATATGCTCCAGATGGAGGGAGAACAAAAATTAAAAAGAAATGAAGAAATTCTCGGAGAAATATCCAACTCAATTAGGAAATGTAACATAAGGATTATACGAATTCCTGAGGCAGAAGAGAGGGAAAAAGGAAGAGAGCTTATTCAAGGAAATAATAGCGGAGAACTTCACAAATCTGGGGAAGGAGCTGGAAATACCAGTAAAAGAAGCCAAGAGATCACCTAAATATATCAACAGGAAAAGGCCCTCTCCAAGGCATGTAGTAGTAAAGCTGGCAAAAGTCAATGACAGAAACAATATTAGGGGCAGCTAAACAAAAACAAAAAATAATGTACAAAGGAATTCCCATCAGGCTTTCAGCAAATTTCTCAACAGACACAGGCTAAGAGAGACTGGAATGATATATACAAAATTCTGAAAGACAAAAACTTTCAGCCAAGAATACTCTATTCAGCGAAAATATTCAAATATGATGGAGAAATAATAACTTTCCAAGATAAACGAAACCTAAGGGAGTACATGGCCACCGGATCCCCACGAAAAGAAGTGTTCAAGAAGGCCCTCATGCCTGAAAAAAAAAAAAAAAGAGAAAGGGGATACAAAGCTTTGAGCAAGGAGAAAAACAGGTAGACAAAATGAGAAAAATAGTAGCTCTCTATCAGAATAGATTAGCAAACACTTAAATACCAAAATCAAAGATTAAAGGACGGAAAACACCAAAAATAAACATAACCTCATCACGTTAAACACACACCCCCAACACAAGATGGAATAAATTATCACAATCATGACTTACAAGGGGAAGTTGTGATTCGATATCAAATTGACTTGTCTAAGGAAATAAGAGGTCATCAGATAATGGACTGTCTCATCCATGAGATTTTTTATACAAACCTCAAGGTAACCACTAAACAAATAATCAGAACAGAATCGCATATGATAAATAAAGAGAAAAATAAAGTCATCATACAGAACTACCAAACTGAATTGGTAGCGCAAAACACATGGGACGAGAAACAAAGGAAATGCAAAAGAACCAGAAAATAATCGATAAAATAGCAACATTAAGCCCTCATATATCAATAATCACTGTAAATGTAAATGGGCTGAATTCTCCAATCAAAAGACACAGAGTGGCAGGATGGATTAAAAAGCAAGACCCAACAATATGTTGCCTCCAGGAAACACAGGCTTAGAGTTGAAGGGATGGAAGATGATACTCCAAGCTAATGGCAAACAAAAGAAAGCAGGTGTTGCCATACTTATATCAGACAAAGTAGACTTCAAGATAAAAAAGGTAATGAGAGACAAAGAGGGGCAATATATAATGATAAAAGAGACACTCCACCAAGAAGACATGACAATTATAAATATATATGCAACCAACATAGGAGCACAAAAGTACATAAAGCAACTACTAACAAACCTAAAAGGAGATATTAACAACAACACAATAATAGTGGGAGATCTTAATACCCCACTTTCATCATTGGATACATCATCCAGACAAAAAGTCAACTTAAAAGTGGACTTAAACGAAAAACTACGCAAGATGGACTTAATAGACATATACAGAGCACTCCATCCAAAAACAGCTGACTACACATTCTTCTCAAGCACGCATGGAACATTCTCAAGGATAGACCATATGTTGGGAAACAAGGCAAGCCTCTATAAATTTAAGAAGATTGAAATCATAACAAGTATCTTTTCTGACCATAATGCTATGAAACTAGAAATCAACTACAAGAGAGTAATTGGGAAATAGACAAAGATATGGAGATTAAACAACATGCTACTGAACAACCAATGGATCATTGATGAAATTAAAGGAGAAATAAAAAAATATCTGGAGACAAATAAAAATGAAAACACGCCATACCAACTCATATGGGATGCAGCAAAAGCAGTCCTGAGAGGGAAACAGATAGCAATACAGGCCCGCCTTAACAAACAAGAGAAATCCCAAATAAGCTTAAACTACACCTAACAGAAGTAGAAAAAGAACAAACAAAGCCCAAAGTCAGCAGAAGGAGAAAAATAATAAAAATTAGAGCAGAAATAAATGAAATTGAAACCAAAAAAGCAGTACAAAGGATCAGTGAAACAAAGAGTTAGTTCTTTGAGAAGATAAACAAAGTTGACAAATCCTTAGCTAGACTCACTAAGAAAAAAAGAGAGAAGCTCAAATAAATAAAATTAGAAATGAAAGAGGAGAAATTACAACAGATACCACAGAAATACCAACGATTATAAGAGAATACAATGAAAAACTATATGCCAACAAATTGGACAATCTAGAAGAAGTGGATAAGTTCTTAGACTCATACAACCTCCCAAACTTGAACCAGGAAGAAATAGAGAATGTGAGTAGACCAATCACAAGTAAAGAGATCAAAACAGTAATCAAAAACCTCCCAAAAAATAAAAGTCCAGGACCAGATGGCTTCTCCAGAGAATTCTACCAAACATTCAAAGATTTAATACCTATCCTTCTCAAACTATTCCAAAAAACAGAGGAAGACGGGAGACTTCCCAACACTTCCTACAAGGCCAACATCACCCTGATACCAAAGTCAGACAAGGACAATACAAAGAAAGAAAACTACAGGCCAATATCGCTGATGAACATAGATGCAAAAATACTCAACAAAATAGTGGCAAACCAAATACAGCGATATGTTAATAAGATCAAAGACCATGACTAAGTGGGATTTATACCAGGGACACAGGGATGGTTCAACATCTCCAAGTCAATCAGCATGATACATACACCACATTAACAAAACAAGGAATAAAAACCAGATGATTGGGCTGGCCCCGTGGCTTAGCGGTTGAGTGCACGCGCTCTGCTGCTGGCGGCCCAGGTTTGGATCCCGGGCGCGCACCGATGTGCCACTTCTCCGGCCATGCTGAGGCCGCGTCCCACGTACAGCAACTGGAAGGATGTGCATCTATGACATACAACTATCTACTGGGGCTTTGGGGGAAAAAAATAAATAAAATTAAAAAAAAAACAAAAACCACATGATCATCTCAATAGATGCAGAGAAGGCATTTGACAAGATCCAACATCCATTTATGATAAAAACTCTCAACAAAATGGTTATAGAAGGAAAGTACCTCAACATAATAAAGGCCATATATGACAAACCGACAGCCAACATCACACTCAACAGGGAAAGTCTGAAAGCCATTCCTCTGAGAACAGGAATGAGATGAGGATGCCCACTCTCACCACTCTTATTCAACATAGTACTGGAGGTTTTGGCCAGAGCAATTAGGCAAGAAAAAGGAATAAAAGGAATCCAAATAGGCAACGAAGAAGTGAAACTCCCACTATTTGCAGATGACATGATTTTATATATAGAAAACCCTAAAGAATCCATTGGAAAACTATTAGAAATAATCAACAAAGCAAAGTTGCAGGGTAAAAAATCAACTTACAACAATCAGTTGCATTTCTGTATGCTAATAATGAACTAACAGAAAGAGAACTCAAAAAGATAATTCCATTTAAATTGCAACAAAAGAATAAAATATCTAGGAATAAATCCAACCAAGGAGGTGAAAGACCTGTACAATGAAAATTATAAGACATTATTGAAAGAAATTGATGATGACATAAAGAAATGGAAAGATATTCCATGCACATGGATTGGAAGAATAAACATAGTTAAAATGTCTATATTACCTAAAACAATCTACAGATTCAACGCAATCCCAATCAGAATCCCAGTGACATTTTTCACGGAAATAGAACAAAGAATACTAAAATTCATATGGGGCAACAAAAGACCCTGAATAGCTAAAGCAATCCTGAGAAAATAGAACAAAGCTGGAGGCATCACAATCCCTGACTTCAAAACATACTACAAAGCAATAGTAATCAAAACAGCATTGTTCTGGGCCGGCCGCATGGCTTAGCGGTTAAGTGCCCGCACTCCGCTGCTGGTGGCCCGGGTTCAGATCCCGGGCACACACCGACGCACCGCTTCTCCGGCCATGCTGAGGCCGCGTCCCACATACGGTAACTAGAGGGATGTGCAGCTATGACATACAACTATCTACTGGGGCTTTGGGGAAAAAATAAATAAATAAAATTATAAAACAGCATTGTTTTGGTACAAAAACAGACATATAGATCAACAGAACAGAATTGAAAACCCAGAAATAAAGCCACACATATACGGACAGCTAATCTTCGACAAAGGAGCTAAGAACATACAATGGAGAAAGGGAAGTCTCTTCAATAAATGGTGTTGGGAAAACAGGACAGCCACATGCAAAAGAATGAAAGTAGACCATTCTCTTTTGCCATACACAAAAATTAACTCAAAATGGATTCAAGACTTGAAGCGAAGAAATCATAAAACTTCTAGAAGAAAATACAGTCAGTACAGTCTTTGGCATTGGTCTTAGAAGGATCTTTTCAAATACCATGTCTACTTGGATGAGGGAAACTAAAGAAAACATAAGCAAGTGGGACTTCATCAGATTAAAGAGCTTCTACAAGGCAAATGAAACCAGGATCAAAATGAATAGACAACCCACCAGCTGGGAGAAAATATTTGCAAATCATATATCCAAAACGGGGTTACTCTCCATAATGTATAAAGAACTCACACAACTGAACAACAAAAAAACAAACAACCCAGTCAAAAAATGGGCAGAGAAAATGAACAGACACTTCTCCAAAGAAGATATGCAGATGGCCAATAGGCACATGAAAAGATGTTCAACATCACTAATCAACAGGGAAATGCAAATCAAAACTATACTAAGATATCGCCTTACACCAGTTAGAATGGCTATAATCACCAAGACAAAAAACAACCAATGTTGGAGAGGTTGTGGAGAAATGGGAACCCTCATTCACTGCTGCTGGGCATGCAAAGTGGTGCAGCCTCTATGGAAAACAGTATGGAGAGTCCCCAAAAAACTAAAAATAGGGCCTGCTGGGTGGCACAGCAGTTAAGTGCTCATGCTCCGCTTCAGTGGCCCGGGGTTCTCGGGTTTGGATCCCGGGCACGCACCAACACACCATTTCTCAAGCCATGCTGTGGTGGCGTCCCACATAAAGTAGAGGAAGATAGGCACAGATGTTAGCCCAGGGCCAATCTTCCTCAGCAAAAAGAGGAGGATTGGCATCGGATGTTAGCTCAGGGCTGATCTTCCTCACCAAAACAAAAAAAACTAAAAATAGAAATACCCTATGAGCCAGCTATCCCACTACTGGGAATCTATCCAAGGAAAATAAAATCAACAATCCAAAGAAGCTTATGCACTGCTATGTTCATTGCAGCATTATTCACAATAGCCAAGAAGTGGAAGCAACCCAAGTGTCCCTCAACTAATGATTGGATTAAGAAGATGTGGTATATATATACCATGGAATACTACTCAGCCATGAAAAAGACAAAATCGTCCCATTTGCAACAACATGGATGGACCTGGAGGGTATTATATTAAGTGAAATAAGCCAGAAAGCGAAAGACAAACACCACAAGATTTCACTCATATGTGGAATATAAACCAACATTCAGACAGAGAGAACTGTATAGTGGTTACCAGGGGCAAGGGGGTTGGAGGGTGGGCACAAGAGGTGAAGGGAGGCATTTAAATGGTGACTGACAAACAATAATGTACTGGGCTGGCCCCATGGCTTAGCGGTTAAGTGTGCGCACTCTGCCACTGGCAACTCGGGTTTGGATCCCAGGCATGCACCAATGCACCACTTCTCCGGACGTGCTGAGGCCGCGTCCCACGTAACAGCAACTAGAAGGATGTGCAACTATGACACACAACTATCTACTGGGGCTTTGGGGAAAAAAAGGAGGAGGATTGGCAATAGATTTAGCTCAGAGCCAGTCTTCCTCAGCAAAAAGAGGAGGATTAGCATGGATGTTAGCTCAGGGCTGATCTTCCTCACAAAAAATAGAATAAAATAAAAGAATAATGTACAACCAAAATTTCAAAATGTTATAAACTAGTAAGACATCAATAAAAAAAAAATAAGCAAGAGGAACAGAAAACACACATAAAATGTCTCTCTTTAGCGTAAGTTGACCTCAAGCCTGAAGAGAGACTTCTTATTCTTCTTGTCTCTGAACATTTCGATGCTGTTACCTTTCCAGCTGCTCCATCTTTCAGGTGAAGTAGGCTGCTACAGGTTAGCCTGGGAACTTAGATACTCAGCGGTGGAATTATTCAGCAACTTTTCCTTAGCAAATGGCTACTATGGAAATATTGGGATATCCTACATTATAGGATACCTATTGGGAAGGAGGACATCTATAGCATGAAGGTGTTGCCCTTTGAGTTAGAAATAATCAAGATCTTGGGGGCCAGCCCTAATGGCCTAGTGGTTAAAGTTTGGCGCACTCCACTTTGACAGCCCGGGTCCCGTCCCCAAGCATGGACCTACACCACTCGTCTGTCGGTAGCCATGCTGTGGTGGCAGTTCACATAGAAGAACTAGAAGGACCTAAAACTAGAACATACAACTATGTACTTGGGCTTCGGGGGCGGGGGGTGGGGAAGAGAGGAAGACTGGCAACAGATGTTAGCTCAGGGCAAATCTTTGCCAGCCAAAAAAAAGACCTTGGTTTATGGAGCAGGGACACTTTCATGCAGGCCTCAGTGCCAGGTCACTCCTGGAGTTGGATCAGGACCAAGACCCAACTGGCCCGGTCCCAAGTCCATAAGAGCCCAGGAAGGTCAGGCTGGCAATAGGCCCTCCTTTCCATCCCTCCATATTTGCTCTCTCAGGCATAATTTAGACCCCATTTCTTAAAGATTTATGCACAAATATCTATCCTGCTCCTTCCTCCTTCCCTCACCTGCCACCTCCGTGAGCTAATGATACTCTTTTAAAAGAGCTATCTCAAGCAAACCAAATTTTAGTTTTTCCCTTTTCACTTCATTAGTTCTTCAATACCTATAATGCCTTATCAAAGTAGAGGTATTTCCTGATATTATGTACTCACACTTGAACTGGCAAGTTAAAGATACTACATGTCACTCTCCCACAGATGGTGTCCCCGTGCCTCTAGTGCAAAATAGAAAAAGACACCCCATCCTCAAACACTTCACTTCCATCTGTTCCATCACTAATTTTACGTTACAAATGAAAAAACTAAGGCTAAGAGATTAATGGCTAGTACACAATGTTCCTCTGATTTTTCACCCAGAACTAACCAGCAAGTCTTATTATTACGTGCAAAGGAAAAAAACCTCCTTAAACACTGAGGCACACCATGCCAGCCTTCATGCAGCCAAATGTTTAAAAACCTGCCAGTGGGCCGGCCCCATGGCTTAGCGGTTAAGTACGCACGCTCTGCTGCTGGCAGCGTGGGTTCGGATCCCAGGTGCGTCCCGACGCACTGCTGCTCTGGCCATGCTGAGGCTGCGTCCCACACACGGCAACTAGAAGGATGTGCAGCTATGACATACAACTATCTACTGGGGCTTTGGGGGAAAAAAATAAATAAATAAAATTATAAAAAATAAAAAAATAAAAAATAAAAACCTGCCAGTTAGATACTGTGCTAGGCTTAGTCAGCTTTTTTCCTCACAATAATTGTCCTCCTTGGAGAAAAAGTCTGTTAAACCCAAACTGCCAGTTTATGCAACAATAAAGCTATAAGATGCAAGAATACCACGAATTTTGAGACATGTTGACAACAGAATGAAATGCAGGTAGGCACAAATTTGAGAGACAAATACAGACAAAACCATGACGAGTGTGCACAGCTCATGGCAAAAAGCAAGGGCTAGTAGTGTTCTTCTAGAAGCTAAGAGAGGTCTCCTTTATATTGTGTTCTTGCTCACAAAGAATAGTTGTGAGGCCCGTCTCCTTTTCACAAACAATTCAATTGGTACTATAACTCTTATGATGAGGAAACACAAAACTTGACGTTCAGGATAAGAAAGCATGTGTACAGCTATAGTATATGATTTTCCAGCCAATCAGAATAAACCACAAAATAACAGCCTTGGAGTTTTGAGGCAAAGAGGGGCAGAGTCATGACCAATTTGAACCAAGAAGTAAATTTTTAAGAGGCAGAGCCTCTAGAAAATGCCAGTTACTGGGGGTAGGCAGGTAAGTGAATGGATGAGTGGATAAGCTCCATCCTGGAAGCCCATAAATTATGACAGTCCACCTTCCCAGAAACCAGAAGCTCCTTAGCCTCAAGTATCTCACTGAGTCCCTACTCTCCAATTCAACTCACCTGTATATTGATTCCTGAAGTTAACTCAAGGGGAGAAAATTTACTTCTATAGCTTAATAAGCTTTGATAGACTCACTCACACCAAAGGTGCATGTAAAGTTATGTGCTGCTTCCTTGTTTTCATGGGGAGAAAGGGGTAAACCAGGATACAAAGAGGAGACAAATTTGACTTAGACTCCGGTTCTGCTGAAGGGCAGCCTTGCTAACCTTTTAGCAGGGACAGACAGAAGCATCATTCCACATGTTCTAAGATTTGTTTTGTGAAACAGTTTGGCATCCTGCAGCTTTGTTACAAGGAGATTCACAATATTTCCTCAACTGATCAACATTGAGGGAGCTAGAAGTCTGAACACTCTAGGTAGAAGAACCCTTTTCTACAGGGGGTCCAAAATCTTTTTACTTCTAATTATTCTCACATGGTCTTCTAAAGGTATCTTACCAACAACTGTTAGTGACTTTCTCCCCAAGTGACAACACAGTAAGTTAATTCCAGCTGAGACTGGACGCCAAACAGTCTTACTCCAGGGCTCACACTTTAAATGGCCCCTTGGCAAGAAATGCCTGCTGCCTTTACGTGAGGCTGATGCAAAGAGTCACTCACTTGCTTCTTTGCAGCTCTGATTCCTTTCAGCTGTGATTCCTTTTCAGCAAGGCAGTCAGCCAGGAGTAGGTCCTTCTACTGGTTTAAAAACCCACTCTCAGGAGGTGGGCATAAGAGGTAAAGGGGCACATTTATATGGTGACTGACAAATAATAATGCACAACTGAAATTTCACAATGTTATAAACTATTATGATCTCAATAAAAATTTTTTAAAAATAGCCACTCTCAGGGCTCTAGTAACTGGACAAATGAAGGCAACAACTGTCACCTAGTAAAATTTTTAAGTGCACATTAGCTTTTCATTTGTTTAAAACCTGTTATCAAACATTCCATTCCAATGTTATTCCATAACATTAGTCTTCCAGTGTTATTACCCTGCCAAATTTCCCAACAGGCCAACTGGAATTCACGCATGTGTATTAATAACTGTCATGCAGGCCAAATAAGCTCTGTGAAAGCAACACACAAAGCACATGGAACACACAGCATAATTGATCTATTCTGTAGTGAATTTTATTGAATTCATAGGGGGCATTCCTTTATGTAAAACAAAAAACTAAAGTTGTACAAGCATGCATTGTAAGACATACCAATGATGAGGCCTGCTCAGGCCAAACTGGAGCAGACAAGTTTATCCCACAGCCCACATGAAGGTGCTTTCATTCAATACAAACAGGCAGCAACAGTGGCAGCAACAGAATGAGACCATAAAGGCACTGGAACTTTTTGTGAGCTCCGGCTAGACTCTGACCAGTCTATCATTCTTTTCTTACCAGCCACATAAACAACAGAATTCATCTGCTAATGCCAAAAACTTTAAAGCTCTTAATCTAGTTGCAAATGACTACAATCGAGGACCTTTTTTTCTAGCTAGCTGCTTTCCCAATTCCAAGTTGTCTAGCAGGTTAATTTAAACATAACAGAAAGTGTCCTCTGGCTGGCTGCACCACGCACTGGTGACAGGGACAGGTTTAATGTGTTTTGTGCTCAGGTTGCTGGGCCTCCTGGCTGGTTGTATCCTTCTCTGTGCCTTTGTTCTGAGCATTCTGAGACTCAGTCAGCTGAGGATAAAAGGGACCTACCAGCCAGTTGAGGGGCGTGTTGTTAACAAGATAATCCATCACATCATCCAAAGACTCCTTCATTTTCTGCAGCTGCCCCTTGCTGGAAGTGAGGAGGCCATCGGACAGTTCCTTAAAGGAGGCAGCGTTGCGGAACACTGAGTAGATGTCTCCAGCCATCACCCCCAAGTGACTGGCCTGATCTTGGATGTTCTGCGGTAACCCCTGGACGTTGCACAGGAGGGTGTGGCACGTGGTCTGGAGCTGCTGAGTCAGGTTTCGGGCAATAGCAAGGGTATGTGACTCGATGTGCTAAAAAAAAAAACAAGTGTAAAAAATTAACAGTGGAGGGCCGGCTCCGTGGCTTAGCGGTTCAGTGCGCGCGCTCTGATGCTGGCGGCCGGGGTTCGGATCCCAGGCACGCCCCAAGGCACCACTTCTCCGTCCAACCCGAGGCCGAGTCCCACGTACAGCAACTAGAAGGATGTGAACCTATGACATACAACTATCTACTGGGGCTTTGGGGGGAAAAAAATGAATAAATAAAATAAAAAAAAAAAAATTAACAGTGGATCCAACAGTGCTATGTGTGAATTAGTTCAATTACAGTAAGCTGGTTATGTGTCCACCACATAGATGGACTCTTTGACTTTTTAAAATCCTTACAACCACCTGGGTGCAGCAGTATTATTCACATTTCATAGATATGCATACTAGCTATTGGGACCTGGAGAACCACTTTCTAGGATTACAATGTGCTATTTCTTGTGTCTGGAACATTAGTCCCTGTATGTCATTTCACCTAGTTTATTCACCCATTGGGTCTCAGCTTAGCACTCACATCCTCCAGGAAGCCATGTGACCACCCTCCTCACTCCAAGGTTGAGTTAGGTACCCTTCCTATATATTCTCATAGCACCTGTATTTATGCCGTCAAAAAACACTGTGACAGTAAAAATGCCTCTCTCCCCTATTAGTCCGTACCCATTATGAGGGCAAGGCCCATGTTTCTCACGTAGTTGTATCCCGTTAAGGGTAATATGCTTATCTGTAGGTTGGTAGATAAAGTTACAGCACAGTTTTGCTTTTCTGTCACATAACAAGCAACCTATGTACATAGTATTGTTCAAACTTTCGATAGAGAAGAGTATTCTAAGAGGAATAATGGGAAAATTGAAATGAAAGCCTGGTAGGAACTTCTTCAGAAACTGTAGCAGGTGACTGGCCAGCTGTCTTACCTCAGCACAGTGGGATTCATCTGTATCGTCATGGCTGATGCTTCTCTTCCACTCCACCCAGGAGAGAGCGAGCTTATCCTGAGCATCCTGTATTTTCTGGTTGGCACTATGCACATTCTTCCTGGCAAATTCAATCTAGAACACAGTGAAATAACACAAAGGAACAAACTAGTCAGAAATTCATGTTAGCCTGTTCTCAGATCCAGGAGGTAAATCAGACATATACATGTAAAATATAAACTAAAATTACAAAAGAGAAAGGAGGGCCAGCCCTGTGGCTTAGCAGTTAAGTGCGCGCACTCCGCTGCTGGCAGCCTGGGTTCGGATCCCAGGCGCGCACCGACGCACCACTTCTCCGGCCATGCTGAGGCCGCGTCCCACATACAACAACTAGAAGGATGTGCAGCTATGACATACAACTATCTACTGGGGCTTTGGGGGGGAAAATAAATAAATAAATAAAATCCTTCAAAAGAGAAAGGAATTCAAAGTTCCTCTTTCCTGTTGTCAGCCACCTACTTCCCCTTCCAAGAATAAACTGGTTTCTAATGGCAGTACAATCCATACTGTTCTATAACTTGGCAATCTTCAATGGCTACACAAGTCTTTTGTGATGTATCCATTTAATTAAATTCCTATTACTTGACATCCATTGTTTATAGTCTTTTGCAACTCTAAACAAATACACATACCTGCAGGATAAATTTCTAAAAGTAAAACTGCTCGAGGCATAGGTGTGTTTGTAACTTTGCTTGAACAGTCCCTTGAATCCTCCAGAAGTGCACAAGTACAAGTTTACCCCTTTCTCTACACCACTGCCCAAGTGTCACACTTTCCCAGTGTGATAGGACAAGATGGGCATCTGTAATTTGACCACTCAGAGTAAGAGTCACATCACTTCATATATTTCAGCTATTTATACTACTACTTCTGTGAGTTGTCTGTAGACTCTTTGCCCATTTTTCTATTGGGTTGTTCATAAGATTAAAATTCTTGGATTTCATGATTACATTTACTCTCATGCCTCAATATAAATGAACTCACTTCAGATACATTTACTCTCATGCCTCAATATAAATGAACTCACTTCAGATACCTTTAAATCAAGTTTCACTCACCAGGTTAACGGTGGAATGGAGCTGAGAAATGGTCTCTTGGCTTTTCTGCTTTGCTTCTTTAACCCTGCTGAGAGCCTGCTGGTAGGCACGTGAGCGGAGCTT
The DNA here is from genome assembly GCF_057802395.1 of Ceratotherium simum simum. NCBI lineage: Eukaryota > Metazoa > Chordata > Mammalia > Perissodactyla > Rhinocerotidae > Ceratotherium > Ceratotherium simum. Next base: position 38,719,945 of record NC_141919.1, read on the forward strand.
CGTAGACAGGGATCCCAGCCTAATATAATAACTTGGCTTCTGAACTGAATCAAATCCTTCGACTTTTTTGGCTTCTTTTTCTGAAGTTAGAAAGAAGGGACAAAAACATATGCAGATCACAGCTATAAGTGACAAGGCCTGGCCTCTAACCTGGATCTTGATTTTGTCAATTCTACCCATCCACCTAACAATTATGCGCTCATTTCCCAAGTCTGCTGCTGGGCTTGTCCACCCAGAACATGTCACTGTATCTGACATTTTCATCTACACATGCCTCTTCCCACTAGGGCTTCTTGGGCAACACAGTACCTGGCACATAGTAAGCACTAAATATTTAACGATTCTTTAAAGCAGCCCATTAAAGACAAGCCATTTATAGGAAATATTTCTCTAGGCTAATTTCTCCCAGATTTTAAAAACTTACTATGTAAAATTCAATGTGAAACTTAAGATTGCATTTAAGAAGGAAAATCTATAGAGACAGATTAGTGGCTGCCTGGGGGAGGGGGCATGGAGATTGACTGCAAACAGGCATGAAGGATCTTTGGGGGTGACAGAAATGTTCTAAGACTGGATTGTGCTCATAGTTGCACAACTCTGTAAATTTACAATGAAAACAGGTGAGTTTTTGGATACATAAAGTATATCTCAATGAAGCTGTTTAACAAGATTGCTTTAAGATATAAAACATGATTTCAAGACAAAAACCCAATTACCTAGTTCTTCCTCAGTGAGAGGAAGGTACTGGTCTACCAGCAGCTCTGATCTGGTGAGCGCATTTTCTACTCCACTGCTCACCAGCTGTACCATCTGACTTCCCAAGACGGTGTTAATGCCGCCATTGACCACAGACTTTGTCTTTTCCACGCTGCCAGTCACCGCGCCTTTGGTCCTGTCCATCACCCCAGTGATCGTGCTGGCCACAGAATCCTTGGCCCCAGTCACAGTAGTCGTCACAGCATCTTTTGCCCCAGTCATAGCACTTTTGGCATTGGCAACCACCTACAAAGAGAAAAGCAGATCACTTGGCTGGGCATAAATACATTTTAAGGTCTTAACTAAGGCAGCATAGTTGAAGAGTTAAAGAAAGAGTCTGGCCCTTTCACTCTCTAGCTTTAGGTCTTGGGCAAGTCACTAAGAGAAATGAGCCTCAATTTCTTTATCAGGTATATTTGCCCTACCTGCCACCACTCAAGGGTTGTTGGAGGAGCAAATTAGGTAATCAGATATAAAATCTGTCAACTTCTCAAGGTGTTATTTTTTAACCAGATGAACCTGTAGTAAGGTACAAGGGGTACTCTAGAGAATGGGATTTTCCATGTTGACATGCTTATACTGTGACAGCAGCTCATGCAGGCCTATGAGCATAGATATACGTACCATGCACACCTGGCCCTATGCACACAGCCCTAGAAGGCCAAAACATAGGCAGAGATGTCAGTTCTCCATCCTACTGGATGTGCTCTCAGATACCAAGTGAGAAAAGGTTCTATATACTACTTCTGCATTTACCAATCCCATATGGGAATCGGTTATTTGAGAGAGCAATTGTATCTGCACAGGCAAAGCAACAAATTGATAGAGACCAGACTAAAAATATTCTAGTCCAAAGGTGACTAGTTCATCTCTGCTTCTTAGACATAACCTGACAACAGTTCAGCAAGTAAGCGAGTGGCGATTATTACTCTTTCAAAAATACATTCAGGTTGAGCAAACAAATAAGTATTTCCTGATTATGGCATGCACAGCCTGTGCTAAACAGAGAGAACATGAAAGCATGTGAGATAGCAAGCCTCAGCATTCTTCCCCCAAGCTCACCTGGTTTGTTGGCTGATTCAGAATAGGCAGTTTCTCCTCAATCCTGTCTAGCCCTTTACAGGCATAGGTATTGGCAACTGCAACTAGAAGAGTCACAAATGGGGAAAATATGCTTATTATAAAAAGCAAGAATGCTGATCTTCATTTACCATGCAATGCATTGACTGGTTTCTCTAGCTCAGACAGAAGAGGCTTAGCAGGTTGCTGGCAACTTTCTTCTACTGACAGAGAAATAAGAGTGTGTGGGGGAGCAGCAGGCAGAGGCAGTGACAGGTAGGAAGTTGGCTAAGAAGGTTCTTCCTCGTCAACTGGCCCCTAAAGTTAATGCCAAGAGAAGCCAGGCTTTCTTGAACCCTTATTCAGGGCATAAGGTGTCTGAAAAATGCTCTCAAAATATCATTTCCCTGCTAGTTTAATCCCTAACTACACTTAATTCAGTAGTGGCAGTGTATTTTGGGTTATCACCAGGAAACAGTATGCTGACAGCACCCTGGATCTCCCTAACAAAACCCAGATTTTAGTCCAAGCTTCCCCTCAATGACCACCAAGCCAAGCACTAGTACTAAATTCCTTTGGGAAGTAGCAGAGTTGGAAAATTGGTCTCTAAAGGTTCCTTATAATCCTAAAAGTCCATGATCTAACCATTTGGGGGAATGATTTATATCTTTATTCAAAAGTAGCTCATAATGTGGAGAAACTGCAAATTTCATAGACTGCTGGTGGGATGTAAAAAGGTGCGGCCACTTTGAAAAACAGTCTAGCAATTCCTCAAAAACTTTAAGAGTTATTACGTGACCCAGCAATTCTACTCTTAGGTATATACCCAAGAGAATTGAGAACATATGTCCACACAAAACATTGTACACAAATATTCTCAGCAGCATTCATTATTCATAATTGCCAAAAAGTAGAAGCAACCCAAAGATCCATCAACTGATGAATGAATAAATAAAATATGATCTATCTACATGATGGATTATTCCACAATAAAAAGGAATGAAGTACTGATCTGATGCTACAACATGGATGAACCTTGAAAATATTATGCTAGGGCCGGCCCCGTGGCTTAGCGGTTAAGTGCGCGTGCTCCACTACTGGCGGCCCGGGGTTCGGATCCCGGGCACGCACCGACGCACCGCTTCTCCGGCCATGCTGAGGCCGCGTCCCGCATACAGCAACTAGAAGAATGTGCAACTATGACATACAACTATCTACTGGGGCTTTGGGGGAAAAAAGGAGGAGGATTGGCAATAGATGTTAGCTCAGGGCTGGTCTTCCTCAGCAAAGAGAGGAGGAATAGCACGGATGTTAGCTCAGGGCTGATCTCACAAAAAAAAAAAAAATATTATGCTAAGTGAAAGAAGCCAGTCACAAAAGACCACATATTTTATGATTCCATTTATGTTAAATGGAACAGGCAAATCTATAGACAGAAGTAGATTAGTAGTTGCCCCCCCGACCCTGGCGCGGTGGGGGGGGGGGTTTGAAAGGAAATGGGGAGTGACTGCTAATGGGGGTATAAAGTTTTTTTTTTATATATTTAAACTGCTTAATCCTTTTTTTCTTTATTTTTTAATTGTAAATAGATATAACATAAACTTCACCATTTTAACTATTTTTAAGTGCACAATTCAGTGGCATTCACAATGTTGTGTAACCATCACCACTATTATTTCCAGAACTTTTTCATCATCCCAAACAGAAACTGGTATGAGGTTTCTTTCTGGGGTGATGAACATGTTCTAAAATTGATCATGGTGATGCTTGCACAACTCTGTGAATATACTAAAAACTACTGGATTATACAATTTAAGTGGGTGAATTGTATGGTGTGTTAATTATATCTCAATAAAGATGTTATTTATTTTTTAAAAAGCAGTTCATGTACACTGTGTAGTCCCAAGAAAGTCAGCTATTTCAGTTCACCAGCTGGCTCCCCTTATGATCTCAGCTGCCAACACAGAAGTATCTCTGGGGGATTTTTTTTAAGTATCATGAGCATCTGCCATTGCTATGAAGCAGGCATTCTATAACGATGAGGGTCACCCGGCAGTTTCTAGGTAAAGGCAGTATGTGCCTCAGGAGAGGCTAAGGATTCCCTGATGTTGCTGCTCTGCGCTTAGGGCATAAGGCTGGCATTAACCATATTCAACCCAACTCATGGCTCACCCCTGCCTGAGGCCCTAGGACTGAATCTTGAGGGGGAAATCAGAACTCACTTTGTGGCTCTAGCTTTTGGATGATAGGCAGAGCACTTGTCATGGCCATGGAGGTGATGGTCTTCACGCCCTTCTCTGCCATCTCACACACAGACTTCAAGTAGGGATACTGGTCCTTTGTACTCATGTAAGCCGAGGAGACAAGGTCATAGGTGGAACTCACCAAGGGTAGGTTGGCCACCCTAGTCACCACACTCTGCAACCAAGGGGGAGGGAAGTGTTAACTTCTCAAATCACACGGGGAGGGAAAGAATCAAGAAACAGCCATTTAAAATTCATACCGGTTGTGGATCAACTGCAGCAGATGCCATCTTTCTTCCTGGAGAAAGAAGAAATCTGAGGAAAAGAAACTTATTTCGGGACACTAGGATAAGACTCTCTCAGATTCATTCCCCAACCCAAGTAAATGCTAATTTCGTAGAGAAAACTTCCTGCTGAGGTTAAGTGTAGTTTTCTGCACTTCTTCCCACACTCTAGCTCTCAGCGCTCTCCCGGAGCAGGGCAGACACTGTCTGAGGCAAGGTTCAGAGCTCACGGTAAACTCAATAGAAAACAGGCTCCGCAGGGAAAAGCAAAGTTGTTGACACATTTGTCGTTTCTCCACCAGGATACTAAAAATACCTTTTGAAGAGGAATATCTTTTTACAAAAATGCGAACCAAGTTAAAATCCATGTTAAAACTAGAGATTTCAAGTAGAAGACATCTTGGACAGTCAGGACTATCAAGTTGGAGCACGTTGGGAGAATTTATTCTCTCCTTGTTAAAGGACTGAAACTAGTTTAGGGGAGACTAAGCAAAGAGGAAGGAGATGCTCCGAGGAATTGAGAAACATTTCAGCTTTTAAACGTAAATTGAGCGTCCCCAACGACCCAAACCCACAAAACTGCCTCATGCTAAGCAGCTGAGCTGGGAAAGAAAAGAACCTACGCAGCTCGCCATCGGCCACTTCCGGGCCAGTCGTCCCAGTTCTACAAGAAATGAGTAAGAACCACCCGGAACGCAGAAGGCAAGCGCCAGCATCGATACCCCGCTGTCACCGTGCACCCTATAAAAGTCTGCTTTAGGGAGATTTTCTAAGGCATTTCCTTTTAAAGAATCTATTTTCGGGACAAAAGGAAACTGTTACCCCGTAACCAAGCCAAGAAGTTACAGCCTCACTAAGGCTGCTGGCAGAAAAGCAGCCTCCACGAACAAAAGCGGGGCCGACAGCGCAGGCCCGGGAGCGCGCCCTGCCCAGCCAGCGGCCGGAGACGGCCGCGGGGCCGCGAGGCGTGCAGCCTGGAGTCCCGCGGGGGCCGGAGCAGCGGCCCCCCCAGGACTGCCCCCCGGCGCTGCGGGGGACCCGAGCCGGCTCGCTGATCACAGAGGGGGCGCGCACCCACCGACCACAGCAGGGAAGAGGCGAGGGTCCGGCGAGTCGCAGCGGCCAGCTCCGGCAAGCCCCGCGGCGGTCTAGCAGCGCGGCCGCGGGCGCCCGGCTATATACCCCGCCCCGCCCGCCCCCGCGCCACGTGAACGGCCGCCCAGCCGAGTGTCGCCCTCTGCTGCCTCCCTGCGCCGTCACCCCACCGCCGCCCGCCTCGAGGAGCACGGGCCCCTGCCTGGGTGAGGAGGGGTCCTGCCTGGGTGGGGGCCCCGCCTGGATTAGGGGTCCTGGGAGGCCCGTGGCCAAAATGCGGCCGGTTCCCCCGTGGGCTTTGTGGTTTTGCAAAAGGCCGCGAGGAGTCGCGCGGACATCTTACCAGTAACTAACCTGTTGATTACTGTCAGCGTTCAGAATAGAAACCGTCTTTCAAAATGGAAATAGTGGCTTCTAGACTGTTATTTTTAGCAAATAAATAGCCTGTAAAGCTTTGTGAAATTCTAACCCGGCGATGACTCTGTAGAGATTTCTGATTTACTGCTCTTTTGACTTTAAAGTCCGTTTTTCAAACATCTGTCTAAAGTTGAATCAGAATTTACAAAAGGACCTTAGAATATTATTGATCTTTTTTTCTCAGGGAGATTTAAACCTCAGATCACTCCGGGATGAAACCTGCCTATGCTTGTTATGCAAAACGACCTTTTTCTTTTAAGTTGTGGGTTATGCTTTTTTTTTTTTTTTTAAGAAATCAACATTTGAGTCCTAGTTTGTTTGTGTGTAAAATGCAGGGACTTAACCAGATTATTTGAGCAAGAAGTTGTGCAACTGCCCCGAGCTAGGTAGGAAAGTTCCGTGGACCTCTCCCTGAGTGAGTGGCGGGGGATCTCCACCTAACGTTCCCGCGGGCCTCGGCCTCCGCGAGCTCTCTCTCGGGGAAGGTGAACAAGTGATGTGGATAGAGGGGAGGTGCGCAGGGGAGCTGGCGCCGGGATTGGCCCCCAGGTCCTCGGTCTCCAGAATGGGGAGCAAGAGGCGGCGGCGATGACTCAGGAGCCTGGCGGTGGGCTTTGTCAAGCAGTGAAGTTGGAATTGTGGGAAGCCTTCAGTGGTATTCACCTCAATTACTTAACTAATGTTGCATGCACATAGATAGTGTTTATCATATTCAAAGCTCCAAACTGATCCATCAAAAATGTATCCCTTATACTGAATACATCTAGAGGCCTTCAGAAAGAAAAAACAATTATGGTATTCCCCCCACCCCTGCACGTAATTCAAAATAAAACACAATACTAAACCACAAAGTAACTGGTAGGAAGTTTAAAAAAGTTATGGGTTTTTTTTTCCTCCCTCTTTTGACATCTTCATTGCTTTAAGCAAATTATTTTTTCTTTTCTTTTTGGTGTTCTGGCTTTGTTGGTGCTCTAAGCAGATGTTTTGTGTTCTGTTGTTAATCCCCCTACCCTGATATAAGAAGGCAGGAATGTACTGAATTTTGAATAATAATGTTAGTCGTTTATTTACGTCTCCCTAATCTAACCTCTTATTTTGCAACAGAAGCCTCTTGCCCTTTCACCTACAAATGCCTCCCTCTTCTTTTTTGTCTTAAACCTGTGAATCACTTGCCCTCTTTAAGGATGAGCATGCTTCCTTTTGCCTGTGAAGGAGAGGGCTCCAGGGACTAACCTTGGGGCCAGACTCTCCACGCCCACAGAGGCTAAACCACACCAAATTCTGCACCTGCAACTCTCTTTCATCTTCTTGAGTCTGTGAGAACACAAGCTAGTGACAAGAATAACACCCAAGTCCTCCAGGTGATCCTGATAGTCTCTAAAGTTTGAGAACCTTTGTTTTACAAAAGTGTTTTTTCATAGTTGGTCAGGGGACTAGTGCATCAGAATCACCTAGAGTGCTTGTTAAACATTCTGCCTTCTACCCCAGACCTACTGAGTGTCTGTGTATGGGAGTGAGGCCCAGGAGTCTGCATTTTCAACAATACCCCTTTTGAGTACCACCACTTTACTCTTCACAAAGCACGCTCACGTGTTCCTCATACTTGAGCTTCACAACAACCTGGAAACTCAATGAAATGGGAATTATTACTCCATCTTCATAATGAAGAAATAGCCTCCGAGATGTTAGATGATTTGTCCACAGTCCTATGACTGCCTAAGCAGCAAGCCAGGCAAAACTTGGAGATGGAGAAAGGTTTATTTGAATTCGCCAAATGAGAAGGCAGGAGCATGGGTTCTCTTAAGTCCCCCTTAAGGAGAGAAGAAAGTGGGATTATATAGAGCTAAGGGATGTGGCAGGAGGAGTTTCAGAGAAACCAAGGGGTGATCAAGGGTCACAAGGATTTATGAGCTTGTTTTACAGAAGAAAGAGAATGCCTTCAAGGATCACCAGATAACCAGCCCCCAGCTGCCGTTGGCACCCAGAAGTCAGATTGCCCAGGAGGTTATCGGTAGTGAACGAAACACGGATTACCCCTTTGTTTCCCCAAAACTCCTCATGCCACATCCCTTACCCCTATAAAACCTCCTGCTTTCTTCTCTTGTTAAGGCGGATTTGAGAGAACCCATGCTCCCACCTTCTCATTTTGGCCAATTCAAATAAACCTTTCTCCATCTCCAAGTACTGATGTCTCATTGTTTGATTTACTGCATATCAGGCACATGAACTTCAGATTAAGAGGTTCAGTATCACATTCAGCAGTTAGAATAATGCCAGGTACATAGAAATGGTAGCTATTTTTCATGTCTTCTGACCACACCCAGAGCCTTTTTCCCCAAGAAAGCCTTACTGGGTATTGGGCTGAAGAGAGCTCAGCTCATAGGGGAAGTAGAAGGGGCCCCAAGGGACCAGCATATCCCAGGCTCTGCCTAGTCTTCCTTCCTGGGCTACAACGTATGGGACGTTCTGTTGACAAAGACACATTTCCTAGAGTTTGTAGCAACTCAACCTTCTTTGGGTATATTATTGATACAAAGTAATAGTGAGAAAAAAATCTGGCAGTGAAGTTTCTGTCACTGACTAATTGCCCCAAGGAACTCAGGGGAGGTTTCAGAAGCATTTAACTGTTTCTCCAAATTGTTGTTTTGTTATATTAAGAGATGCAATCACCAACCACCCTGAACCAGACTGAGCCCCACTGCAAGAGCAGCACCCACACAGATGAGCCGAGAGATGCCAACTGAGCCTATGCAAGCAAATACCCACCACTCCCTTTTGAATATTCATTCCCCACCCAAAATAAAAGGCCTCTGCTTCCCTTTGTTCAGGGACAGCCATGACTTTGGAAATGATTCTGTGCAGGCTCCTATTTGTTACAAATATACTTTACTTTGTATGACAACTACTTCTGGTGGAGAGTATGATTTTAACTCGCCAGGAGGTGAACCCACTTTGGTTTGGTAACATTTCCTCTTTCAGAGGCAGGGCAACTGCCACCTTCCCCCCTTGTCCTTTCTCTTCCCTCCCCCATAAGCACTGTGTGCCCCAGCTACATCCACCTCTCTCCCCTCCTCCATGCAGGGCTCTCTCCCTCTCATACCTCTCTCTGTGGACATACCCTTGTTCCCTCTGCCTGGAATGCCTGCCCATCTGGCAAACTCTACTCACTCTGTACAACTCAGCTGTTCACCTCTGTGAGACCCTCCTCAGCCCCAAGGTCACAAACTAGTAAGTGGCAGAAATGGGCCTTGAACCGGGTATATCTTGACTCTAGAATCTACACTGTTGATCATTATGTGGTGTGTGCTCTTAGGCAATAAATACAGTTGACCCACATAGGTCTCAGTGCCTGTAAGATGAAGCGCTTAAATGATATCTAGGATGCCTTCCAGCTGTATTATCTTAATCCAAAAAACAACAATACCTTAGATTGTTTATAGCTTCACAATGGCCTTTCAGTAAATATTATCTCAAACCAGTCAGGTGTCTTTACCTGTTCCTTTGTCACAAGACAGCCTCATTCAAACACAGGGAAAATATTACCATGTTCATTTCTTCTTTTCACCTGAGCTTGAAATTAGATAAAACTACCTTTCTCACAGACCAGAGACAAAGATAATGGGTCACAAGTAAGAAGTCATGAGGCCAGATGATTTCTATTTTGACTAGTTCAAACTCCATGCAAACTGGTCACCAGCAGGAAGAATTCTTTTGATGACCTAATTAATCTAACTTCCTAATCACCCCAAACTTGATCTTTTGCCATTCTTCTTTTATTCCCCTCCAAATGCCTTGGAAAGGAAAAGGCAATTCCTCTTTCACATGGACTTCATCTGGACTTGGTTTCCAAACAGATGTGGGGATCAGAATTTGCCACCCTAAAATGAGTCTCTTTGGCTTCGTTATTTTTAAATTTTATTTATTTATTTATTTATTTTTCCCCCAAAGCCCCAGTAGATAGCTGTACATCATAGTTGCACATCCTTTAGTTGCTGTATGTGGGACGCGGCCTCAGCATGGCCAGAGAAGCGGTGCGTCGGTGTGCGTCTGGGATCCGAACCCAGGCCGCCAGCAGCGGAGCACGCACACTTAACCGCTAAGCCACAGGGCCGGCTCTGGCTTCATTATTTTTAAAAACAAAAGACTTGAAAACTTTGACCTTCCCCCTAACTAAAAGAATTTAAGATAGAAGGCCTGTTCCAGGTAAGAGCTATCACCATAGATAACTATAACAGTAAACAGGGAGAAACCTAGCAAGGCCCATTTAATCAAAGTCCTCCCCATGTCTCATTGTTTTTTGCAAGGAATGGCAAACATTTGTTTACTACACATTTGCTTTTCCATCTCCATGTGAATTGCCTTCCTCCCCTTTGAATTCCAAAACCACTACCTCCAACATCCTCCTTTGTCTTTAGCTGAAGATGGTATTTAAGGTGATGACTGTGGCCATTTTGATGAGTTACTCAGTTTTCCTGGATTTCTCCCATGTATGCAGGTTAATAAACTTTGTTTGATTTTCTCCTGGTATTCCGTCTCATGTCAATTTAATTCTTAGACCAGCCAGAAGAATCTAGAGAATAGAAGAATAGTTCTTCCTACCCTACACAGAGCAATCTCCTTCTCCCCAACTGAACTTCATATCTTTTAGCCTGCCATGGCCCCTTCCCTTCTCTATCTGAAATAGGTAACTCAAGGAGAAGCAATCAAAAGATAGATCTCATCAAATTTCAGATGTATTTCTCATCTAAGCTATTTGTTTTCCCTTCCATCTTGTAGCTAGTTATAGGTTTGAGATCTTATAAACTCAAATTATCCTGGGAGGTTACTATTTCATGTATTTTTATTCTCTTTAAGTGAATGTAATTATTAAATGAATTCATAATATATCTTACTTTTTGTCATTTATTTATATCCAATTTATACACACAAAGGACTTAAATTGTTTTAGGAAATTCATAGACTACAGGAAGAATAAATTTTAAATAGGTAAGAAAAACAAGGCAAAGAGAAATTAAAATGAAGATCATTTTTATATTATTATCATCACATCAGGTAATTAATGTTCACAAAAGGAGAAACTCAGTGAATAAATGAGTACAAGAGTTCCTAAAATAGTAATCCATTGTATGCAGATAAGGAATTGCACTGGAGCTTATCAATTACAATAAGCTCTTTTGTAATTTCTTACTGTAGAATGATCTTGTGGGAAGAAATATTGACTTTGAAATCAGAGTCCTAACTGTTTTTTCCCCAGCTTTATTGCGATACATTAGACATATAACATTGTGTAAGTTTAAGGTGTGCAATATAGTGATTTCATATATGTATATATTGAAAAATGATTACCACAATAAAGTTAGTTAACACATCCATCACCTCACATAGTTACAATTTGTGTGTGTGTGTGTGTGTGATGAGAACTTTTAAAATCTAATCTTAGCAACTTTCAAATATACAATACAGCATTGTTAACTATAGTCACCATGCTGTACATTACATTCCCAGAACTTATTCATCCTATGACTGGAAGTTTGTACAGAGTCCCAACTTTGAATGTATACATACTATGGTGATAATAATATTTACCTCAAAAGATTATTGTGCAGAAAAATAAGACAACGTGTGTAAGGCCCCAGACAGAGTGCCAGGCAAATACTAGATTCTCAGCCAATGGCATTTCCTTTCTCCTTTTAATTTTGCTTTGTTCACAGAAAAATAGAGCTACCTAAAATTCAGGTCATGAGAATTAATAGAATTTTAGAGTAGGAGGAGATCCTATTGATGGTCCTGTCCAGTGAGTCTCCATGTGCTTCTGTGTGCGTGACAACAGCCTGGGGCACTTGTTGAAAATACCGATTCTGGGCCCTCATCCCCAGAGATTCTGATTCACTTGATTTAGGGAATAGTCTAGAAATGTTTAAAAAGTATCCCAGGTCATTCTGATGCTGGTAATCCAAGAACTACACTTTAAGAAACACTGTACTCAAGCCGACTCTGCTGAGGGACAAAGCAGCTGAGTGGTTTACCGGATGCACCGCAGCTGGCAGTGGAAACCAGAGCTTGAGCTGCCTGACTCCACGGCCTTTCCACAATGTATATGAAAACGACTCAACAATAAGTGTTTCATTGAATCATTTTGGCATAAAGAATTGTGCTTTATAATATATATTTATTAATGTGAACTCTAACTCAAGCTTACTGCCAGCTCCAGCACTAGACAGAGAACCAGTTCCCAACCTCAAGACCTGATAACCCCAATGGTTATCAGTAGTTTTTGGATTGATAGAGCATGACAGTTTGTTTTGCAGGATGAGTTGCCTTTGTCCTGGGTAACCTAAGCAGCTCTGCCTGGAGGCCACAGTCCAGGTATCCAGGTCACTGTGTATCCAGATCACTGACAATCAGGGCCTGGCCACAGGAAAATTGAAGCAGGCAAAGTATTTTCTGAGGGTACCTCACACACTCTTACAGGCCCTTTTCTCCTCTTTAGAGAATCCTCCTTTCGCTAGGTGCATTACTGTTCTTCATCAGCTTTGAGTCTCGCTACTGCAGTATCCTCCCCAACACACTCTGATCCTAACAAGCCTATGCTCTCAACGAAAAACTCAAATGCATTTTATAAACAAATTCAAACCAAAATGCTAAAGACTAGTTTATTAAGTCCCCTCTCTTAGGGTCATTTACAAGTTAATAAAAAAAATTTTTTTTGACAATTTACAAAATATGTTCTTATGCAAAGTAGGAAGGATATACTATTCCTAGTCTGTGCTCTGACTCAAAAGTCACTTGTCCAAAGTTATGCCGTTTGTAGGTGATAGAACTGGGTCAAAGATCCTGTCTAGAACCTTTGAAGCCAAAGTTCTTTCAGCTATATCACGCTGTCTCCAAAGGATAAATGTCTAAAGGACCACAGTAAATGTTTGTTGAATGAATGTTAAAATAAAGAGCAAAAAGGAATGAGGTAGTAAGAGAGAAAAAAACAAAAGGTAAGGGACATTTCCTTCAGAGACCAGAAAGGAATTGTTCTTGGTAGGTGAGGAAGAAGGCTATGTGAAGTTAAGAAAGTCTGCCCTGGGGGCCGGCCTGGCACGCAGCTGTGGTGGCCTGGGGTTTGCAGGTTCCGATCCCGGGCGCACACTGACGCACGGCTTGTCAAGCCATGCTGTGGTGGCGTCCCATATAAAGTAGAGGAAGATGGGCACGGATGTTAGCCCAGGGCCAGTCTTCCTCAGCATAAAAGAGGAGGATTGGCATCCGATGTTAGCTCAGGGCTAATCTTCCTCAAAAAAAAAAAAAAAAGAAAGAAAGAAAGTCTGCCCCAAACAGACACACACGCACACACCCCAGGCTTGATCTGTTTCAAAAGGACATCAGGCCTGTGGATAACATGTTTATTTCTTTTCTGCTCTTTCTCAGGAATTCAGAATCATATGTCATTTTAATTTGGGGCCACAAAGCCCAGTTGACAACCCTAGAATTTTAGAGCAGGAAGAGACCCTACTGATTATCTAACCCAGTGGGTAACCCAGTGCTTTTATGTGCATGAAAATGGCCTGAGGCACAGATCTTCAGCTGAGTGCTTTCTCCTGGGATGGCTGCTTCAGCAGTTTTGTTGGAGACGAGACTGTGGGCCAGCTACCCTTGAAAACTGGTCCTTTTGGCCTGGCTTCATCTTCGTGAAGATGCCTGTTTCTTCTATTTCTCTGAGTCCTCCTATTGATCAAGAGCAAGGTGGGAAGTAGGTGTGGGAGAGGAGTGATTTGTTTCTGTTTTTTCGTTTAAGTAAGTTAATTTTGGAAAGATGACTGAGCCAAAGTTTTGAGAGTGACAGCTATTATATTCATTGTCAATCTCCACATTCCAGCTCTGGAATTGGATTTGGCAAAGATCGTTTTCCGAGGTTGGCTTCTGACAGAGCCAATATTAGCAGTCCTTAACGACTCAACTAACAACTGAGGAAGTTAGGGGAAACGTCACTTTACCAACCAGTGCCAGTGCCATTTCCAGAATTATCCCACTCTCTGAGCTGTAGGATGAAACCCTCAAGGTCATCCCAGTATGAGCCATTCCTTTTATCTGAGCCAATTAATCAAAGTTCCACATTTGATTTCATATTTCATTAAAGAAAAATCCAAAAAGCTTCATTAAGGGCTTTACAGAGGGATATATCATGATCCAAAGTTCAGCAGACATGCAGAGCCACACTACTCTAAATGTTATGAAATTCATCAAGAATTCATAGTTGATCTAAAATTTAAGACCATACTGGTATTGAGTAATCCTGATATCATTTTAACAGATCTGCAAAAAAACCAATTCGATCTTTTTTTAATGATTTTCAAAAGTTAGAACACTGAAATGAAAAATAGGTATGTGACACAAAGTTATGCTTGTGAGAATGGCATCTATGATAGCAACATCACTTTTCTCAGGCTCCAGAAATTTTCATGTTTCGCTTTAGCAAACTAAAACCACTCTAGGCTACTGTCCAAGAAGAAGAAAGGGAAGACCATTTTCTGAAACTGAAAAGATCAGCGAGCTACTGCCCCCCCATTAACATCGATCACTTAGATTCTGATTAGGTATAACCAATAGGAAGGTAATGGAATATAGATTCAAAAACACTCCCCCCTCCCTACATTAAGGAGCATCAAGCTGGCCTTACAGGTGACATGATATAATCTTGGAAATGCAGACAAATAGCTAAATCCATTTGTACATAGGTAACATAGAGCTGAATTAAATTGAATGTCATACATATAGTACATGCTGGTTTTTTATTCCTCCTCCCATTCTACTCCTCTTACATAATTTCTGCTTCTCAAAACCATCCTCTCCGAGTTGAGAGGAAACCACATAGCACCTAGTTTGATGAATGTTTAGATAAGGAGAGCTATTGGGAGAGAGAGGATGTTGGAAATACATGCAATTTTCTTCACTGACGTATCATTTTGTTTTTGATCAATAAAGACTAGATCTTACCGTAAAGTAACATTTTGTTTGGGCCGGCCCTGTGGCTTGGTGGTTAAGTGCGCGCGCTGCGATGCTGGTGGCCCGGGTTCGGATCCCGGGTGCGCATCGAGGCACCACTTCTCCGTTCATCCTGAGGCCGAGTCCCGTATACAGCAACTAGAAGGATGTGCAGCTACGACATACAACTATCCACTGGGGCTTTGGGGGGAAAAATAAAATAAATAAAATCTTTAAAAAAAAAAAAAAAAAAACATTTTGTTTGATTATAAAAATAATATATGAAAAATGTAATATATGCTTATTGAAGAAAAAATTTTAAATATAGACATGAATGAAATAATAATAATCACCCATAACTCTATCACCTAGAGATAACCACTGTTGATATTTTGGATTATAGCATTCCTATATTTTTTCTATGTAAGTGTATCTATCTAATCTTATATTTTCATTAAAATAAGTTTATATTATCAATATTATTCTGTAGTTTACTTTTTTCACTAAATATATCATGAACATTAAGTATTCTGCAATTGTGTGTCCAGGCTGGCTGTTTACCCCGTGACCCACATGACTCCAGTCTAAGCAACGTGACTCTTTATTTGAACATGTCTCTGAAGACAGAAGACTTACAAACACTCAAGAAGAGAATACAGAAACAACCCGGTTTGAATTTAGAGGATAGAAACGTTGTAGCCCATTTCAGGATCAAACTGAAGCAACACTAATCAAGGTCCAAGGACTTTGCTCTGTGGGTATATATATATCTATATATATATATATATATTTTTTGTGTGTGTGAGGAAGATCAGCCCTGAGCTAACATCCATGCCAATCCTCCTCTTTTTTTTTGCTGAAGAAGACTGCCCTGGGCTAACATCCATGCCCACCTACCTCCACTTTATATGGAACACCACCACAGCATGGCCTGACAAGCGGTGCGTCGGTGGGCGCCCAGGATCCGAACCGGCGAACCCTGGGCGGCCAGAGTGGAGTGGGCACACTTAACCGCTGTGCCACCAGGCCGGCCCCTAAAGCTCTTTTTTAAACATAAGCTTCCTCAAAAAATGTAAGTAAAAAAGAATGCCATTTGACAGAATGTGTATTTAAATATCCAAAGCAAACTAATTTATCTGCTTCTCAATCTGTAGTTAACAGGATGCATTATCATATTTTCTTTTTTTTTTAATTTTTTTGTCCCCCCAAAGCCCCAGTAGATAGTTGTATGTCATAGCTGCACATCCTTCTAGTTGCTGCATGTGGGATGCGGCCCCAGCATGGCGGGACAAGTGGCGCGTCGGTGCACACCCAGGATCCGAACCCGGACCGCCAGCAGCGGAGTGCGTGCACTCAACTGCTAAGCCACGGGGCCGGCCCTATTTTCATATTTTCATAAAGAGACATCAGAGTCCTCAGTGTCTTTATCCAGAAGATACAGATACAGATATCTAAAACCACCAAGGTTGCCATTAGGATTAAAAAAAAATAATTCATGATCAAATGTTTTTGAAAAATAGAAATAATAAAGCATTTCTGCAAAGAAAAAAAAAGAAAGAAACATCATAGCTATCCCTAAGTTGAAATAAAAGGAGAAAGGAAAACTTTCTCATATAACTGTAAAATATCTATTTATTGAAAGCTTATTAAAGTATGGGGATTTCAGAAGGAAATATACCAAAATGTTAATTATAGTAATCATTTGGTAGGAGGATTAGAGCTCATTTCTTTCGTATTATATATCTCTGCTCTCTAAAATGAACATATGTACGTGTGACAGAATAAAAAGGTCTTTTTTTAATCAAGATTTTTATTAGATGGTACCTAATGTACAAAAACTAAACAACCAGCCAGAGGAGTCACTGATGACTGCTAAACTGTACCTAGCAACTTGATTTCTGCGACAAGCAGAAAACTGGTAAGTGGGTGCAGCTCACCTGTTCTGGAAAATCTGAGAACTTTTACACATGTACCTCAGTCAGGAACTCCCACAGCTGCTTGGAGATGGCCAGTTAGGGAGTCTCAAAATTGCAAGTCTAATTCATGAACACAGACATAGTCTCTCAAATGTTCTGAAAAAGTGTGGGTGTGGGTGTAGGAGCATTAACTGAGCAGAGGCAGCAACATATCTCAGGACTCATTCCTAGTCACCTTCGAGGCCTCTGTGCCTGCCTTTTCCAAGCAACACACATCCCCAACTTGCCAGCACCTA
Source organism: Ceratotherium simum simum (assembly GCF_057802395.1). Taxonomy (NCBI): domain Eukaryota; kingdom Metazoa; phylum Chordata; class Mammalia; order Perissodactyla; family Rhinocerotidae; genus Ceratotherium; species Ceratotherium simum. Next base: position 38,736,981 of record NC_141919.1, read on the forward strand.
TCTCTGGAACTGCTTGACAGATGCTGTATCTCCAAAGGCACACGGATTCATTTCCATGAGGGGGTCTTAAGTTTACATTGCAGGTTCCCAAACAATCATTTGCGTAAAGGATTCTCCTCAAGCCACCACTCACAATATCCTTGCTAGACATCTAAGACCTGGCCCCTTCCCTTATTGTGCTCATAAGAATTTTAGGGATCCTTGAGCAGAAACCACACCTAGGCCACCATGTTCTTGACAGCCCTCCAACAGGTGAACACATTTGTGGCTCATAACTCATAACCAGTGCTTTTATTTATTTTTATTTTTTATTGTTTGGATAATTCTGATCAAGGCATTCTGTGACTGATCTAAAAAAGTTTTACCATATTCACGTTAAATAAATGATCTGGCTACTTAATTCATAACACAATTTCCCACGAAAGATAAAAATCAAGAACTAAAGAGCATTTCCCAGAAAAGGAATAGGCACAATGTCATCAGATTTATTCCACCTGTCTGTCTGTCTTTTATACACAAACATACACATAGCTTGGTACATATACCCCAAACTGCCAAGGAACCTCATCGTAAAAAATTACGATGCAATTTTTTTTGGTCAGAGATATTGTGTGTTAAGACACAATCTGCTTCAAAATCACAAAGTATGCCAACTTGAGAGACAGAAATAATTGGCAATGGCCATCTGGCGTAGGCAGGCAGGGATTGTAAAATAGTTCTATTTTCATATTATATATTTCTTATAACATTTGAAAATGTTTAATGAGCTGTATTTCTACCTTTGTAAGCAGAAAGCACAACACAGAAAATTTAAAAACGAAAACTTGAGGGGCCGGCCCCATGGCTTAGCGGTTAAGTGCGTGCTCTGCTACTGGTGGCCCCGGTTCGGATCTGGGTGCGCACCGACGCACCGCTTCTTCAGCCATGCTGAGGCCGCATCCCACATACAGCAACTAGAAGGATGTGCAACTATGACATACAACTATCCACTGGGGCTCTGGGGAAAAAAAAGGGAGGAGGATTGGCAATAGATTTAGCACAGAGCCAGTCTTCCTCAGCAAAAAGAGGAGGATTAGCATGGATGTTAGCTCAGGGCTGATCTTCCTCACAAAAAAAAAAAAAAAAAACTTGAGAAACTTGAAGCTTTCCCACTAAGATCAGGTACAAGACAAGGATGATCTCACCACTCCTTTTCAACATCATCCTGGAAGTTCTAGCTAATGCAATAAGACAAGAAAAGGGGGGCCGGCCCAGTGGCATAGTGGTTAATTGCGCGCGTTCTGCTGCTGACGGCTAGAGTTCGGATCCCAGGTGCGCCCCGCCGCGCTGCTTATCAGGCCATGCTGTGGCGGCATCCCACATAAAGTGGAGGAAGACGGGCACAGATGTTAGCCCAGGGCCAGTCTTCCTCAGCAAAAAAAGAGGAGGATTGGCAGATGTTAGCCCAGGGCTGATCTTCCTCACAAAAAAAAAAAAGGCAAGAAAAGGAAGTAAGAGGTATACAGATTGAGAAGGTAGAAATAAAACTGTCTTTGTTCACAGATGACATGATAATCTATGTAGAAAGACCTAAGGAATGGACAAAAGAACTCCTGGATCTAATAAGCAATTATACCAAGGGTTATTGCAAGATACAAGGTTAATATACAAAAAGCAGCATGCATGTCCCTTAGCAATAGATCACATATTACCATCATTAGCTTCGTCCCAGACTTTTTTTGTGATAGTCCTGCCTACCTTGGAAAACCCCTAATGCAATCTCCAAGCAGTTATGGGAGTCCCTGAGAAGACTTGGCAGCTCCTTACCAATCCTCTGAATAGGTAGGAAATTGTGCAGATATAAATCTTGGAAAAAGTAGAAGCACCCAGGGCTTCCTGTTCCTGTGCCTCATTCCATTGGGTCTGCAGGCACTATCTTCACCTGTCAGAATGCACAGTTTCCCCTTCAGGTCCTTGCCCACCTCCACTCCCCACTCCATACCTTTTGTTTACAGTTGATTCCTCAGACCTCTCAGAAAATGGGTAATGGCCATAGGGGTTTAATCTAGTATGGACTGTTGGCAACCACAAACCTCATGCTTGGTGAAAGAAGTGTGTTAGAACTGGACTGTTAGGCAGAACCCTCAAAACGTGTGGAGGAAGAATGTTGGAGGTAAGGTGGGGATCTTTTGTGCTCTTGGCATGCATATCATTTAGCATAGTGCGTATTGCCAGAGAACCAAGAACACATTTTCTATGATGCCCAAAAGAATAATACTCTATATTCAAGGAGGCCCAGGGGCCGGCCCCATGGCTTAGCGGTTAGGTGCGCGCGCTCCGCTACTGGTGGCCTGGGTTTGGATCCCAGGCACACACCAACGCACCGCTTCTCCGGCCATGCTGAGGCCGTGTCCCACATACAGCAACTAGAGGGATGTGCAGCTGTGACATGCAACTGTCTACTGGGGCTTTGGGGAAAAAAAAAAAGGAGGACGATTGGCAATAGATGTTAGCTCAGAGCCAGTCTCCTTCAGCAAAGAGAGGAGGATTAGCATGGATGTTAGCTCAGGGCTGATCTTCCTCACACACACAAAAAAAGGAGGCCTGCCATGCATGCAGCTCTGTGCTGGGCACACTGGGACGCAACAGAGGGAAAATTCACGACCCCTGCTCTTTTTTTAATTTTATTTATTTTCCCCCCAAAGCCCCAGTAGATAGTTGTATGTCGTAGCTGCACATCCTTCTAGTTGCTGTATGCAGGACGCGGCCTCAGCATGGCCGGAGAAGCGGTGCGTTGGTGCGCGCCCGGGATCCAAACCGGGCCGCCAGCAGCGGAGCGCGTGCACTTAACTGCTAAGCCACAGGGCCAGCCCTAATGACCCCTGCTCTTGAAAAGCCCAAAATATAGTTATCTGAAGATTCTGACTATTGTAAAGGGACAAAGTAATATTGTTCCTCTCTCTTTCTCTCTCTCTCTCTGTGTGTGTGTGTGTGTGTGTCTGTGCTCACATGCACATAAGGTACTGATTCCTGCTAATCACCAGTCTGCTTACATACACAATTCCTTAAAGACTTTCTTCATTTCTTCACCAAGTACTGCTGCTCAAGCTCTCACTTTCTGGTTTTGGCACCCTCCTACTACCCTCCAGCCACACTTCCTGCCTCTGTAGGGACATATGAGCAGGAGGTAAGCATTATAATGCTGTGGTCTGCTGTCTACAAGAGTGGCTTCCACAAGACTCAGCTTAGTTGAGTTGCTTCAAAAATCCTCTCCACCATCCTTACTCTGTAGCCCTTCCATGCATCACTTCAGGGTCAACCACTCCTAGAATATTGGCCCCTGAGGGGTTCCTGCTTCTTTCCCAGCCAAGCACACTTTAGAAAGGAAGCCCTAATTGTTCTGACAAAACATTGTGTTTATTCAGAATGAACTCCTGGTGGAGTCCTGGGAACTCATGCAGTCAACCAGATTGCTGCCAGCCAATTCCAGGAAGAACCTTGAAGCAAGAGCCTGCTGGTTTCTCCGCCTCCTCTCCACCTTATGTTAAATGGTGTCCTATTCATAGCTTATAATATCTCCATTCTCCTGTTGACACCATTTCAACAGACTTAAATAGCTTCCCCCTTAGACTAGCATTTGTGGGTTTATGATATTCCCTCCCAGACCAAAGGGCTACCTGCAAATAGTCCTTCCAGCCTGCTTAAATTCCTAGAATCTCTAGGTCGGCCAGCATAATTACAAACCCTAGAGCATTAATAAGGACAATGAAAAGTGGAGATGGAGAATGGTAAAGGACAAATTATTAAACAAAGAACAAAAGAAACCTCAAAGTCTACATGTCAACTAAACAGAAAACTTTGTGAAACTGAATCTCATAAGTTTACACAGTTTAATAAAGCACAATTACATTTTCAACAAGACAAAATAATCTTCATTTATATGCCTATGTAATATGCCAGATGTAATCATATTTACATAAATATTTTTAAAAATAAAGTATTAACACTGTTAATACTTTCCTAACAGCAAGCTGACAGGAAAAAGGATACACCCATCTAGCGACTCAAGCTGAAATGAATTTCATGAAAAGAAAGACAAGGCCAGCCCAGTGGCGCAGCGGTTAAGTGCCCGCGCTCCACTTCGGCAGCCCGGGGTTCGCAGGTTGGGATCCTGGGAGCAGACCTATGCACCGCTTGTCAAGCCATGCTGTGGCAGATGTCCCACGTGTAAAGTAGAGGAAGATGGGCACAATGTTAGCCCAGGGCTAGTCTTCCTCAGCAAAAAAGAGGAGGATTGGCATTGGATGTTAGCTCAGGGTTGATCTTCCTCACACACAAAAAAAAGAAAGACAATATAGTGCATTGATTAGAAGCACAGCCTGGAATCACCCAGATCTATGCTTGATGCCAAAACAGTATTAAACTTGCAGGAAATGTCTCTAAGAGAAAATGGGAGGGAGCCAGGAGAGGCTGGGAAAGCCATCAGATCGTGAGGCAGGCCTCACCTGTGAAGTGAAGAAGAGTGAAGATGGAAGGAAGGACGGTTGCAGGGAAACATGTTAGACTGCAGTGTACTCTAAGGAAAGCTCAACAAGGCAGTTGGGGAGCACTCAAGCCCTCGGAGTAGCGCCATGTCTCCAGAGAATGAGCCTGCCTTAATATTCCTGCTGTACTCCACCACTGGCTGGGAGCAGCCTGCGGGTAGCATGGCCTCAGCTCAAAACACATCAGTGGATTTCAGAACGCAGACAGGCTCTCAGTCAATTGCTTCCCGAGGTTGGAAGGATATCTGAGAGGCATATCTCATGGCCCCACACTTAGGTTTTTTTTCAATAAAACAGGACAAAATCCATGCCGACTTACCTCCTAGGGCAGTTGTGTAGCTCAGAGGAGGCAATGTTTATGAACACTTTGTAAGCTGTAAAGTATGGAATATGTAAACTATTATTTACACAGGACTATGCTCCAGTCCTGAGGTGTAGTTCTTCACTCTCTCTCTGCCTCCTTTAATGCAGGCCTGCAGCAGTGGGGTCTACCAGACCTCCAGTCTGCCTCTGAACCCCTCATTCCTCTGGACTACCCAACCTAGTGACTTCCTGAGTCCAGGCCTGTCTGGAAAGCAAGAATGAAAAATGCAGTCCTTTGGCTCATAGCTAAAAACGTCCTCAAATAGACAGAGCCAGCTGCTGCCAACGGGTCAGTACAGCCCCACGATGCCCCACTTCATGAAGCTGGACGTTGACTTCTTTGCTAACCGAGAGCCATGCACAGCAAGTTCTGCAACTCAGCTCTTACTATACTGCTTGGAAAAGAGGCAGGTGACTAGATTTTGAGAGCTCTATGTTCGTTTTTTATTTTACTTATTTTTGAATACATACATATGATCTGATATTCAAAACTTGCAAAAGAGAATTCAGTGACAAGTCACCCTTCCATTCTTGTCCTCCAGCCACAAAGTTCCCCTTCCCTGGAGGCAACCAAAGTTATTATTTTCTTGTCTATCCTTCCAGAGATATTTTATATATATTTATGCTTATAAAATAATTTCTAAAACTGCCAAGAGGAAGTCCCTCGGAGAGTATCCACCATAACAAATGAGGATAATCTTATTTAGATACATCTACTGTGTTCTAATTTATCTCATTTCTACCTTACGGACACCTCAGAGTTAGGAAGCATAATTTTTTCAACACTTTATTATGAAGATTTTCAAACATAAAGGGAAGTTGAAAGAATTGTCCAGTGAACACCCATATACCCACCACCTAAATTCTACAGTTAATAACCTGCTATATTTGCTTTAGTTATCCCATTTTTTTTTTTTTTTTTATGAGGAATATCAGCTCTGAGCTAACATCCATGCCAACCCTCCTCTTTTTGCTGAGGAAGACTGGCCCTGGGCTAACATCTGTGCCCATCTTCCTCTACTTTATATGGGAGGCCGCCACAGCGTGGCCTGACAAGGTGGTGCATCAGTGCGTGCCCGGGATCCGAACCCGGGCCACCAGCAGCGGAGCATGCACACTTAACTGCTGCACCATGGGGCCGGCCCCTATTATTCCCATTTTATTGCTGGGGAAATTGAGTCAGATGGTTTAGGTAGTTTAAAGTCACTCAGCTGACACTGCGTGTTGGAGCTTTTTCCAACTCATCATACTACTTTGCTAGGAGATAAAAGTGTTAATGGTTTGTTGCAAAAGCCTCGTTATGCTATCTTGCCTCTCATTTACCCCTTTCCTATTCTAGCATTTCAAGCGAAGTCCAAAGAGATTAAAGTTCCCTGAGAAGAGTTTAAATCAAGTTTCTTGTGTCTGAATATGGTCTGCAGTTAAGCCCCAGAGAACCAAGTTCTCTTTTTCACTTATAATTTCCCTGCCCTTTGGCCCCATCATCCCACATGGTGCTGCTCTCCCCAACAGACTTTAACCTCCCTTAGCTGACGTCCTCCTGGGTGACAGCCCAGCATACTCATCTATCTATCTTTATCTCAACAGCCTACGTGGACAACCACCTTCCTACGCACAGCGTGGTTAACGGACCAGCTGCATGACATCATAAATGTCCAAGCTCAGGCCCACCCAGACCCGCTGAATGAAAATCTGCATTTGAACAGATCTCCAGGTGATTCCTATGCACATGCCAGACCACTACCCTCTCACTTCAGCCATGGTTAAAAAGGAGGCAAATCTGATTTGCTGCATAAATCCTGGGTGGGGAAAAAAAAAATGACATTTATCTCTTTTTTTTGTGAGGAAGATCAGCCCTGAGCTAACATCCATGCTAATCCTCCTCTTTTTGCTGAGGAAGACCGGCTCTGAGCTAACATCTATTGCCAATCCTCCTCCTTTTTTTTTTTTGCCCCAAAGCCCCAGTAGATAGTTGTACGTCATAGTTGCACATCCTTCTAGTTGCTGTATGTGGGATGCGGCCTCAGCATGGCCAGAGAAGCGGTGCGTCGGTGCGCGCCCGGGATCCAAACCCAGGCCGCTAGTAGCAGAGTGCGCGCACCCAACCACTAAGCCACGGGGCTGGCCCAATGACATTTATCTTAAGAACTGCCTTTTCCTTTTTTTTTTGTTATCGTCTTTGCTTCTTCACTCTCCTTCACAACCTATAATACCACTTGTTGAATCCTACTCTGTACCAGAGACAATATTTATAACCCTCAGAACATTTCAAAAGATACTTTTATGCTTCATATACAGGTGAGGCTCAGAAGGTTAGAAATCCACCCAAAGTTAAGAAGCTGTAAATTTTAAGCACAAGTGTGTCCTGTTCCAAAGCCTGGTGCTCTCTTCCCACCACAGGAAAGAGTCTCTCCAAATCCTGGCAGTTGCCCCAGCCTAGACCTTGCCCACCTGGGCCAGAGGCCTTGCGTGTGCAAGGCACCCAAGGCTTCTGGACTTGTCTCCCCTCTCAGTCCCTTTCTCATGTCCCTTTCACTGCTTGTTTACCTGGATCTTGTTCTCTCAGCTTCCAAGCATCAATCAGGTACTCTTATCATCAAAGAACGATGGGAAACACCTGTGCATTGTAGCTGGTCTTCTCCAGGCAGTGGGGGAGGAAGAAATGGGAAGACGGCATGCAGGTAAAGAAGTGTTTGGGCAGGTAGGATGCATTCTGCCAGGGCACGCCCTGTTTTGATCCAAATAAAGATCTCAGATAGCTGCTATGGATCTGGTACTGAGCTGTGCCCATGCTGGGTAGAAGGATCCGTAAAATGTGACTCATGCCCTTAAGGAACATTAATCCAGCAGGGGAGCTAGGACCTGGGCACATAAAAGCCCCACGAACAAAGTACACAGGAACACAGAGGAGACTGCTTCTAGGTGGTAAAATTATAGATGCTTCCACAGGGCAAGCAGCATTTCAGGATTGCCAAGTGCAAGGGTAGTGTGGGAGGGAGAGGGCATCCAGGCAAGGGGAGAACATGCAAAAAGAAGGAAAAGCGTCTTTGAGGAGTGTCCTACATAGAGCCTGTGTGGCTGATCTTGAAGGCACGTTAGAGGCCCATAGGAGGAGATTAAAGAGGTAGGTTGGGAATGGCACATGGAAATCACTGGTTTGAGAAGTGATATGGTCAGAGGTGGGCATTATGTTGCTTTGGCAGATAAGATGGATCCAAACAGACAGTGACTAGATAGAGGCAGGTAACAGATTCATACCTAGAATGAACCTCAGAGAACATGTAGACAGGTGGCTTTCAAACCTTTTGGCATGAAACCCTTTGTGCAGATGATCTCTCACTCAGCTCTGTAAACAAAATGGATCAGAGTTAAGTTGCTCTGATTGCTGCAAGTGGGAGGAAGGTACTCAGTTCCTCCCTCCCTCTCATTCCCTTCTTTCTCTCCAAGTGGATTCTTAAGGGACTTCTTGCTTGAAAATCAGTGATTAACAGTGATCAGCAAACTATAACCAAATCCTGCCTGCCTCTTGTTTTTGAAAATAAAATCCTGTTGGAACACAGCCATGCCCATTCGATTACAGATTGTCTGTGGCTGCTTTCATATTACAACGACAGAGTTGAGTAACTGGGACAGAGACTATCTGGCCCTTTACAGAAAAGGTTTGCCAACCCCTCACCTAGAGCCCTGCTACTCAAAGTATGGTCCTTAGAGCAGCTGCATGGGCCTGCACCCATTGCCCTATCTACACAGAGAGCTCAAGGTGGGGAAGGTTGATTCAGGAGTCATTACCTTGGAGGGGATAATTGGAGTTAGGAGTTGTGTGACATGGCTAACGGTCAAGGGAGAGACTCCAGAAAGAAGAGAAAGGAGAGTGTGAGAAAACTTTAAGGAATACCTACATTTAGGGAGCAGGCTGAAAGAGTCAGAAGAAATCACTGGGAAAAGTACCAACTCTCATTGGTAACAGTAAATCATGTCACACTGGAAGACTTTCTAGAGTTTTTGATGAAAAATCTGAAAGATTCCTCTCTCCTCCAAATGCCTTGAAAAGTTCACATTTTAGGAATCCAGGACAAATGATCCAGGATATATATCCTCTTGCTTCCCACTGGATACAGTGTTCGTATATACATCTCTCTTTACCGTCTCCAAAGCAGTAATTTTTATTTATTTATTTTATTTTTTTGTTGTTGAGGAAGATTCGCCCTGAGCTAACAACCATGCCAATCTTCCTCTATTTTGTATGTGGGTCGCCACCACAGCATGGCCGCCGACAAGTGGTGTAGGTCTGCACCCAGGAACCGAACCCAGGCCGCCAAAGTGGAGTGCATCAAACTTCACTAGGCCACGGGGCCGGCCCCTCCAAAGCATATTTTTGAGGCCATTAATACTTATGCTTAAAATGCAAACTCTTTTCTAAGAAGAAATGCACATAATACTGTGCTTTGCAGGTGTCTGGAAGCATATGGTAAATTCCTTCTCTTACTTAAAGTCATAACCTACTTTTTAAGTTGACATACGTGTCAGGAAAATTACCATACAACTCAAATGAATGAACATCCTTTTACATTACAGCCTTTACATGCCCTGTCTGCAGACAACCTCTTACTTTCTCTTCTCCTTCAGGGACTGAACATGACAGACAGAAGGAGCTCAGAGCAAACTGGAAGTCCAGGGTTGCCTGTATTTCTGGTTTATAAGAAATAATTTTATCTGAGCACACCTCTGTAATTGTTTTTATTGACTTACTTTACCTCCTGATTGAAAGAGTTCTTTGGTTTTTTGGTGGGACCAGATTTCTAAGATAAAAAAGAAATAAAATCTGGGGCTGGTCCGGTGGCGCAAGTGGTTGAGTGCGCGCGCTCCGCTGCAGTGGCCCGGAGTTCTCCAGTTTGGATCCTGGGCGCGCACCGATGCACTGCTTGGCAAGCCATGCTGTGGTGGCATCCCATATAAAGTGGAGGAAGATGGGCATGGATGTTAGCCCAGGGCCAGTCTTCCTCAGCAAAAAAAGAGGAGGATTGGCAGATGTTAGCACAGGGCTGATCTCCTCACAAATAAATAAATAAATAAATAAATAAATAAATAAATAAATAAAATCTGTTTTACTCTGTATATCTTTTTCTTCACTTGGAAAGTGGCCCTTTACAGAAAGGTATATCCAAGTGTATCTTGGAAAAGGCCTACAGAAATTTGTTTTTAACAATCTTCCATAACTTTTAAGATACAGCATTCTGATTGCTGAGGTTTTCCTCAAAGCAATTTTCCTTTCTTTTTTTTTTTTTTTGGGGGTGAGGAAGATTAGCCCTGAGCTAACATCCATTGCCAATACTCCTCTTTTTGCTGAGAAAGATTGGCCCTGGGCTAACATCCATGCCCCTCTTCCTCTACTTTACATGTGGGATGTCTGCCACAGCATGGCTTGATAAGTGGTACGTAGGTCTGTGCCCGGTATCCGAACCTGCGAAACCCGAGCCACCGAAGTGGATCGTGCAAACTTAACCACTATGCCACCGGGCCAGCCCCTCAAAGCAATTTTCTAACACCTATGTTTTACTAACACCTTCCTTTTTTTTCTTCTTTCTCTACTGTAAGCCTGAGTCACTGACCCAGTGTTGAATATTCCAAAGATAAAGCAATAACAGATATACTCCAAGATGATATTATCAGTGTTATCCTAATGTGCTCAAAAGAATAGTTTCCTAATGGTATATAAACTCTATTTGAACTCCACTGATCTGTACCAGTGATCTTTCTAGATCAATACTGTCCAACAGAACTTTCCAGAGTGATAGAAATGTTCTATAGCTGTGCTAACCATACACTAGCCACATGAGGCTATTGAGCACTTGAGAGGTGGATAATGTGACTAAGGAATGGAAGTTTAAATTTTATTTATTTATTTATTTTTTAAGGAAATGCTAGTTTTTTTTGTTTTTTTTTGGTGAGGAAGATTGGCCCTGAGCTAACATCTGTTGCCAATCTTCCTCTTTTTGCTTGAAGAAGATTGTCCCTCAGCTAACAGCTGTGCCAGTCTTCCTCCATTTTGTATGTGGGACACTGCCACAGCATGGCTTGACGAACAGTGTGTAGGTCTGCGCCTGGAATCTGAACCCATGAACCCTAGGCCACCAAAGCAGAGCAGTGAACTTAATCACTACGGCACCAGGCCGGCCCCTATTTATTTTTAATTAATTTAAATTTAAATAGTCACATGTAGCTATGGTTACCATATGGGACGGTGCCATTCTAGAGTCTTTCAGTCACACCTGAAATATATAACTTCATTTTTTAAAGTGAAGAGAGCAGCATCACCTGTTACTTTGACTTAACTCATAAAGAAACTATTTGGCAAATGTTGCCTGGCATTTCTTTTATTCATAAGAAATAGACTATTCAGGGCATTTCCAATGAACACTATCCATGTGCCAGGTACTTTAGTAGAAACTGCAAAGGGGGGCCGGCCCCGTGGCTTAGCGGTTAAGTGCTCGCGCTCCGCTGCTGGCGGCCCGGGTTCGGATCCCGGGCAAGCACCGACGCACCGCTTCTCCGGCCATGCTGAGGCCGCGTCCCATATACAGCAACTAGAATGGATGTGCAACTACGACATACAACTATCTACTGGGGCTTTGGGGGAAAAATAAACAAATAAAATCTAAAAAAAAAAAAAAAAAAGAAACTGCAAAGGGATACAGAAATGAAATAGATACAGTGTCAGTCACCAACCTCCACCAGCCTACAACCTGTTGGAGGAGAAAAGATTGTAACCAACTAAATGCACTACACTGAAGATGCAGTGTGATCTAAACAGAATCAAGCCTTGAGGACATATCTGAAGACAGCAGCTCATTCAAACTGGGGGTGGGGCGGGAGGTGGTTGCAAGGAAGCTCTCATAAAGGAGGTGGCTTTGGACCAGGGCCTTTAAGAACAAGTGAGGAATAGGGAAGGGAACCACGAGGCTGGGACAGAAAGTACATATTGGAAGATGGTAGGAGATGAGGCTAGAAGAGATCCTTGAAAAGCATGCTAAAGGGCAGAACTAGAACAAAGGTGAGCCACTGCAGTTGCTGAAAGGAGTGAAATGAAGGGTATATGTGAGGGAGTGGCAGACAAAGAGGCAGAGACCAGATCATCAAGGCTTGGTGTGATAAGCTCAGAAATTTAAACTGTATTCTGAAAGTGATGCTGGGGAGTCCTTGGAGGAGTTTACACTGGGATTATGTGGTCTCTGGCAGCTATGTGGAGGATGGATTGGAGAGAGTTCAATAGAGGATTCAAGAAATATTCAGGAAGGACAGCTATTTTGAAAAGAAGAAAGGCTAGTTTTGTCTGGCTCCCATGGAAACTCTGAAGTTTGAAATCTCTAGGAAGCCAGGGGTAAGAAAACAGTGTGCTTCAGTCTAAAGCTGGTCAACACCTTCCTCACTTGGAGGGTCATGGGTGATTCTTGAACCCTGCCTGGATCACAAACCTATCCCAAGAAGTGGATTGACTTCCCTTACCAGCATTTTGGCCTTTACTCAAGGAATAATGGCACTCATTGAAATATTCTCAACTATTACAGAGCCATTGGTAATATTACAATTTCCCAGTCAAAGAATCATGACCTTCTGGCACATTATTAAATTGGATTACTGTGTTCTAACAGGTAGTTGCCCAACTCAGCTTTGCCAGTGTTTGGCTAAGATGGTAGAGGGTAGAGGTGGTGATGGGTAGGACAGAAAAACAAGAAGGGCAGGTGGGAAATGGCAGTAGCAGTAAGACAGTTGGAGGGCTTTGGGTCCTAACAAGTTCACGGCATAGTGGTTAACTGTATGGGCTCCAAAGCCAGACTGCAGGGGGTCCAAACCCCAGTTTCCCTATCTAATAGCTATCTGGTATTACCTAAACAAATTACTTAACTTCTCTGCGCTTCAGTGTCCTCGCTTATAAAATGGGGATAATAATAATAATAGAACCTACCTCTTGTGACTATTACCTAAAGGTCTTACAACAATACCTAGCATGTAGTAAGGGCTCAATAAGTATTAATTATTACTATTACGAGAGGATGAAAAAGATAAGTAAGTGCTGTTTTCTATGGCTGAGGTGGAAGATGGTTTTAACTTTAAATGTATATGATATAATGTTTATGAAGTATTTAGATATCTCAAATATCAATAGATTAAAAAGAATTATTAGGCCCATCTGCAGTACTATTAATAATTTCAGGGAATCACATATCTAGGTGAAAGTTCACAGAGGAGTATGTGTCTTTCCAACACAAACTAGACCAAAGTTCAAAGCTAGATAGAGTTGCTAAATTATTCACTTATCACAAGACCAGTAAACTTTTTAGCACCACAAAGTGGATGTAAGATTTAACAGGAAATGACTCAAATCTAGAACAAAGTTAGTCCTATGCATAATGAAAAGTTGCGCAAGACAAAAATGATGAATGTTAAGTGTCACGTATGATGAGGTGATATATTGCTCAAGATACTGGTGTGCAATCAGTCTTTGCAGGAGTCAGATCATCATCTCACTTTAGAAAAGGTTTTCCATTTGCCCTAGACACTCACCCTCTGGGTTACTTCCCAAAGTACATTTACGTTAAACCAATAAGCAAAGGAAACCTTTCTCAAGTGCTCTGAGTTTATTATTCCCCCTTTCTTGACTCTGTCATCAGGGTCATGCAAGTGTGGACGAGATTCCCAGAGAAGATCCCCTGAGGAGATCGAGTGTTTATGAATTTAAGAGGGGTTCAGGAGTGGCTATACCTGGGGCTGGGAGCCGAGAGTCACCGGGGTAAAGGCATAAAGGCTTCTCATCAAATTGAGGGGAGTTAAGAAGAATCATCCTCTCTATAATCTATCAACAACATATGCGGAGGCAGTGTGGCGTGGAAATCAAGTAGCATTAAGAGCAGGCAGATCTCGGTTATAATACCAGCTTTCACCTTTTCAAATGGTATATGTACAAAGTAATTCATTGCAGCACTAATGTTTATAAGAACAAATGACTAGAAATATACTAAGTGTCCACCAATAGAAGACTAATTAAATAAATTATGGTATAACTGTGTGGCAAGTTATCCAAGTGGAAAAACAAGGTACAGAGCAATGTATAAAGTAGGTTACCCTTTGTGAAAAAACAAAAAAGCAAAATATTTTCTATTTTATATCTGCTTGTTCAGGAAATACAGTATCTCTGGAAGAATATTCAAGAAACTAATAAGACTGGTTGCCTGTCGGAGGGGAAGTGGATGGCTGAGAAAAAAGGTTGAAAGAGAAACTTGTTTTTTCAGTTTTAAACTATGTGACTGTCACCTGTTCAAAAATTAAAACAATGATTTTTAAAGAAAAAGTAAGGAGCTACATCAGGAGAAAACTTACAAAAAGAAAAAAAGAATCCCAGCTCTCCTTTTTCCTAGTTATGCAAACCTGAACAAGTTATTTAACTTTTGTAGGGCTCAGTGTCCCTATTATAAATGAGGATAAAAATAGGACCTATCACCTAGGTTTGTGTAAGGATTAAATGATTAAATATGAACGTACACTGAAGGATTAAGTTTACATTTACATTAGTGGTACCGTGCCTGGCACATAAATACTAGATATATATTAGCTATTAACCTTATTATATTTGTTGGCATGCTGATCATGAAGGCACTATTGAGAGGTGGCAAAGAAACAGAAGATACTGGCTATGCCTGTAAGGAGCTCACAGATATATACATATATCCCCCCTTAGTAATCAGTAACTCCATTCTTCCAGTAGTTCACGCCAAAAATCTTGGAGTCATCCTTGAGTCCTCTCTTTCTCTCACACCCCCACATTTAAATTATTAACAAAATCTGTTGGCATTAGCTTCTAAATATTTCCAGAATCCAGACCCTTCTCACCTCTTCCTTCTATACCACCCGGTCCAAACTGTCACCTTCTCTTGCCTGGCCTTCTACAGTAGTCTCTTACAGAACCCCCACCCCCACACACCCCTATTCTATTCTCCACACAGTAGCAGTGGAATCCTCTGCTCGCAACCCTTCAAGGATGGCTCAACTTGCACATAGCCAAATCCAAAGCCTTTAAGATGTGATCTGGCCCCATTTCTTCTTTGATCTCAACTCCTACTCCTCTCCTTCTTACTGCGTTTGAACCACACACTGGCCTCCTTGCCATCCCACAAGCACGCCAAGCTAGGAGATTGTAACAAATATCTCAAAAAATGAGAACTCAAGCCAAAAAAAAACTTTTTTTAAGAGGATGAAATTTGTACAACACAAAACATTTCCTCAAATGATTGATAGAGAACTCTGCAACTAACAATTAGAGAAAAACCATACTTTGTAAGCACACAAGGATTATTTAATAAAACTGATAATGTACTAAGCCAAAAACGTGTCCAAAAATAAAAACTGAATATATAAACCAGATCCTCAGATCACAACACGATAAAATGAAAAATCAATAACAAAAACATGATTTAAAAATGCAAACCACCCATCTTATATGGCCTTTTGATTTTCAGAAGAGGCACCAAAGCAATCCAATGAGTAAAGGAAAGTTATTTCAATAAATTATGCTGAAATAACTAAATATTCATATGGAAAAAAATGAATGCTAACCCTTAGCTCACAACATATACAAAAATTATTTTGAGATGGATCACAACCTAAATGTAAAAGCTAAAGCTATAAAACTTTTAGAGGAGGGCCGGCCCTGTGGCTTAGCGGTTGAGTGCGTGGGCTCTGCTGCTGGCGGCCCGGGTTCGGATCCCGGGCACGCACCGATGTACTGCTTCTCCAGCCATGCTGGGGCTGCGTCCCACATACAGCAGCTAGAAGGATGTGCAACTGTGACATACAACTATCTACTGGGGCTTTGGGGAGAAAAAGGAGGAGGATTGGCAATAGATGTTAGCTCAGAGCCAGTCTTCCTCAGCAAAAAGAGGAGGATTAGCATGGATGTTAGCTCAGGGCTGATCTTCCTCACAAAAAAATTTAAAAAATACTTTTAGAGGAAAACATATGAAAATGTCTGCATGACTTGGGATTAGGCAAAGGTTTCTTAGACAGCAATGACCACAAAAGAAAAATTGATAAAGTAGACTTCATCACAATTAAAAACTTCTGGTCATCAAATGTCAGCCTTAAGGAAATGAAGAAGGAAGACACACAATGGGGAAAATATTAACAAAGCATATATCAGATAAAGGTCTGGTATTCAGAAAATATAAGGAATTCCTACAACTCAATAACAAAAAGACAAACAATTCATTTAAAAAATGGGCAAAAGATTTGGACAGACATTTCACCAAAGAAGATGAGTGGCCAGTGGCACAGGAAAAGGTGCTCAACATCATTGGTGATCAGGGAGATGCAACCCAAAACCCAATGAGACACCACCACACACCCACCAGAATAGCTAAAATTTTTAAAACTGTGAGGATAAGAGCACCAAAAACTCATACATTGTTGGTGGTAATTAGAACCTAAAAGTATTTTAAGAAAACCTATTTGTGACTTTTCTCTGAATTTTCTTCACATTGATCAACATACACAGAAGGCAGACAAAGAGGAAAAAGTGGGGGATGTCACAGAAAAAACAGAAAAAGTTTTCCAAGGACAGAGTGATGAAACGAGAGAAAAATAACGAGGGCAGAATAAATAATAGAGGAAAGGAGTAGAAGTCAGAGGCAAAATGTGAGCTACAAGAAGGAGAAAGGCCGTTAGGAGGGGAATACAAGCCAAAGGAAAGCTTAAATGTGATATATAAAGTGCCTGGAACACAGGATACATAGTATCCAAATAATTTATTAACTATAAATCAGGAGGAAAAGTAAACGAAAGGCCAGGTATTCAACAACTGTTTGTTAAATAAACGTCTAGCTGCTCTGGTGATGTGTGAAACAAATGGGTTATAAGCATTCTGTGTACAATTAGCATTGCATTTTTTTCTTAATTCTATTTTTATTTTAACCCGCTATTGTTTTAGGTCTATTGTTGCGGCAGCAAGGAATATTCAAGATGTAATTGGGTTTCTCATTTTCTGGCAACAACTGTGTGAGAGGCAAATGAGAGCCTTTTACTGAACAACTTTTTTAATCTGTAAAATGAGAGCAAATATTAAGTAACCCACTTGTGACTGAATAAAAACTGCAATGCTCAAATTCAGTCTTCACCTGATGAAACCAAAGTTCACCATGAAACCGTGATTACACTCAAGGTTCTGTACTGAAATGTGCCATTAAGATGCAACGCTTACTGCGTAGGAAAGTCTCCGACTGTGCATCAGTTTCCCTGTGCAGGTTGTAAAATGCACAACCAATTAAAAATTATTTTAAAGTGCTCCTCAAGTTTAAACAGCAGCATTCTGAAGAATGAAAGGGGCTGGAGGTGGTGAACATCAGGACTTTTTTTTTCCCAAGAGGAGAAAGAAATACATCAGAGGATGCCACTTTAGTGACCAAAAAAACACCTACTTCGGGGTGGTGGAGACTGCCCACAGGTCTTTGGTGGTTTAAGTGGACCTTTGATCACCCACCTGCCAGCTGTCATACTTGTCATACCTTTCCTCTCTCAGGCCACCATTCCCCTTGCCCTACTCAAGTTGGCCAAAAATGCATTCATGCTACTATTATTCTTTCTCATCCCAAATCTTATCAGTTTATTAACCTGGGACTGTTAATCATTGACCTGGCATGAACTTTTCTTCTCCTGATTTTCATGGTGTGTGTCCACTTCAATCCTAGTAAAGCCTTCACTGGAGTTTTCTGGAGAGCCCATCTATAGCCGTTATATGTCAATAAAACAGAGAACAGAATTGTGACTGACGAACTTAAATCATTTCTGAAACTGTTTTCTGTGTAAATTGCTAACTTCTCTTAGAGTTAGGGGACATCAGCTCTCTTGTACTATGAAATCACCAAGATGCTTTTGTGCGGAAGTGACACAATGAAGGAGGGAGGAATGAAGATGCCAGAAACATAAAAATAAAATATATTTAAATATGGGGCCGGCCCAGTGGCGCAAGCGGCCCGGGGTTCGCCGGTTCGGATCCCGGGCGCACACTGACACACTGCTTGTAGAGCTATGCTGTGGCAGCATCCCATATAAAGTAGAGAAAGATGGGCACGGATGTTGGCTCAGGGCCAATCTTCCTCAACCAAAAAAAGAGGATTGGCATCGGATGTTAACTCAGTGCTGATCTTACTCACAAAAAAAGAAAAAATATATATATTTATATAATTTTGTTGGCCACTATTTTAACAAGAAACAGATATAGCTGACACATCTATATTATATTAAGGATATGTTAAGCCAGAAAGCTTTTTATATTACTATAAGGAAACAGAATGAACTCACTCAAAGATTATATCAAGTCATGGGTAATTTGTCAAATGAAGTATATATATTAATGATTTTGGGCAAAAATCTAAATGTTTTGTTTTTGCTAAATTAAATAGTCTAATATGTCAATTTTTAGAGAGATAATATTTAGCACAATAAAGAAGTGTGTTGACCAAGGAAACTATGTTCTCCAGAGATCTGTGTCATAAGACACAATGCTCCCCTGTGGGATTCTTTTTAAAGTAACACTTGCTATTGTTAAAAAAAAAAAAAACAAATGGTACAAGAGGGTATAGAAAGTGGTTTTAATGTCAACTTCACATTCGCATCACCTGGGAAGCTTTGGAAAAAATGCCAGTGCCTGGGCCCTTCTCCCAGAGAGTCTCATTTAATTCACCTGAAATGGGCCCAGGCAACAGTAGTTTTAAAAGTTCCCCAGCTGATTCTAATATGCAACCAAGGCTGAGAACCACCAGTGTAGAATGAGAAGAAACTCTCCCTCCTACCCTTGACCTTTAGCTCCCAATTCTCCTGCCAAGTACAGCCACTGTTACCAGGCTGTTATGAATCCAGATATATATGGTGCATATATATATATATGCACACTGCCTGTAAAAAATACATATATATAGCACCTACATATCCCCTACACTACTTACTACACATAAATGTAGTATAATGATTAAGAGCAAGGGCCCTGATGGGCAGGCCCCATGGCTTAGTGGTTAAGTGCACGCGCGCCGCTGCCGGCGGCCCGGGTTCGGATCCCGGGTGCGCACTGACGCACCGCTTCTCCGGCCATGCTGAGGCCGCGTCCCACATACAGCAACTAGAAGGCTGTGCAACTATGACATACAACTACCTACTGGGGCTTTGGGGGAAAAATAAATAAATAAAATTAAAAAAAAAAAAAGAGCAAAGGCCCTGAAATCAAGACTACCTGTGTCTAAATATCAGTTATTCCAATCACTAGCTAGAATTTAGACAAATAATTTAACTTCTCTCTGCCCAGTTTCATCTGTAATGTGGTGATAAGTGCCTACTTCTTAGTGTTTTTATGAAGATTAAATGAGAAACTCCATTTTAAAGTACTCAATAAATGTTGACTATTACTGGGCCGGCCCCGTGGCTTAGCGGTTAAGTGCGTGCAGTCCGCTGCTGGCGGCCCGGACCCGGATCCCCGGCGCACACCGACACACCACTTCTCTGGCCATGCTGAGGCCACGTCCCACATACAGCAACTAGAAGGCTGTGCAACTATGACATACAACTATCTACTGGGGTTTTGGGGGAAAAAAATAAATAAATAAAAATTAAAAAAAAAATGTTGACTATTACAACTTCCCTCACGTTTCTGTACCTAGCCATTTTCTAATAATATATTTTGCCGATAATTTTGTATCAGTACCTATAAACCTACTTCTTTCTTTTAACAGCTGCATGGTAATTCACTGTAAGATGTACAGTTTAACCAGTACTCTGTTGATGGACATTTAGGTCTCTTCTAGTCTTTTGTTGCCACAAACAATTGTGCAGTCAATATCTCCTTACACAGATATTTGTACATGTGTGCAGGTACTATATATCTTTAGGAAAAATGTCTAGGAGAAGAATTGCTGCGTTTAAAATTTTGACAGATATTGCCAAATTGTCTTCCAGAAAGCATAAGCCAGTGTACACTCCCACTAAGAATGTATGAAAATGCCTGTTACCCTAAACCAAATGTTATCAAAATTGTGGATATCTGCCAAGCTTCTAAGTGAAAATGGCTTCTCTTTGTAGTTTTAGTGTGCATTTCTTTTATTATGAAGGAGATTCAGAATCTTTTCCAGAATTTGGGGAGACACATTTGTAAACAAACACAATACAAAAGTACTGTGACAAAGATTTTTCTACAGTGCTCTGGCTTAGGAAGGAGGGCCAGATAAGGCTCCACAGAGGAGGTGGCATTTGAGCTAGGCCTTGGAGGAGGAGTGGGAAATCTGCCAT
Source organism: Ceratotherium simum simum (assembly GCF_057802395.1). Lineage (NCBI taxonomy): Eukaryota > Metazoa > Chordata > Mammalia > Perissodactyla > Rhinocerotidae > Ceratotherium > Ceratotherium simum. Next base: position 38,757,188 of record NC_141919.1, read on the forward strand.
GGAGTCCCTTGATCCTACTATGTAGTATACTAGCCAAAACACTCAACAACTATATGTTGACTTAAATGGCAAAATTAAGACATTTGGAAAATACATTTTCTGGTTGGCTGAGGGGATTTTCGGCTACATACAGCAAGACACCAAGGCACAAATACCAATACATGACTAAGCAAACCACAGATTCAGACAGTGGGAAGGGGCAGGCCCTGGAGGACAAAACAAGAGTTTTATAATGCTCGGTGGTTTCTTACACTTCCTGGATGCTGAGCGACATCTAATGGCCAAATAGAAAAAAGAAGTCTATATTTTCTTTTTTTTTTTTTTATTTGTTTGTTTATTTTTCCCCCAAAGCCTCAGTAGATAGTTGTAGGTCATAGCCGCACATCCTTCCAGTTGCTGCATGTGGAACGCGGGATCCGGACCTGGGCCGCCAGCAGCGCAGCGCACGCACCCAACCGCAAAGCCACGGGGCCGGCCCCTAAAAGAAGTCTATATTTTCAAGGAAAAGTCCCTTGTAGTAACATAAGCACAATAAAAAAAAGTTTACCTCCAGATTTATGGAAAGATGGAATCTTGTTCTTTCCCTGTGAACAGAGGGGAAAACTGAATAAAAATTAATTTGTTTGGTCTAGTGCGTTGAATGATACAGGGGAAAAAATGATGTTAGAACTGGAAGAGACCTTAGACAAAAATCCAAGCTCTTCATTTTATCAATGAGGAAATTTACTTCCAGAGAGAAATGATTTACCCAAAGCTACACAGCCAGAGATTTATGATTGCTCTGATATAGTTATGATTTTGGTACAACAAACAGAAAAATAGTGAATATTCACTCATTCATTTGCAAAGCACAAGATAAAAAAGACAAACACTTTTGATTACACTAACACCTATTAATTCACAATATGGGGCATCTATGGAATTTAATTCTACTTGTAATACTTGAGATAATGACGCAGTCTCAGTTACTGGCCATTAGGCTCTTGGCCTGAGGTATTTTGATTTTTCAGACCCATAGGGGACAAAGACAGGCAAGCTCCTATGGATCCCAGACAGTATTTCAAAAAATCCAAGTAAAGATTTGACCTTTGTAAGTTAAGAGTTGCTTCCCTGATTTTTCTCTTTGCCTTATATCTAACAACAGGCAAAACTGAGGCAGGAGATGAGGATCGGTCCACATTATTCAATCAACCAATCTCTAAACACTTATTGACCCCTGTGTATGTGCACCATCATAAGGACTGTGAGGGACACAACACTACAAAGCAAAGAACAAGTCATAGTGAACTCACTTCTCTAAGCTGTTTTTTTTTTTTTTTAAAGATTTTATTTATTTTATTTTTTCCCCCCAAAGCCCCAGTGGATAGTTGTGTGTCGTAGCTGCACATCCTTCTAGTTGCTGTATGTGGGACTTGGCCTCAGGATGAACGGAGAAGTGGTGCCTCAATGCGCACCCGGGATCCGAACCCGGGCCACCAGCATCGCAGCGCGCGCACTTAACCACCAAGCCACAGGGCCGGCCCTCTAACCTGTTGATCTGAGTTAAATCAAGGGCAGCTTATGGGGCCGTCCCGGCGGCACAGTGGTTAAGTTTGTGTGCTCCACTTCTGCGGCCTGGGTGCGGACCTACACACCACCCACCAAGTCATGCTGTGGCAGCATCCCACATACAAAATAAAGGAAGACTGGCATAGATGTTAGCTCAGGGCCAATCTTCCTCACCAAAATAAAAAGGGGGGAGGGCACCTTAAAGATGGAAAGGAATGTACAACAATACAACCACAACCCTGGGGAATATATTTACAAATTCATTGAATAAGTATTTATTGAGCATCTACTATGTACTGGTGCTAGGGATACTGCAGGGATCCAGACCTGAACTCTCATGGAGCCTACAACCTGGTAATTACATGCTAACAATTGTGGTAAGTGCTACAAAGAGAAAGTACAGGAGCCGCAATTCTAAAACATAGCTAATCTTTATTGAGTGCCTGCTGTGTACCATGCACAATTCTTAGCATTTAACACACATTAAGTCTTTAATCCACACAGCATTTCTATAATAAAGGTTCTTCATCCTCATTTTATAAATGAGAAAATTAAGAAATAAAGAGGCTTTTTTAACTTTTCCAAGATTACACAGATGGGTAAGTGTATCCTTGGCTGTGTATCCTTGGGCAAAAAGAGAATGTCAAGGAGACAACCTAGTCAGAAGAATTAGGGTGCATGTGAAGAAGAAGCATAATTACTACCCATCTTGCCTAAGTAAGGTTGATTGCATGTATGTCCAGTTCAGAACTCTCTGCTGAGCTCCACATCCATAAATGCCTACATACCAACTCCATCTGGACGTCCCATAGGCACCTCAAAATCAATCCAAATTGATTTTGGACATCCAAAACTGAAGTCTTCCCTTCCCCTTAGGCTATTATTCCTATGTTTCCATCTCAGTAAACACACCATTTCCCCCTAAGTTACTCAGGCCATCAATTTTACCCAACATTGATTTTGGACAATGAGTGCAAAAGTCAACACAAGAAAAAAGCAAAATCTTTGTATATTATAAAAATATTTTTGATCTTGTGGACCTCCTGAAAGTTCTCAGAGACCCCACGGATCCAGAGACTACACTTTGAAAACTGCTGTTCTAGCTATTAAATCTCCTGTTAGTTGTTGACATTGCAAATATCTTCTCCCAGTCTATCGTTTGCTCCAGGCCCCAGTACATGAGACAAGTGCTATCCTAATGTGCCCCTAGATGAATTTGCATTAGAATCACTTTAGGCGCTTTAATAAATGCAGGTTCCCAGACCCCACACCAAACCTACTTAATCAGAATGGGGAGAAGGGAGGATTTGCATTTTTAACAAGCTTTGTGAGTGATTCTTAAGCATTCTAGTCCATTGCTTTCTAAAATCAGTCGTTTTAGAAATGCCTATTTTGAAGGCATTTGTGAAATCTTTTTTTTGCTTGTTTTTGACTGGGCTAAGTGGCTTTATTGGAGAAAGCCAGGATTACAAATGATTTAAAAGTTGGCATTGGAGCCCTTCTTCTTGCCAAAGGTGGACAAAGCATTGACGAAGTCCCAGTTGTGCTGCATCTGTTGCCTGGCCAGGCCTGCTGTCTTCTCCTGTTTGGCTACCTTGGGAGTCTGACCTCTCACTCTCCCAGCGTGAATAAAGGAACCATTCCCACACCAGCACAATCAGGAGAGAACACTGCTGTTTCCTGAGCTCCTACTCTTTACTCTATTTCCTTCTCCAGTGACCACCCAACATTATCAGAAATGGCATTTTGGGGAGACAGGGGAGTAGAGACGTGAGGTCAAGGGAGGCGTTAACAACACTCCTCTTCCCCAGTACTCTCTCCTTTAGTGTTACCAACGAAAGCCTCTGATTTAACTGAGTTAACTTCATGCATAAAAATGAGTTGTAGTGCTTGTTAAAATCACAGATGACTGGGTCCTTCTCTAGAGGTAATAATTCCTTAATCTTGGTGATTCTAATATAGGTGGCCCTCAGGGAACAATGACTTAAACCTGGCAAAGAAAAACTCCAAGAAAATGAGGATGCGTGGTCTCTCTTGAAATCTAGAAGTTGGCTACTGATTACTGACAGCTTCATTTTCCCAACTAGTGACAGTTCTCCCTGCTGGAAGGAACTGATTCATTTTGGAAAGAGTGTGCAGTAATTCCTGCAGCACAGAAACATTTTTTCCGTTCTTGGTGTGCAAACAGATTGTTGGCCTTCTTCAGTGAGACAGGCCCAGACAAAAACCTCAGCAGACCATTCCAGAGAGCATTTTTCCACAGATGAAATCAGGTCAAAGAGAAAATTCAGAGCAGTTTGAGGAGGGGAAAAAAAAAAAAATCCCTGAAATGCAACGTAAAACTGGGGGGTGAGCGTGGGGCGGGGAAGACATCCCACGTGCTTTGTTTGCCTGGTGAAGGCCAATGGCTTGTCACATGAATCTCAGGCCTTCCTGTTCTCTGCAGCTGCCTTCTGAGTCACCGTGGGCGTGGGCGGCAGGGGAGGGCCCTTCAACTGTCAGGGAACATGAGACCAACCGACTGACCACATGACTTTTAGGTGAGGCTATTGTGCCAGGCCAAATTGAAAATTAAAAATCAACTGCATCCTTGGCTATTCTCATTTATTTTAAGAAGCTCGTGGGCCAGTCCCGTGGCTTAGCGGTTAAGTGCTCGTGCTCCGCTACTGGTGGCCCGGGTTCGGGTCCCGGGCGTGCACCAACGCACCACTTGTCCGGCCATGCTGAGGCCGCCTCCCACATACAGCAACTAGAAGGATGTGCAACTATGACATACAACTATCTACTGGGGCTTTGGGGGAAAAAAAAAAAAGGAGGAGGATTGGCAATAGATGTTAGCTCAGGGCTGGTCTTCCTCAGCAAAAAGAGGAGGATTAGCATGGATGTTAGCTCAGGGCTGATCTTCCTCACACAAAAAAAACAAAAACTCTTTTTTTTTTTTTTTTTTTTTAATGATTTTTTTATTTATTTTTCCCCCAAAGCCCCAGTAGACAGTTGCATGTCATAGCTGCACATCCCTCTAGTTGCTGTATGTGGGATGCGGCCTCAGCATGGCCGGAGAAGTGGTGTGTTGCTGCGCGCCTGGGATCCGAACCCAGGCCGCCAGCAGCAGAGCGCACGCACTTAACCGCTAAGCCACGGGGCCGGCCCACAAAAACTCTTTAGTCTAGTTTTTGTCTACAAGTGCAAATTAGCAGAAGGCACAAAAAACAAGCTGGTAAGTGAGAACTGGTGCCAGTCCTATTAGTCACTAAGATCATTCGAGGGTGGAGTGCACTGGCAGGATAAACATTAAACCAAAAGCAATACTTCCTTGTAACAGTTGGGGTTTCCTAAGGAATCTTTAAAATGGAAAGCTAGATGCCTAGGCAGGCAAATACTATAGTTAGAAAAGACAACCTCTACTTTTCTCTTTCTATTGTCCTCAGCTGTTGCACAATGGTGTTGGGTACATTATACTCTGTGAATTAAGATTTCTCTATTAAACATGTTTACATTGTAAGAAAACCTCCCCAAGTTTGAAAACATTCAGTCTTTTAAACTGAAGCATTCAAGAACCACTCCAAGTAATAGAAACAGCATCGAGGTATAATGCATTTGGACTTGGGGTCCTATCTCTACCCAAAGGCCTGGATGCAAGAGGTGCTTAATAAAGACCTAACTGTTTATGCCATCAACTTATTAGTTGTAGAACCAGTTATAATGATTGATTCACTTCTCTGAGTCTCCATTTTTACTTCTGTGATCAAGTAGGAAACCTGTTCTGCTTACCTTACAGAATTTTTATGAGGATCAAATAAAACAAGGTATACTGAAGTTTTGCTTTCTTATATCAGAAAAATGCATTAAATACCTCTCAAAGGATGGATAAGAAACTGTGACTAGTGGTCATCTCTGGGTAGGGAAACCGAGAGACAGGGGTCATGGCTAGGCAAAAGATTTCCTTTTCATTACATATACAATACTTTCCACTATATGGAAAAAAATGCATATGTAAGAATGATTAGTATGAAATTTAGGCTTTAATAAACTTCATGAAAACACAGAAGCATGTCATTTCATTTACATTCGGATCTCTTATGCTGACTGCAATGCCTCGTAACACAGTCTGAACTGGGTATGTTCTACATGAGAATTAAAATTATACAGTAGAAAGCTGCATACCTTTTAGGGTTACATTTCTTATCTGATGAAAGTCAATGCTCTTAAACTGCATGTTTCCTACAATGGAACTATTAGTTCAGAGACGCTTCAAAAGGCAAGATAGAAAGAACGGTATGTAACTTATATACTGGAATCTGATGGAGTACTTGTAAATCTAAACATTTTTTATCTCGAGAAAGTCTGAAATGCAGGGAAAACAAGACTACTGTAATAATTTAACCCAATAAAAAATATACCAAAATCTTATTGTACACAAATTTCACTTATTTACTATTTTGACATACCTACAACCTCTTTTTTTTTAAAACTTTGTTTGTTTGTTTATTTATTTTTCCCCCCAAAGCCCCAGTAGATAGTTGTAGGTCATAGCTGCACATCCTTCTAGTTGCTGTATGTGGCACGCAGCCTCAGCACGGCCGGAGAAGCAGTGCGTCGGTGCGCGCCCGGGATCAGAACCCAGGCCGCCAGTAGCGGAGCGTGAGCACTTAACCGCTAAGCCACGGGGCCAGCCCTACAACCTCTTTTTTGATTAGACATTTGAAATTGGGGTGGGTTCGCTGAAAATTAGAATTATATCAGAGAATTGCATCTGAAATATACAAATTCTCACCTGAATGTTCCAATAGTATGGCAATAACTACTCTATAACCTTTTTAAAAATAAATCTGAGTAGAAGGGATGGTGAAATCACTCCTTAAGGTCCTCTTTCTCAATAAACTAGAATTCAGCAAACTTGAATCTTCAGTTACCCAGAAAAGGATTGGGAAATAAATGTGGTGATGAGACAGTAGATAGTCATCACTGTCCAAAAGAATACGCACCCCTTGAACAATTCAAGAGGAAACTAAGAAGCAAAAATGCAGCATTTGTTTCCCTGTAAGCAAGACACAAGAATGTCCATAACCATTACTGAGCATTAATCATTTAAGGATTGCCTTCCTATTAACCTCAAGAGATTATCATGTTTCTTCCTTACTGTCAGGAGACCTAGAGTTCTGTTCTGGCTCTGTGCCTATAGTCATAAGTTGATCTTATCTTTTAAAACTTTAAAACCCTTGTCTTTATTTTGAAACCAGAATAACAGAGGGACACTGTGTGATTGTTGCAAAATCATAGAATCTTGAGCTGAAAGAACCTTAAAGATGATCTCATTACATAGTTATTTTTTTAGCAGAACTCTTTTATTCAAACAAAAATATAAGAAGTAAGACCAGAGCTAAACAGCATTGGTTGAAGGAGGGTAGGTGTTCAATGCCTGCCTGCTGGTCGCACTTAGTCCAACTTCATTTCACTTAGTCCAACTTCATTTCACAGATGGGTAGAACTGAGGAACTTTCCGAGTTCATTGCAAATTAATAGCAGATCAGGACCCCTTGTTCTCTGTTGTACTCATAGCCATAACAACAAACATTTATTGAAGGATATATTTGGGCTAAGCACTGCTCTAAGTTCTTCACTTGCATTGTCTCATTTATTCCTTACAATAACCCTTTGAGTTATAGGTACTCCTAAAATCTACTTAATAGATAAGTGAAGCGAAGAGAAAATAAGCGCCCAAGGTCACAGTCACCACGTTGTCTTTCGAGGCTTCAGCTGCTTCATTCAGGCATTCAGTTGCTGATTAGGATAATTTCGGAAATGCGCACTAGTGTGCACCTCTAAAATTCTACAATCTTATGATTCCAAGTTGGAGACTAGTTCTTTGATCATGAATTTCTCCTTCAAAACTAGTTACATTCCTCTGAGACTCTTAAGTGCTTGAGGCCTACAGAGGGACATTTTAAGATGCAATTGTTTCAATTCGCCAATCACGTGGTGAGTCTGATAACCTTCCACCTGTGAGCAAGTACTGCTATTGACCCAGTGTTTGTTGACGCAATAAATGGTATGATGGTGATATGTTGCTTTGGTGTTGGTCTTTGTGGTCAGAGAACAATGAGGTGACGGGAAGAGGTGGAACAAAACGCCTCCTTTGAGAGAATTATTTAGCAGTAGAAGTAGCAAAAAGATGCAGATCATGGCAGATAAACAGGGACCTGTAAGAGGAATTTAAGAACAGGCAAGCGGTAGCAACAGCAGATAATGATTGAGTCAATGCGATAATGGTAAATCTGGAGCAATTTTTTATTACGCAAATGGACATAAGTCCATTAACAATATGCAAAATTTTGTTTTACAATCAACTTGGCTAAAAACATAACTTTTTGCATGGGAAACGAAACTTATTACCCAAACAATTCTGGAACTGTTGAGATGACCTTGCAAAGAGGAGAGCAATATTTTTATAAAGATAACCAGTTCTTGAACTTTGACCAATGTGTTATACATAGAGATGATTGCATCTGACATCAAAGTAGCATGACTTGTTAATCTTCCTTATTTTATTGCTTCAAATAACAATTAAACTCAAGGATAGTTCACTACTTCCCTTGGTTTCAATTTCCTGCACACAGGGTTAGATTTCTTATCTCTCTGTGTACACATGCTAACCTAAAGAATGTGCACTTTTCCCTCAAAGTGTAAAATTACTGTGATTTTTAAAATAGGAATTATAATTTCGTTCTGCCTCTGACCTTTTCCTCCCTTCCAGCCTCATCCTCTCCCCCATTTACAGTGTATCCTTTGCTCCAGTAATTCCCAATTTGTTATACTTCCCCAATACACCTGCCACATCTCTGTACCTTGATACATGCTGTTTCCCCTAATGGGAATCCCTTCTCCTCTTTCTATTCCCCACCCAATAGGCCTGGTTAATTCCGATTCACCCTCTAAAGTTCAGCTCAGGTATCACTTCCTCTTGGAGACCTTTACTATTATAGAACTGCAATGAATATCCTTGTATATATCTTTTTTTCTTGTATATATCTTCGCACACATTTCTGATTGTGCCCTTAATGGAAACTTTTAGAAGTGAAATTACTGTGACAAAGATTATTCACATGTGCAAGGATCTTAATACACTCAAGAGCTCTTTCTCTTAAAATAGTCAGGAATGATAAATTTATAAAGTCAATCAGCTCCTGGCTTGTAAATGACAGCACAAACAAGTGGCCCCTTCTGCTTCACCCCTCTTGCCCCTGAGCTCTCCTGGTGCTGATACTGCTTCCTTTTCATCATGCCTCTGTTCCTGTTCCTGGGGGAGCCTGTAAAGGTCTGGTCCAGCTCCTTTTCTTGTGCTGGAAACCTCACCTCTGTGGCCCTGAAGCTGTCCACCTGCCTTTCACTCCTCCTCCCACTCCAGCCAGACAGAGGCTGCAGGCTGTAGAATATAAGACTAAGAGGAGCCAGGGGCCGGCCCAGTGGCATAGTAGTTAAGTTCGCAAGCTCCGCTTCGGTGGCCTGGGGTTCATGGGTTTGGATCCTGGGTGCGGACCTACACGTTGCTCATCAAGCCATGCCGTGGCAGTGTTCCCACATACAAAATAGAGGAAGACTGGGACAGATGTTAGCTCAGGGCCAACTTTTCTCACCAAAAAAGAAAAAAAAAAAAAAAAAAAAGATTAAGAGGAGCCAAAGGGTCAGCTTTCAGGGACTTCAAGGGGCCTGGAGGCTATGATTTATTACATCAGTAGCTTGCAAGGATTTTTCAGAGGTGCTTCACGGGTCTCTAAAGCAAGAGAGGGAAGGGAAGAGAAGGCCAAAGCCAAAGCTCCAGTGCCCCCTCCCGCACATCAACAAATCTCGTTTGTCTGCTTTATATGTACTGTGCTCAAGTCAGGTTTCATTTACAGAAAAAACAAAAACAACAAAAAAAACCCTCCAAGGCTTAAAAAAAAATTTCATCATGATTTATGAGTTTGCCAAACTTTGGTGAGCTAGTCTATGAACTTCGCCTCACCATTATGCTTCGACTTTGGTCTCTTTGGGAAAACGCATTTATTCATGTATTCCTAATGTGACCAATTCATCCTCGTTTGCCTGAGACATTCTTGGTTTTAGCACTGAAAGTTCTGTGTCCCGGTGTCGCCTTATTCCATTCATTTTTTCCACTCATTTATTAAAAAAATAAAAAATCACCGAGCAATTACCATGTGCCAGCCACCATACTAAGCGCTCCAAAGCCTTGTACAAAAGAAAACTTTCGCAAAGTCCCTGACCTTGAGGAATTCAGAGTTGTGGGTTAAGAAGGACACTAACACCTGACAATAAAACTTGGCAAACAACAACCCCAAGGTAGGTACTATCATTATACCCATTGTGGATTAAAAATGGCTGTAAATTCTTGGACATGCCTCCCATCAAGAGTTCCTTATCCCTGGGCCGGCTCTGTGGCTTAGCGGTTAAGTGCGCGCGCTCTGATGCTGGCGGCCTGGGTTCGGATCCCGGGCGCGCCCCAAGGCACCACTTCTCCGTCCAGCGCGAGGCCGAGTCCCACGTACAGCAACTAGAAGGATGTGAACCTATGACATACAACTATCTGCTGGGGCTTTGGGGGGAAAAAAATGAATAAATAAAATCTTTAAAAAAAAAAAAAAAAAAAAAAAAAAGAGTTCCTTATCCCTTGAAGCTACCCTGAAGTCTTAGTGACATGCCTGGTTAATAGAATGCAGCAGGAATGACATTCTGGGACATTTGAGGTTGTTATTAAACCCCTTGCTCTGGGGAAAGCCAGGTGCCAAGTGAAGAAGCTCAGTTAGACACATTGAGAAAGAAATACCTGAGCAGCTCCAGCTGTTACAGCCCTCCCAACCTACATGTGAGACACGTGACTGAAGAAACCTACAGATAATTCCAGCCCCCGTTACCATATGACTGCAGCCATATGAGAGATCCCAAATGAGAACCACCCAGCTGAGATGTCATCCCCCCAAACTTTGGAAGATAATAATGAAGTGTTGTTTTAAGATACCAAGTTTTATAATGGTTTGTAATGCAGCAATAAGTAATTGTGACAATATCCACTTTACGGATGAGAAAACTGAGGAACAGAATGGTTAAGTAACTTGTCCAAACCAAAAATAGCTAGCAAGTGGCAGAGTCAGGATTTAAGCCCATGCAGTTTAGCTCCAGAATCTGTGTTCTGAACCACTACAATGTTTCGCCTTTGCATTAAAAAACGTACACACACACACAAATTTAAAAGGGCAGGAGCAGGGCCGGCCCCGTGGCTTAGCGGTTAGGTGCGCGCGCTCCGCTGCTGGCAGCCCGGGTTCGGATCCTGAGCGCATACCGACGCACCACTTCTCCGGCCATGCTGAGGCCGTGTCCCACATACAGCAACTAGAAGGATGTGCAACTATGACATACAACTATCTACTGGGGCTTTGGGGAAAAAATAAATAAATAAATAAAATTATTAAAAAAAAAAGGGCAGGAGCAAATAGAATTTCTAATTTTTTCTTTCTGCATCTATCAGGGATTATGTTAGTCATTCCCTAGGCACTGCTACAGTTACAGAGGAACAAGTTATTAAGTCAGTGTGGGACCATCAGGGGCAACATCATAGCAGAGGACATCTAAGGTGGATCTTGAAGGATGTCAGAGATGATTATGCAAAGAAAGAGGAAGAAGGCAGTAGAAGTGCAATACATTTAGATTGTGGGGTATAAGGAGAAAGGTGGCAGGAGCCGATGCTTCGAAGGTGTGCTAGAGTAAGGTAGTGAAGGGCCTTTACACCGAACAAAGGAGTCTGGATTTCATCCTATAATCACCAGGAGCAATTAAAGGTTTTTCAACAAAGATATAATGTGGTAGATAGAAGATAATTTTGGTGACAGCATGGAGATAATTGCACAGGAAAGACAGAGATCTAATAGACAAATGCTGGAGACCAGGTGCAAGAGGATGAACACCTAAGGAAGAGGGAGAAATAGCAGGAGGAGGGTTTGAGATATATTCCTGAAGTATGACTGACAAGACTGGGCAACCAATTAGATGACAAGGATATGAGAGAGGCCACCCTCCAAGATGACTTCAGCATCTCTAGTTTGGCTGACTGGTTGAAGATCCACCTGCAACTCAGTAATGCTTCGAGAGTCAGCGTATCACCTCCTCTCTGAAGACAAACAGGTGTTCAAAGCAAAATGGGTATTGAGAAGAGAGGTACAGATCAAAGGGGTCAGAGAACCAAATTACCTGTGGATCTTCTAAAAATACAGATGCCAAGGCCAAATCCTCCTCAGTCAGAGTTGCTTGGGATAGCACTTGGGAATTTGTATTTTTATGAAACTCCCCAGGTAATTCTGCATGACCAAGTTGGAGAACGTACTACTCCAAGCATTCCTCTTAGTCTCTCTGTCCATTGATGGTTGATGTTTCCCCAAAGGTCTATCCCCGATCCTCTTTTCATCCAAAGCACCCTGCCTGGACCATCTCATTAGTTTTGATAACTTCAACTATCATCTGAATACTAAGGATTTCCAAATGTAACCCAAGTCTTTCTTCTGAGCTTTATTCTATATTTCCACCCTCAGACCAAACATCTCTACTGGGATATGCACTGGCATTACAGAAATAGCTAAAACTCCATATAACATCATACTTAATGGTAAAAGACTGAATACTTTCCCCCTAACATCAGAAACAAGACAAAGATTTCCACCTTTGCTACTGCTATTCAACATTCTACTGGAAGTTCTAGCAAGAGCAATTACGCGAAAAAAAAAAAAAAAAAAGAAAGAGGAATTCAGATTGGAAAAAAAGTAACACAATCTCTGTTTGTAGATGACCTGATCTTGTATAGAGAAAATCCAAAGGAATCCACTAAAAAAACTATTAGAATTAATAAATAAGTTCACCAAGATTGTAGAAGACAAAATCAATAATTTTTTTTAAAAAATTGTATTTCTATATTCCAGAAAGGAATAATCCAAAAATGAAAACAATTGCACTTACAATAGTATCCCAAAATAAAATACTTAGGAATACATTTGACAAAAGAAGGGCAAATCTTGTACTCTGGAAACTACAAACATTGTTGAAAGAAATTTTATTTATTTATTTTTTTTGTGAGGAAGATCAGCCCTGAGCTAACATCCACGCCAATCCTTCTCCTTTTTTTCTCCCCAAAGCCCTAGTAGATAGTTGCATGGCATAGTTGCACATCCTTCTAGTTGCTGTATGTGGGATGCCGCCTCAGCATGGCCAGACAAGCAGTGCGTCGGTGCGTGCCTGGGATCCGAACCCGGGCTGCCAGTAGCAGAGCGCACGCACTCAACCACTAAGCCACGGGGCCGGCCCCATGAAAGAAACTTTAAAAGACCTAAATAAATGAAAAGATATGCCATGTTCATGGATTAGAAGACTTAATGTTGTTAAGATGGCAGTACACCCCAAACTGATCTACACATTCAACACAACCCCTATCAAAATCCCAGCTGTCTTCTTTGCAGAAACTGAGAAGCTAATACTAAAAATAATATGGAAATGCAAGGGACCCAGAATAGGCAAAACAACCTGGAAAAAGAAGAACAAAGTTGGATGACTCACACTTCCTGATTTCAAAACTTAATAAAAAGCTATAATAATCAAGACAGTGGGGTATTGGCATAAGGATAGACATACAGATCAATGAAATAAAATTGAGAATCTAGAAACAAACCCTCACATTTACAGTAAATTGATTTTTGACAGGGATGACAGACAATTCAATGGAGAAAGAAGAGTCTTTTCAACAAATAGTGCTGGGACAAATGGGTGCCACATGCAAAAGAATAAAGTTGGATTCCTACCTCATACCATATACAATAATTAACTGAAAATGTATCATAGACCTAAATGTAAGAGCTAAAACTATAAAATTCTTCGGAGAAAACATAGATGTAAATTTTCAGGACCATGGATCAGGCTATGGTTTTTTAGATATGACACCAAAAGCACCAGCAACTAAAGAAAAAATAATATAGTTGACATCACCAAACTGTATAACTTTTTTGCTTCCAGAGATACCATGAAGAAAGTGAAAAGGCAAACCACAGAATGGGAGAAAATATTTGCAAATCATATGTCTGATAGGGCATTCTTTATATATCCTAGATATATGGTGAGAATGTGGAAAAAACTGGAGCTCTTGTACATTGCTACTGGGAATGTAAAATGGTGCAGCCACTGTGGAAAACAGTTTGGTGGTTCCTCCAAAAGTTAAACATCGAATTATCATATCACCTAGCAATTCTACTCCTAGATTTACACCCAAAAGAATTGAAAACAGGTACTGAAACACATATTTGTATGCCATTGTTCATAGCAGTATTATTCACAATAGCAGTATTATTCACATATTCAAATGTCCGTCAATGGATGAAAAGATAAACAAAATGTGGTATATCTATAAACAGAATACTATTCAGTCATAAAAAGGAAAGAAGCACTGATACATGGTACAACATGGATGAACCTTGAAAACATGCTAAGTGAAAGAAGCCAGACACAAAAGGCCACATAATGTATGATTCCACTTATATGAAATATCCAGAATAGGTAATCCACAGAAAAAAGATGTAGATTAGAGGTTGTGAGGGGTTGGGGGAGATGGGAATGGAGAGTGACTGCTAATGGATGCAGGGTTTCTTTCTGGGGTGATGAAAGTAGTTCTGGAATTAAATAGTGATGATTGTTTCACAACTCTGTGAATACACTAAAAGCCATAAATTGTACACTTTAAAGTAGTGAATTATATGGTGTGTTAGTCAGGATCTTCCAGAAAAACAGAACCAATAGGGTATATATGTAGATATACATAAGAGGAAATTTATTATAGGAATTGGCTCACATGGTTATGGGGGCTGAGAAATCCCAAAGGACCTGGAGAACCAGGAAAGCTGGTGGTATAATTCAGTCCTAGTCTGAAGGCCTGAGAATGGTATAACTCCTAGTCTGGACGTCCCAGCTCAAGAGAAAGGGAATTCACCCTTCCTTCCTTTTTGTGTTCTATTCCAGCCCTTAATGGATTGGATGATGCCCAGCCACATTGGTGAGGGCAGATCTTTCTTTTCTCAGTCTACCGAATCAAATGCTAATCTCTTCCAGAAACACCCTCACAGATATACTCAGACACAATGTTTTGCCAGCTATCTAAGCATCCTTTAGCCCAGTCAAGTTGACACACAAAATTAACCATCACATATGGTATGTGAATTATATCTCAATAAAGCTGTTAAATTTACCAAGATTCAGGTGAAAATCAATGACTATGTATAATTTCCAATGTAAAGATTGGAAAAGTATCATGAAAATATAACAGAGAATGGATGGGATAATGCAAGTTCTATCTTTCTAAGTGTAAAATGTATATTTTCATAGCACTAGTTCATGATTAATATAAAATCCCATTATTCAGGATTATTTAAATATTATATTTAAATGTTGTAAGTGTCAGACTTCCTTCCTTGGCTTTTCCACAGATGTAGAATTTTAGCTCTGGTTCAAACTCTACATATAGTGAGAACAGAAAAATATGACTCTATTAAACTGTAGATGTGAAATTAAGATTAATTTGCAGGCAGCATAGTGAAATAAAATTGTTTAAGGGTTTTTTGTAAATATAAAACTCATTCTTCAGGGCCGGCTCTGTGGCTTATCGGTTAGGTGCGCGCGCTCTGATGCTGGCGGCCCGGGTTCGGATCCCGGGCACGCCCCAAGGCACCACTTCTCCGTCCAACCCGAGGCCGAGTCCCACGTACAGCAACTAGAAGGATGTGAACCCACGACATACAACTATCTACTGGGGCTTTGGGGGGAAAAAAATGAATAAATAAAATCTTAAAAAAAAAATAAAATAAAACTCATTCTTCAAATAAGATCTAAGTTGGAAGTCTAGCATGTGGAAGAGATGAAAGTATTATAATTGAAGCTCCTTTGGTTGAGAAATACAGAAAGGTAGGCTCTGCCTCCATTCCTTCAAACAAAAACTCAGTGCAGCCAGGGCTAAGCAGCTCCTCAGCGTTCCAGGGAGCACAGTTTAAATGGTGTGGGGACTCAGCTTCCCAGTGTTTGGCAAGGTACAGAAACTCCACAGGCGTCTGCTTCCTGTCTGTCAGATGAAGGGGTTGAACTAAAACTCCTTGAAAGCCCCTTCCAATTCTCAAAGTCTATAATTATATGGCCCTAAAAGAGCAAACACAAAGGCTAGCAGCTACTGGCTTCTAAAATGTTCACCAATCACCCCAGAGCTTGAGGAATTCGAACAGAGGTCAAAACAAACCTTGAGCTATAACCACTTTTCCCAAACCCATAAAATAAACAGCAAACTTTGGATGAAAATAGAGAGTAGGGGAAAGGCTTACATCAAAGTCAATGAAATAGGATGAACAAAGGGCAGCTGGTTTCCACTGATCGTTCTTATCTCTTAGATAAAGGCAGTTAATGGGCCGTAAGTACAAAAGATCTGCATATCCCAGGGAGAGGGAGGGGAGGCTGTTGTACCAGGTGGCTGTACCTCAAGGAGAAGCAGAACAAAGGATCTCTACTGAGATGAGGAACTGGCCACTGGTCAGACAGCTGTGGGGCAGGCAAACACTTAAGTCCTAAGAACAAGAAACCAGTTCAAGAACTGGGGGGTGGGTGGAGCAGAGATTGGCTGGCTAAGGTGCTGCCAAGATGGGAAGAGGCTGTATTGAATGAGGGACATGGCAGGCCTCACACGGAAACACCTGAGGGAGAGCCCCAGTGAATATACTCCTAGAAACATGGTCTAACTCTATGATACTCAAACTGGGGTCCATGGACCACCATGTGGGCAGCACCAGTGAATTTATTAGAAATGCATAATCTCAGGTCCAACCCACACCTAATGAATTGTAATCTGCCTTTTAAGAAGATCTCTGGTGATTGTGCATCAAAGCTTGTGTGTAGCTGGAATACTAGCTTCACAAAAACATCAACCATGCTTGCTATACCTAGTGATAGGGAAAACTCCCAAGACTCAAACTACTGCATCTGAGTTCCAGCCATCTTAATAAAGAAAAGGCTAAAAGTTAAAAAAAAAAATTTATGCTAAAAATGATTAAAATCATTGTTCAATCCTGGGAAAAGTCAGTATAAGCATATATTAATTCTAATTAATCCTGGTATGTGATAGGTAAAGATGATATAAGATTAACTAATCCTAAGCATTCTCATTACAAGGAAAAAAATTCTTTTTCTCTTTCTCTTTTTATTGTATCTAGATAAGATGATGGATGCTAACTAAACTTATTGCAGTAATCATTTCACAAATCAAACCATCATGCTGTATACCTTAAACTTATACAGTGATGTATGTCAATTAAATCTCAATAAAACCTGAAAAAAAATCAATGTAAAAAGAAGCTGAATTCCAGCATCACTATCTTGTAAATCTTACCTATAAGACCTACGAGGGTTGGATCTATATGTATTTCACTTACCTAACACACTGCCTTACATGTAACCAACACTCAATAAATAGGTGAATAAATGAATGAAGATTCAATTGGTACTGTAAAGGGTAAATTTTATAGTATGTGAATTATATCTCAAAAAAAACCCCCAAAAATGAAAACCAAGATACAATTGGTAAGGGTGGTATGCCAGGAACACACTAGGCTGTAAGCCCCGTGAGGGCAGGGCCCATGTCTGGTTTGGCCACCACAATATCCCTAGCCCAAATCTAGCATACGCCTAGCACATTGCTCAGGAAATATCTGAGTAAATGAATGGATGAATAAGTGAATGGAAGACAAGTCAATTCTCCATGAATATACCTGAAAATGGAACAGACAATTCACTACCCTTGGAGGAACCTACCCTTCTTTAATCCCTGGATCCCCAAGAAATCAAGGATGAATTTACTCAACATTGAAAAGGAGCATGAATCTGATGTGAGTAGATATCATATGATTCTTACCATCATAAATTAATTATTTTAAGATGAATTTCAATAATTTAAACTTTACCATAAAATGGGGGTAAACTTTAGCCTAATACGGGTCTGTCTTACACATTCTAGTTTCTGAAATATTTTTAGAAATGCTACTTATATAGCAGCATTATCTGTAAAGAAGTCCCTCTGCATGAATCCTGCTGTGGCAGGCCTGGGCAATATTGGGAAAATAAATTTATCTTTGGCCCTTTCAGGATTTTTTTAACTCCAAAAAATATCTTAGTGTGATGTTTGAAACATACAAAAGAATATGTGTTATATGTGTTATAAGAATATGTGTTCTGCTTAAGAATAAGAACATTATCAATACCAGGATTTACTTCCTTTTGAGATCTTATACCTATTTCTGAAGGATTCTGGCTTCTAGCTACCTGGCATTAATGTAAAAGTTTTGAGAAATACATATATTCAATAAGGTGCTACTTGCTGAGAATAGCTTTAGATTTTTACCATCCTTGGATGTATAAAATTTTTATAGCATTTTTTCTGATAATAAAAGTATATGTATTCATTGTAGAAAATTTTGAAAATAGGGAAACATATGAAGAAAATAAAAATAACCAATAATGATCCTACCATCTCCAGATAATTGGTAACATTTTGAAATACATAGGCGCACACACTCACACACGAATACATTTTATTAGGTGTTTTGAGTTCCTTTCCAGACATAAAGATATGAGTCCCTAACAGTGGAATTTCAGGCATTGTGGCAGGCTGTTGGGAAACTTATTTGAGATTAAGGTTTTCTCAAATTGTACCAAACAAAGCATTTGCATCTCCAAAAAGATAGCATTACAGTGATACTCTCAGCTATTCAGTTACTAAGTAACCCAGACAGCTCTAGGCCCATGATATGGGTGCTAATAATTCAACATTATAATTCAAACAAATTGGCATCAAATTCATATACTCACAATAGGATAAGAGTATTCAGCCAAATTCATGCTAAGTAAGCACATGCCTGATGCCTCATGCATTTACATGTTCACAGACATAAAGTTATCTGGACTGATGGGTCGTGATGGAATCAGAAGAGTTTTAACAGTGAAACAACACCAGAATAGAACTAAGGTACAAGGAAACCTTAGTTCCTCCTCATAAATTTTATAGTATGTGAATTATATCTCACCTGAACCAGACAAAGCTGTGCAGGCAAGTGTGTCTCTATCTGGGGAGTAAATGAGATGAGCGTTAAATGCAAGGCAGATAGGTTTCAAGGGTGTATCACGTGAATGTCTTTTCTAATTGAGCAGTGGCAACTAGTCTGGCAGGTTCTTCTTGTCCCCTTGGGGGAAAAGCCTGTACAAACAGGTAACTCTTGCACAATATTTTTTGGATTAACAAATTTTGGTTTTTATGTGAGGACCCTCCACCTAAGAAGAGATCACATCTAGAGACTAAGAAAGATGCTTTTCTAGCAGAGCTAATATTTCCCCTGTGGTTTTCATCTCTAGGACTGAAGAAATAATATTTCAGTTTAAGATGTGTGTGAATGGAGCTGGGTGGGGGGGGATGTCAAGTTTAGAAATTTGAATTGAGATACAAACTCAGGATGGAACAAAAGTGAAAAAACACACCAAAGGTAGGATCTAAAATACGAGGAACCAAATCAACTAAAATCAGAATCCAAAGCTAAGCTCACAAATCACAGTGTCAAGGCAGAAAAGGCCAACAGTAAGATTCAGAATACAAAGAAAGTACAGGAACACTGGTGAGAATAGCAAGCTTCTGTACATTTTTCTAAAGAGAGCTAAAAACACGAACAGTCGCCTACAATGAGTGGATCTGGCAAGCTTGGAGGGAGATGAAGTCACTTCATCCCTCATGAGGCCAAAGGTTCATATCTGGCTGCCAACCTTGACACCTGACTACATAGTATAGTACAGATTAAATCAGCCAGGACAGATATTTACCAAACAATGTTAAGTAGATAAATTAGTACATCTTACATTTGTTCAAATTGCTATATTGAGGAGGAGGTCCTGAGAATTAATTTTCAGTTGTGATGTCTGTAGGTTGAAAAGATTGTGTGACTCACTTGAAAGAGGTCATCACTTGTAGATTTATCAAACAGAGAATTACCACTTGCATGCTGTAACAAGCTATTGCCAAAAACCTAAAAATAATAGCCCAAGCTTGCCAAAGCCACTTGCCCATTAATCACTGCTCATTAATTTGCTGGGTTTGATTCCCACTATAGCTTTAGGTTTCAAATTCAGCATTCTGGTCATTGCTTGTTCCTTTGGATTTCATGGCTATAAATTATGTTTGGTACTATCTTGACTAGGGCCACATCATCCCAACAATTGGACTTCAGGAGCAGGAATGGTTAACTACGAGGTAGATTAACACATTTTTGAGTTTGTCTTCTCTCTAATATGAAGACACATGCAGGGCTCTTGCTAAATACTATGTTTAGATGATACCGCTATCAGGCAAGATTTTATTGAAAACATACACATAGGCTAAATATAATACTTTTACCACATTTGAAAATATATCATATTTTGGTTTTATGCCCAGACTGCGTAGGAAGGCTTCTTTCTAACTGACCCTGAGTCTAAGTCTTATAAAAGGTGTCCTGCCAACAAGTTCCCCATAATTCAGGCCAATCTAGTCTCAAAATTCCTCTGGTAACAAGAGGTCAGTGAGCTTTGGTTTTTTGCCAGTTTAATCGAGTCCAGACTATTCTCTTGCTACACAAAATTACTTCAACAGTTAACTGAGGTTTAGTTTTCGTAGTCCCCACTACCGCCCAGATCAGTTAAAGGTCCTTATCAGTTTCTTCTGACTGCTTTGTTCTCTTTCCACTTGGCTTCAGAATAAAGAGATGATAGCTACAAAGATACATCCTTACATTGATAAGAGTACACTCCAAATCCACAGGGAGTCATCTGCTATTCTTTAAAAAGAGAGCAAACCTCCCTTACCAGTGCCAATCCAGCTGATCTCTGTTTGCTTTTGTTTTCTTCACAGTCTACTTCTGATAGACTGTCTTACTTTTTAACTTGTACCAAAGCATACTCTTCATTTAAACATTTTATAGCCTTTATTAGATGATTGTAATATGTGTTCATTATAAATACAGTTAAGCAAATTGAAGAAAATAAATTCTCCATGACCTCACCGATCTTAGTGGCAGTGTTTTTCTACACATGTGTATGGAATATGGATATGGAATATACATATAGATATGTATGCATATGGATATTCACACTAATTTATTTTATTTATTTTTTGTGAGGAAGATCAGCCCTGAGCTAACATCCATGCTAATCCTCCTCTTTTTGCTGAGGAAGACCGGCTCTGAGCTAACATCTATTGCCAATCCTCCTCCTTTTTTTCCCCAAAGCCCCAGCAGATAGTTGTATGTCATAGTTGCACATCCTTCTAGTTGCTGTATGTGGGACGCGGCCTCAGCATGGCCGAAGAAGCAGTGCGTCGGTGCGCGCCCAGGATCTGAACCCGGGCAGCCAGTAGCGGAGTGCATGCTCTTAACCGCTAAGCCACAGGGCCGACCCTCACACTAATTTAAAAAGCAATTATCTATGCATATAATTTTTTAGCCTGCATTTTTTCATATGAAAATATATTTTTCAACATCACTTTTTTTTTTTTTTTTTGGTGAAGAAGATTGGCCCTGAGCTAACACCTACACCAGTCTGCCTGTATTTTGTATGGGGACACCACCACAGCATGGCTTGATGGGTGGTGTGTAGGTTGGCACCCAGGATCCAAATCCACTCAACAACATCATTCTTAATAAGATGCATAGCAGTCCATCTCATAGATGTCCTACAATTCAGTTTTTGAGTATTTGCTATTTTAAACTATTTTTAACTACAGGATTTTTTTGTGTGTGTGAGGAATATCAGCCCTGAGCTAACATCCGTGCTAATCCTCCTCTTTTTGCTGAGGAAGACTGGCCCTGAGCTAACATCCATTGCCAATCCTCCGCCTTTTTTTTCCCCCCAAAGCCCAGTAGACAGTTGCACGCCATAGTTGCACATCCTTCTAGTTGCTGTATATGGGACACGGCCTCAGCATGGCCGGAGAAGCAGTGCGTCAGTGTGCGCCTGGGATCCGAACCCGGGCCGCCAGCAGCGGAGCGAGCACACTCAACTGCTAAGCCTCAGGGCCGGCCCTAACTACAGGATTTGAACAATCCTGTAATGACCTTCACTGAAAAATTAACTAAGATGTAGCCTTAGTTGATTTTAGTTAAAATTTCTACAAATGGACTCGTTGGATAAAAAGTTGTACATACTTTTAAAGCATTTAATAAACACTGTCAAACTACCTTGCCAAAAGTACATACGAATTAACACTTCCTAGTTTATAAAAAGTGCCTTTTTCCCAACACCAACACTTCCTCTTTTTTTCAGTCTTTTTTTCCCCCTCTTTGCTGATCTGCTGGATGAAAGGCAGTATGTCATTGTTCTGTTTTTTTCCTATTACTAGTAAATGCAAATATTTATTTGCTCTATATTTGCATATATTTATTTGCCATTTGTATTTCACCTGAATTGGCCTTCATGTTTTTGTCCATTTTTTCTTATGAAAATATCATATTTTATGTCATTTCTTATGTAAATGTGCTGTTTGTATTTTTATTATTGATTTGAAAGAGCCATTTATACATATTAATAATAGTAAAATTTCATATATTTACTATAACTTTCTCTGTAATAAAGTCTCCCAAACTGAAAAAATCCAAAATATCCATTAATAAGTGATTGATTGAATACATTATTATTCATTCATGTAATAGAATATACAAGGCAGATGTTAGAAAGAGTAAAATAGCTCTATATGTGCTGACAGGGAAAGATGTCCATGATATACTGTTGAGGGAGAAAGACTGGATACAAAATATCACTTAGAATGATTCTTGCTTTGAAAAGATTATAAATTTAGGTACACACACTATGGACGTATGGTATATGTATTGAGAAAGGTCTGGAAATATATAACACAAACTATTAAAAGTTCATTGCAGCGTTATTCACAATAGCCAAGACTTGGAAGCAACCTAAGTGCCCATCAAGGGACCAATGGATGAAGAAGATGTGGTATATATACACAATGGAATACTACTCAGCCATAAGAAACGATGAAATCCAGACATCTGTGACAACATGGATGGACATTGAGGGTATTATGCAAAGTGAAATAAGTCAGAGGGAGAAGGTCAAATACCATATGATCTCACTCATTTAGTAGTAGATAAAAACAACAAGAAACAAACACATAGAGACAGAGATTGGATTGGTGGTTACCAGAAGGGAAGTGGAGAGGGAGGAGGGCGAAAGGGATAATTAGGCACATGTGTGTGTTGATGGATTGTAATTAGTATTTGGGTGGTGAACATGAGAACATGATGTAATCTACGCAGAAATAGAAGTATAATGATGCACACTTGAAATTTATACAATGTTATAAATCAATGTTACCACAATAAAAAAAAAAAACACCACTAATAAAAAATCCATCTTTCCCTAACTGTATCTTATTTATAAATTATTTTGTATTTAAGGAAGATTGGCCCTGAGCTAACATCTACCAATCCTCCTCTTTTTTTTTTTGCTGAGGAAGACTGGCCCTGGGCTAACATCCACGCCCATCTTCCTCTACTTTATATGGGACTCCGCCACAGCATGGCTCGACAAGTGGCATGTTGGTGCGCTCCCGGGATCTGAACCTGTGAACCCTGGGCCACTGCAGCAGAGTGCGAGTACTTAACTGCTTGTGCCACCCGGCTGGCCCCTATTTTGTATTTTTAATCTGTCTGAGTTAAATATTCTGTTCCACTGATCTGTCTTCCTAGATGCACGCTGATACCACACTTGTTTTAATTTTTTTTTTTAATTTTTATTTATTTATTTTTTTCCCCCAAAGCCCCAGTAGATAGTTGTATGTCATGGTTGCACATCCTTCTAGTTGCTGTATGTGGGACGCGGCCTCAGCATGGCCGGAGAAGCGGTGCGTCGGTGCGCGCCCGCGATCCGAACCCAGGCCGCCAGCAGTAGAGCGTGGGCACCTAACTGCTAAGCCACGGGGCCGGCCCCACACTTATTTTAATCTTTATAATTTTAAATAGATTTTAATGTCTGATAGGTAAACAAAAGGCAATTTATGGTCTGAAGGGAAAATATTTACAACACATATAAAGGAAAAGTGGCAAATATCCTTAATATGTCAAGAATTCCTTTAAGCTGCTTTTAGCTGCAAGTATCAGAAACTTACTCCAAATGGCCTTAAAAATAAGGAATTTTACTGGCTCACAGAAATGGAAATCCAGAGGTGGGTAGGGCTTTAGGTTCAGTTAGATCACACTCTGGCTCCATTTTCCTGTGATTTTCTCTGCTCTTCCTCCATGGAAGTTGGTTTCTCTTCAGAGACTGGCTTCTCTCATTATAGCAAGATGGCTTCCAGCAGCCACTAGGGCGTGTTTCCTCCCAAACCTTCTCTCCTAAACCCTTCCCTGTAGTCCAATTGTGCCAATTTAGGTAATTTGCCCAATCCTGGGCCAAAAACTGTGTCCAGGGTTAAGGCTTTGTGATGATGATTTGAGCAAGAGAGAGGTTTTCTGTAAAACTGGCCCTTCAATCCCTGTCCTGAGTTGCTTCCCCATAGACTTCTTACATCTTGGACCTTTATAGTGAGGACATAGCTCTTCTTTGATGTGGTACTTTTGTGAGAACCCTCTGGTATGTGGAAATAATTTCTCATTGTGACTTACCTAATTTGGAAGTCTACAGAAAAGCCAAAATATGGCCCAGTTTCATGACAGAGCTACTTATTTTACTATAGTATTTTTATAACAGTTTTGTTTCTATGGCTAAATTATACTAATGTGATCTACTGACATCAAGAAAGCAGATATATTTATTGACAATTTCCTTTTATATATTGTAGCCAATGTCTAAAAACATATCCTTACTAAAAGTCCAAGTTGAGGGAACATCAATATAATATTGGCTAACATATTATAATTTTGAATCCTGAGTAATTATTAAATAAAATTTATTCAGCATATTACTTGAAATTTACTTGGGGGAAAAAACACTTCTTAGACTAACTGAAACCAACTTAGCCAAAAATTTTAACTGTAGAACATTTCATGCGTATTTTTGTCTGTATTCAATATATTTTTTTTTTCTGTGAGGAAGATCAGCCCTGAGCTAACATCCGATGCCAATCCTCCTCTTTTTTTGCCGAGGAAGATTGGCCCTGGGCTAACATCTGTGCCTAGCTTCCTCCACTTTATATGGGACTCCACCACAGCATGGCCTGACAAGCGGCGCCTCGGTGCGCGCCCAGGATCCGAACCCGGGCCGCCAAGAATGGAGCGCACGCACTTAACCACTACGCCACGGGGCCGGCTCCTGTATTCAGTATTTTTGACTACATTCAATAACCCAGAACTAGGGGCCGGCCCCGTGGCACAAGTAGTTAAGTGCTCGAGTTCCGCTTCGGTGGCCCGGGGTTCAGTTCGCAGGTTGGGATCCCGGTGCGTCTGCCGGTCGCGCACCGACGCACCGTTTATCAAGCCATGCTGTGGCGGCATCCCATATGAAGTGGAGGAAGATGGGCATGGATGTTAGCTCAGGGCTGACCTTCCTCACACAAAAAAAACCCTGGAACTAACAAACTGCTACCTAATAATGACCTGCAAGACAAAAGATAAGCATCTATTTTTTTTCTTTTGTGAGGAAGATCAGCCTTGAGCTAACATCCATGCCAATCCTCCTCTTTTTGCTGAGGAATTCCGGCCCCTGAGCTAACATGTATTGCCAATCCTCCTCCTTTTTTCCCCCTTTTTCTCCCCAAAGCCCCAGTAGATAGCTGTATGTCGTAGTTGCACATCCTCCTAGTTGCTGTATGTGGGACGTGGCCTCAGCATGGCCAGACAAGGGGTGCATCAGTGTGAGCCAGGATCCAAACCCCAGCTGCCAGCAGCGGAGCACGCGCACTTAACCGCTAAGCCATGGGGTGAGCCCGATAAGTATCTTTAATATACCCAAACACTGAGTGATATATAAATCCAAATAAAATAAATTAGAATAGTGTTATCAAAGGTGCTTTAGGTGGGGCTGGCCAGTGGCACAGTGGTTAAGTGCGCGCACTCTGCTTCCGTGGCCTGAGGGTTCGAGGGTTCACAGGTTCAGATCCCGGATGCGCACCGATGCTCCGACGCACCGCTTGTCAAGCCATGCTATGGCAGCATCCCATATAAAGTAGAGGAAGATAGGCACGGATGTTAGTCCAGGGCCAATCTTCCTCGGCATAAAAAGAGGAGGATTGGCATCAGATGTTAGCTCAGGGCTGATCTTCCTCACACACACAAAAAATGGTGCTTTAGGTATAATGCTCTTGGATAATATTATAAAGGCAAAAGCTATGTTACAATATGGTTGAGTTTCAGCTTTTTTGGATAGCAGTTTGCATGTACCATTTGAATAGGCTTATAATGAATGATTGCTGTGATCAGAAGGACACATTGAGGATTCTCTTGCATGTAAAAACACACTTGTCAGGATTAACAAGTATTCATTTGTTATATAAATTACAACTAATAATACTTTTAATTCAAGTAAGAAGTGGCAGCTCTAGGTGTACAAACTTTGGGGTAGATGGGGGCCACTGGAGGTCATCTGCTCAAAATCCCTGCTTCCACACAAAGTGCACTAAACCCTCCTCTAATCTTCTCTTGGCAATTTCTTCTGTCAGTGTTTAGCCACTTCATATGACAATGTTCTTCCTTAGGAGAGCAATACTGATAATGAGGCAGATAGACCTGGGATCAAATTTAGGCACAAGGTCTCTGTGGACTTGAGCAAGTTATTTAATCTCTCTGAATTCTAGATCTTTTATCTATAAAATGGAGGAAGTAATAGTACCTACCTCATGGGGTTCTTATAAGTCTTAACTGAGTTAATATACATAATGCCTTATCAAACCTTCTGGCAGCTGTTATTTATCATTATTTATCAAGTTTTTATTCATGTACAAAGCAATGCAATGCCATGTTGCAAAAAAAGTTGCCCTAAGTTATCTTAATATAAATATTCTAGTTTTCTAAAGCCATTCAAATTTTAATCAAAATTCATATTAACTTATGCAAATTAATTTAATCTTTTCTATATTAGCGGTTAACTGCGCGTGCTCCGCTACTGGTGGCCCGGGTTTGGATCCCAGGCGCACACCGATGCATGGCTTCTCCGGCCATGCTGAGGCCACATCCCACATACAGCAACTAGAAGGATGTGCAACTATGACTTACAAATATCTACTGGGGCTTTGGGGAAAAAAAGGAGGAGGATTAGCAATAGATGTTAGCTCAGAGCCGGTCTTCCTCAGCAAAAAAAAAGAGGAGGATTAGCACAGATGTTAGCTCAGGGCTGATCTCCCTCACACACACAAAAAAAGAAAAATCCACTTTGATGTAAAATATAAATACATACAAAGAATCTGATACATTCCCAATGAAAACATTCCTGGAGATCAAAGAATCATGTAAATCAGTCATAAGATCCACATTTTATTTAATTCATACACAAAACCCAATTTAATAATCTTAGGTGTATTTACTTCCTGAAAAAAAAGGAAGCTTTATTTCACCTATGTTTATGGAATTAATGACTTGAACTGATGAAAAAGAAGAAGAATTATGGCATTTTAGATTCTCAGATGAGGACATGAGGCCCAGAAAGGTAGGTGACCTATTCAGGTTGCATAGGTAGGCAGTGGCATATCTGGTCCAAAACCCCAAAATTCTTGACTCATTTCTTTCCAGGATACTGTGCTATATCTCACACGGAAAGAAATTCTAGGGTGGAGTAAACCATCAGTTCATCTGCAGTAGCAAAAACTATGGGTAATTTGCTTCTACATGGTTTCCATTTCTAGTATTCACTAGAATTTATATTTTTAAAAAATGCATCAGGCTCAAAATACAGGCAAAAATAGTTCTAACACTTTTTCTTTTTTTCACTTTAATTGGGTAAATAAAAAGCAACTGGCAGGGGACATGTGGTAGTAGAGGTGCAGAAGTCAGGGAAGGCTGCGGAGGAAATAATGTTCTGGCTATGCCTAAGGTCTGAAGTAATCAGATAATTGGGCAAGCTACCACCACTCCCAATTCCTATCTCTTGGAACCCTCTTCAAGCTTCTAGCTAAGTGTCTTGTAAGCCCCAAAGCATTATGAAGAAATTAAGAGTGTTCAAAGCTGACTGGCGTCCCTGTTGAGAATTGTAAACACCTCAGCTGCAAAAACTCCCTTTCTCTTTCCCAGCATAAATTTTTCTTACATTTACCATATTATATATTTTTCATATTTATCTTGTTTATTGTCTATCTTCCTCCCACTAGAACAGAAGCTTCTCAAAGGCAGGAAATTTTGTCTGTTTTGTTCTTGCTCAATCCCTAGTGCCTAGAAAAGTGCAGACACATAGTAGATATTCAATAAATAGTTATTGAATGAGTGAAAAATTACTGGTCCTTTGCCTTTCCTTTACCTAATATGAACGGCAATTCAGGCATGTTTTCTGGCTGAATTATATAGATAATTGTGGGCCTTTCTCTAGAAGTAAAATCCTTTTAACATCTCAGCTCAAAAAACTTACTTTTAGGGGCTGGCCCTGTGGCTTAGCAGTTAAGTGCGCACGCTCTGCTGCTGGCGGCCCGGGTTTGGATCCCAGGCGCGCACTGACGCACTGCTTCTCCAGCCATGCTGAGGCCGTGTCCCACATACAGCAACTAGAAGGACGTGCAGCTATGACATACAACTATCTACTGGGGCTTTGGAGGGAAAAAAATAAATAAATAAAATCTTTAGGAAAAAAAACTTACTTTTAGCATACCAGGACAATATTACTAATAGTATTTTAATTTTAGGTGCCTTCTGAGCAAACCAGACTACAAATCCAGTTCTAAAATAACTTTAGTATGTTTAAAAAGTGAAAGAGCTGAAGAAGATTAGGATCAAAGTTAAAAAGAAAATAAGCTGTCATTGAACTGAATCTAAACAGGTAAACTTAAAAATGCTTCTGAGTTTTGTCCCCAAATTGGATGGAATCTTCAGAAAAGTTGCCCTAAGATACTGACTCTATGAATATTAAAGTTAGCACTCTGCTTAAAAATTCTGGAGATGCCATGACTTGCAAAATATACAGTGTAAAAAGCTCGTGAACACTGAATGATAAAAATCTAGTAGAGATGAATGGAGAGTACATATTAATGAGTCAGAACTCCCCTGAAACAACACTGGAGATGGTAGCTTCTTTGTTTTTTTTTAAACTTTCCAGAAATCACGGTCCTTTCACATGACTCTTCTACAATTAAGAAAGTATTTTAAAAGGCAGTGCTATCTTCAAAAAAAAAAGCAAAAACACATCAAAAAACAAGATTAAGAACTTCTGACAATATGGTTTCACTTTCTTTTCTTTTTTCTTTTTAACCACTGAAATATGTCAAAGCACCTCTTGCAGTCTGGCATATTGACTGCCACCATTCCAATAGGTTAAAGAATGAAAACAACTTTGTTGATAACCATTGCTGAATACCTGCAGTTAAAGCACTGATGTTGTAAAGCCTGTTCGCTTCTGGCCTACAGTTTACAGGTCAGACTATCAACTTCACCAGGCCCAATTCCACTAGAACCTGAGCTTCTACCCAAGCAAAAGCAAGTATATAATAAGAATCCTTTTGAAATCATGAAGCCAGATTATTCCACCATGTTTATCATTCCTGTCATCGTCTTCAGTCACTGTTCAAATTACAAGCTCTTTCTGTCATGGCTTTTTGTGCTGCTCACACTTCTGCTTCCTTTTCCCATTCCTGACCTCCCACCTTTGGAGAGTGCCAATGGGGCATTAGAGAGTGGCTTCACATCTCCGGTGATCTCCTACAGTTACACGCATTCTTTGGTATACATAAGTGACATTTTTTTCAACCAGCGACACTCCTAAGTTCCTTCTGTTATAGACATTCTGGAGCTACCACTGCTCTCAATCTTCCTTTACAAATCTTTCCACTGGAGCTCCTGAGATTTTCCATGATAAACAGATTTTTCTTTTACATCGTTAACTTCTTCACTGAACACTTGCCACTTGGCTCTCCCCTGAGGACTGGTAACTGAATTCTAATTCTTCCATGAGCACATTGCTCACTCTCTGTATTGGAGGCTGCTCACTCTGCAGTAGGCAATATATCTGGAAGTCACAAATTAGGGTCTCTATTCACCTCCATTTCCATTATTCCCCTCACCCCTCGTTTTTTTTGTAAAAATCTTTGCTCCCTTGGGACTCTAGTCATTTGTGACCCACTGTCTAGACCTGCTTTTCTGCTTTATTTTTCTGTTCTCCTGTTTGGATGAAAAAGTAAATCAAACTAACTTTTTTTGGTCTCCTAGTACAGGAGTTGGCAAACGTTTTCTGTAAAGGATCAAATAGCAAATATTTTTGTCTTTGCAGGCCGTATTGGTCTCTGTCACAACTCTTCAATTCTGTCATTATAGTGCAAAAGCAGCCATAGACAATAGGAAACAAATGGGCATGGCCGTGTTCCAATAAAACTTGATTTACAAAAACAGGCATCAGGCTGGATTTGGCCCCAGGGCTATAGTATGCCAACCCCTGTCCAAGTACAGGCCAGTCACTATGATGGGGGCTTTACATGTATTATCTCATGGGAAACTACAATGACAGTCCCCCTACAGGGCTGGAGTAGCAGACAATGAAAGATAAATACCTAGCATAGTGACTGGCCTCTAATAGATGCTTGATAAATGATTGCTGCAAATGATAATAATTAATCTGAAATGACTCTGTAAGATGCATATTTTATGCATGAGGAAATAGAGGTTCAGGGACATTAAGTAACTTGCCCAGGGAGTAAGTAAAAATACTAGAATTCAAAAGCCTTAACTATGTGCTCTATTCTTTCCCAGTGAATGCAGTTTTGACTGAGTTTAACTGGAAATCTAGGTGAAATGAGCAGTAAGTCTCAGGAAATATGGATCTGGAGTTTAGGGGAGTAGAGGGAATAGATTTAAATTTTCTGCAGAAACCTGCCTTCTCCTTTTAGTTTCTTAATTAATGATCCTCATTAGGAGCTATTAGCTCTTCAAAAGAGTATTAAAATAGCAATCAACCTTGGTGGCTAAAGTAAACACGAATACAATTTTCACTTTGACAAGCTCAAACAAATGCTCCAAAATTCTTAATGAAGGCAGCAGGCATCAGTAAATAAACCATTTAGTTGAGAATTAACATGTCATTCAAGTCAGTTAAGACAGAATTTGCTAACTTCTTGTTATTTTTTAGGCATTAGTCAGTTAATGGCCATCACTATCATAGAATTGTTCACAACCATATTTAATGCTCTGGACCCAACTCAAAGAACTTTCTGGGGCCAGCCCAGTGGCGTAGTGGTTAAGTTCACATGCTCCACTTTGGCAGCCTGGGGTTCACGAGTTCGGATCCCCAGCACGGACCTACACACTGGTCACTGAGCCACGCTGTGGCAGTATCCCACATGCAAAATAGAGGAAGACTGGCACAGATGCTAGCTCAGGGACAATCTTCCACAAAAAAAAAAAAAAAAAGAACACTTTCTTACATAGATCACACAGGGAAGAAATCTGGAATACTACTCAGCCATAAAAAAGAATGAAATCTTGCCATTTGGAACAACATGGGTGGACCTTGAGGGTTTTATGCTAAGTGAAATAAGTTGGATGAAGAAAGTCAAATACTGTATGATTTCACTCATATGTGGAATCTAAAAAAACAAAATAAAACAAAACAAAAATAAACTCATAGATATTGAGAACAGATTAGTGGATACCAGAGGGGAAGGGGGCTGGAGGTTCAGCAAAATGGGTGAAGGGGTCAACTGTATGGTGATGGATGGTAACTAGACTGGTGGTGGTGATCACTTTGTAATGTATACAGATGTCAAATTATCAAGCTGTACATCTGAAACTTATACAGAAAAAAGAGTCCCACAGATTTCAGACATGCTCAGGCATATCTGCAGGATTGGAGAGGTGGGCCCAGCTGGAGTTTACCTGTGCTAGGGCTTCAGTAATCCCAGGGATGAAACAATGACCAGAAACATGGAGGCTGAAAATTGGTGGACAGAACAGATGCCTAAAAGTGCTGCTTAATTATTTGATTGACTCACCAACAAATATTTACAGAGTATTACTACTGTTCTAGGTACCACGGATACAGTAGTGAATAAAATAAAGTCCCTGCCCTTATGGAGCTTACATGCTGGTAGGGGAGATAGATAGTAAACACATAAATAAATAGACAATAAAATGTCAGCGACCAGAGTATGGAGAAAATTAAAACAGGGCAAGAGGATATAATGCAAGTGCTGTTTTAAATAGGGTAGGCAGGGAACACTGAATTAGCAAACAATAAACCATTGCGTCTAACGGAAATAAACAGGTTCCTGAGAGCCTCCGTTCACAACACTTGCATCAACTGATCAACACATAACTTTGTTTTACGTGTGTTTCTGTTTAAAGAAACCTTATTTAATATGTATCATTGATTCATCAACATTGAACTCATGGCCAACAGCACTGTAACTTATGCCTGAACACAGCTTATCTAACACATATTTCCTCCATAAGGTGGTGGGTTCATCACCTCTGCCCAGTCCCTCCCAAGTGTTAGTGCTAAGGTCTTCCCTTCTGTAACACCACTGCCCCTCTGGGTGTCAAGGTCACCCTGGCCTATATCGTGGGAAACTAAAAGGGGGGCAATTGTTTACATGGACAACGTGGTTAGGGGTTCAAGCCTCAGGACACAGGCTTACATTCTTTTAGTCAAGAGCCACAGCTACGTGCAGGCTGCTGTCAATGGAAGGACCACACCCCTCAATGATGAGACACACAGCTAAGGTGACTGCTTCACTTGACTTCACATGACTGCATGTTGTGCACCACTGAATGGCAATCAGTGGTTTGTAGGCATTGGCCCTTGTGTGGCTCCCTGGCACTGGCCCCTGAAAGTGCTGAACAGTTCTCCTAACGCTGACCCCTGCTCCATTTCTCTATCTTGCCAACTGACGTCCTCTCTAACCCCAAGTACAGGTGACCCACATTTGGATCTAGGGGTTGGGGAGGACATCATTTGGCAAGATACAGAAGATGGTGGTACATATAATGAAATGAGGTAGCTTAAAAAGGAATAGTTTTTGGGGGAGGTGCAATGCAGGGAAGGAATTAAGAGATATGTTTTGAACATGTAAAGTGTGAGATGCCATTTAGACACGAGAGGTAGTTTGATAGTTAAATCTATAGCTCGGGGAAATTTGGGGCTACAGAAGTAAATTTGGGAGTAAACAACACATGGATAGTATCAGCACCACTGAGATGAACAAGATCACTTAATGATAAAGATGAGGTTGAATCTGGAACAACAAAAAGTAGTTGAAATCATTGTTTCCCATTGATCCTTTTTAGAAACAGCTTCTAGAATTCACTTCATTTTCTCCTTTTCTGTGTGAAAAGAACCATAAAACTAGGGGAAAATTTGGATAGGTGTTAAAGGGTTATCAGCACCAGATCCCAATTCTTTTTTTGTCAGGACACGTAAAACGACACTTAGCCTATTGAACTCAGATTAAATATAAGCTGGAAATTGAGTATTACTTTTGAGATTTTTAGGCAGTCTCTGATTCTTATGTATTATGGAGTCTTTGATCTGAACAATGAACCATCTTTAGGGGGTAAAACTTCAAAGGAAAGAGTCCCTACCCTATATTCTCTGAAGTATGGAGGAAGCTAGAAAAAAGTAGGACTAGGACAGGAACATTCCAGTTCACCAATCAAAGAGGTGTATGGTAAACTCAAACCCTCCAGGCAGGAGTTATATCCAAAGGAATAGCTGGATCCGTGAAGAGTGGGAAGGGGTGAGAGAGAATGCAATATTTCTAGGTTCTTTGTCATTAAAAAAATTAAATTATTTAATAAAATATTAATTAAAATAATTTTTTAAAAAGTCCTTATCTCAGAGATACATGCTGTAATATTTACAGATGAAATGAAATGTCAAGTATTTGCTTCTAAATACTCAGGGAGCAGTGGGGAGTTGGTAAGGGGATACACGAAACAAGACAAACTATGAGTTGGAGCTGGGTGATGGATATAGAAGGGTTCATTATACTATTTTTGTTTATGCTTATATTTTACTGTTTTCTATAATAAAATGCTTTTAAAAATGAATCTTACAAACACAGAATACATATATTTCTAGATCTGTGGTCAGGACGATTTGCTACAATGTTAGGAATACCAGAACTGAGGCCCACAGAAAGAGATCTGGAGGAGGCAGGCAAGAGTTGAGCTCTCGTCAGGATCGGCAACAGTTCTGTAAGGTGGGAAAGTAGGAACATATCTGGATGGAGGGATATGGACGCATGCCACTTAGGGTAACTGGCCATATTTGGAGTTGTTAGGTGCTAAAGTGGTGTTCATGTTAGCACAGACACTGATCCCCAAGAGTGGGGAAAGACTGAGGGTGGAGGCCCTCCACGTAAAATATTGTAGGGATCCCATACAAGTCAGCCATGGGCAGCAGGTCTTGTGTCTCAGATATTCATATAGACTATCTTCCTGCTCAACCTCTCTACCCATTATTTCTTGCTGTTTTTCTCCCTCTGCTAATCCCTATTCTTCTTTATGATCTGTTAGGACATTGTTCTCAGGATCACTCACTCGCCTCTGACTCGAGACCAAGAGCCTTGTGCCAATCCTTCCCACTCCTAGTTCAGCCATGTCTGGCCTGTAGGCCTGGAAAAGAAAGCTGGAAAGAATGTGCTGAGTAACTCCAAAAGACTCTAGATGCGCCCATTCTGATAATGCTGAGACAGAGTCCCCAGCCAGATAAGATACTGGAGTGCAGCACAAAGACAAAACTATGCTAGTGCTGCCTATGGAGAGTAGAACACACTGAGTCATTTAGGTATCATGTGACAAAAGCAGATCCAGTGTTTGCTGATGTCATTCTTACTTAAAACTCTTGCTAAAAGAATAACTAAGAGTGGCCTGCTGTTGTGAATCACCAGGCCTTCAAACCCTGTTTCTGAAAATTGATAAGTGAGAGGCTGGAACCAAAGAACCTGCCAGTCTACAACAGGTGGATTATACATCAGAAAGTGGGGATCAGGCTCATATTTTCATGCTGTGGAAGCTATCCTAGGAAATCTGGAGCAAGTTATTCTGTTCGGGAAAATGAAGAGCTATGAATTGAGTATTTTCTCCTCAATTATGAAATCATCAAAACTGAGACTGGGAGACTCTAGGTAAATCAATAAACTTTGCTGGGCTTTAATTTCCCCATCTATCAAATGAGTTAATTAGAACAGATGATCTCTACAGACTCTCCTCAGCTCCAAACTTACAATTCCATGAAATACTTAAAACAACTTCAAAAAGACATAAAAAGTAGAGAACAACATAAGGAATCTTCAAGTACCAATAGCTCCACTTCAACATACGTCCAATGTTGTTTTACCTAACCCCCTACTTACTCACCCTCCTGCCCCACTGCATTATTTCGAAGCAAATCCTAGACATTATATGAGATACATTTTAATGACTTCTCTTAGAGCAAAGAGTGCAAAAATAACAGATCAGATAAAGTCAGTCTTTCCACTTTTTCTGGAGACCTTCTCTTACTGCAACTGTAAATACTATCAGTAAACTCAGCATTACAGGATACTAAGTATCACATGCTGAACCCAGTTATACTCAGCCAAGGAAGAATTACCATTAATGACCACTTGCTATCTTCCAGGTATTACTGTGCTGTATTAGTTATCTATTGCTGTGTAACAAATTACCCCCAAATTTTTCAGCTGGAAACAAGAAATATTAATTATTATCACATAGTTTCTGTTAATAAAGACTCCAGGAGCAGCTTAGCTCAATGATTCCAGCTCAGGTCTGTCAGGAGACTTCAATCAAGGCGCTGGCTGTGGCTGCAGTCATCACAAGGCTCAACTTGGCGAGGATCCACTTCTGAACTCACTCACAGGGCTGCCTGATGACACGGCAGCTGGCTTCCCCCAGAGTGAGCAAGCCAAGAGGACAAGGAGAGAGAATCCACAGCTGAAGCCACAGTGTTTTTCATAACCTCACATTGTTAGAGACATCTCATCACTTCTGGCGTGTTCTGTGTGTCAGAAGCCAGTCAGTAAGTCCACCCCACACTCAATGGAAGAGGATGCACAAGGGCATAAACCAGCTACAATGAGATGGTGCCCATCACAGGTGCCAAGTATTGATTACTGAACTGATAGTTATAGCTTATTGTAAATTAACAAATGATCTTGGGGCCGTCCCTGTGGCTTAGTGGTTAAGTGTGCGCGCTCCGCTGCTGGCGGGCCGGGTTCGGATCCCGGGCGCGCACCGACGCACCGCTTCTCCGGCCACGCTGAGGCTGCGTCCCACATACATCAACTAGAAGGATGTGCAGTTATGACATACAACTATCTACTGGGGCTTTGGGGGGAAAAATAAATAAATAAAATCTTTAAAAAAAAACCCAAATGATCTTACTTCTTATGAATATCATTTTACCCACTTTACAGATGATGAAAATTAAGTAACTTGCCTAAGGATAGAGCAGAAGAAAGTGAGGGAATCATAGACTGATTTATTTCAGTCATTCATCAAATATTTTTTGAGGGCCTATCATATATTGGTTACTCTGCTAGGTACTGGGGATCTAGAAGAGAATATGACATGTGAATACACAGATGTGACATATGTAAACCCTGCTCTCACAGAGCTTACAGTCTAGTATGGAATTCAGACATTAAGAAATCACAAAAATAACTAATTACAATAATCAGATTAAACTATTAGATTTATAATGCTTCTGTTAAACATGGAATTGAATAAAACAGATAAAAAGTATAGGGCCGGCCCCGTGGCTTAGCGGTGAAGTTCGCGCGCTCCGCTACTGGCGGCCCGGGTTCAGATCCCAGCGCACACCGACTCACCGATTGTCCGGCCATGCTGAGGCAGTGTCCCACATACAGCAACTAGAAGGATGTGCAACTATGACATAAAACTACCTACTGGGGCTTTGGGAGAAAAAGGGAAAAAAGGAGGAGGATTGGCATGGATGTTAGCTCAGGGCTGATCTTCCTCACACACAAAAAAATAAATAAATAAAAAGTATAGAGGTATAAAGGTCTTTGAATATTCCTTTGAAAGAGCAATGTTTAGAAGTTTTTGAAGAGAATAAATAGGAAGATGAAAATAACATGGCATGCTGCAGCCCAGGAAATGGCTGCCAAAAATATCTTGCTTATTTTAAGAAAATTTTCAACATTTCCATCCAACTGATCCACAGAAATCTGCAGAGAGTGATCATGCTCAGTCAGATGTCCATATTCCCCTTTTCAAAGGGCTGAGTGATTCTTCTAAGCATTGTTGTATTTCTACAGGTTGAACTGAAGCTGTGATACTATAACAATTATAACAATTATGTTGTTAGTGAGCTCTCCAGCTCCTCTCCCACTTTTTAGACAGTCAAATTGCGCACTTAAGAGTGCAGTTGAGAAGGCTGCTGAATCAAGGACTTTCAGACCTAAGAACAGCTCCTTTAGACAAAAAATTAGGCCCAAAACATACAAGTTCATTCTCTGAAATTTTGGGTAGAAAATGGCAATGACAATCTATGGTAAAGCTATAGGACAATTAAAATAGTCAAAAAAATTAAAGAAACTCTTAAATCTTACATTGCAAATTGAGAGGAATGTGTCAATCAAATGGAAGAGATATACTGGCTTCCATTTTTCATTTCTGTGGGTGCAAAAAACCAGGAAAAGATGAAAAAACTTTCACTCTATGAGTGTTAATGAAATGTACCCATTAAGACATCTTGTCTATATTCGATGTTTTTAAACTATTAATTAATTAGCCCTTGAAAAAGGAAGGACAAGAAGTCTACAAGCTAAATTTTGAATTACTAGTTCCTTTTTAAACTTCTGTCCAGATTGTCAATGTCAAACATTGGTTTCCACTGGGCTCAAACTGACTCCAAACTATTACTAAATAAGGCTTATTTCTACTGCTGTGAATTTCTACTGAATCAACTGTGACTGCTAACGTGGTTAGGAAAATAGTTTCTGCTATTGGCTACAAAATTCAAATTATCCATATATGCAATAAACTTTAGAAGTAAATTGACAACGGGGCCTTCATGACGGAGGTCTAATCTCGTACTTCTGGCAAAAATATAGATTAAACAAGGAGAGAATAATTCTCAGAGAATGATCATTATCTATGTGAATACTTATCAGATATGCACAAATCTTACTGGTTCCAATAATCACCTGCCATGTAATCTGTGAAGTCACTCACCAATTTTTTTGGCCAG
The DNA here is from genome assembly GCF_057802395.1 of Ceratotherium simum simum. Lineage (NCBI taxonomy): Eukaryota > Metazoa > Chordata > Mammalia > Perissodactyla > Rhinocerotidae > Ceratotherium > Ceratotherium simum. The sequence continues at coordinate 38,795,156 of NC_141919.1, forward strand.
GAAGTAAAAATTTCTAATTTGTTTCAAACCACTTGCTTCTTCCTGAATAACTAGTTGTTATTCTTTCTCACTATAATAACTTCAAAACGTTGTCAAAAATATCTCGCAAAATTTGCATGAAGGCCAAACGACTATGCACGCGTCGGTTGTTGAGAACGAGGCTACACTTACTTGGGAGGCAGGAGAGGACTGATTATTTAAACAAGCGATTTCCACATTCGGAGTTCCCATCCCGCGACATCGCGGCCGAGGTAGCGACACTGGGCGCTGCAGCCTGGAAGGGACTTCGGGGAGCGCGGGTCAGCGGGTTTCTTTCCAGAGACCCCCAGTTATGTGTGGGAATTCCAACTCCCACCCTGGGAAGGAAACTTCTCGTCCAGAGACCTGCATCCCTCTCGGCACTCTCCTCAGTGACTTTGAGGGACTCGGCGTCACTTTGCCCGTGTTTGAAAGACCCGAGAGGCGCAGCGGGCACCTGCCCGAGGGCACGGCAATAAACCCGCACCACACCTCGAGCCCGCGCCCCGCAGGCAGGGGTGCAGAGCAGCGCCCCGGGCCCTTGCTCCTCAGCTCCGTGTCTCCTCGGGACCGGCCGCGCGGACGCGGAGGTGGGGCTCGCAGGCCAGGAGGACTCGAACCCCGAGTCCCGCAGGGGGTCGCGGCGGGAGGCGGGGGAGGGAGCGGTGGCTGCGCGGCCTCTTCCCTCCCCGGGGGCGGAGCTTGACTGAAGCCCCGCCCTCGCGCCCTCCCTTCTCCACCCCTCCCCCACGCCCTTTTCCACCCGCCCCCGCAGTAGGAAAGGGAGAGGGAGGGGGGAAGGAAAGTGCTGTTCTGTGGAAAGGGCGGAAAGAGGGGGAGAAAAAAAAAGAAAAAGGGAACAGAAACATGGCCGTCAGCTGTTGAGGCGGCCGTGCCGCGGGCAGCTCCTAGGCGACCCGCCGTCCGCACAGCCGGCCTCGCGTGAGCCGGGCGCCGGCGCGAGCTCGCGCTCCCGGCCGTTACCCCTCACTGCATGCAGCGCCCCTCGAGACCGAGTCCGTGAGGCGGCGCAGGCGCAGATCGGGCCGTGGCGGCGGCGGCGGCGGCGGGCGCTGGAGTGAGTCCCCCGCCTCGCCCTGCCGAGGGCGCCCAGGCCGCGAAGCCAGCGCTTTCATGCCCCTGGAAGGGGCTGTGTTCGGGTAGCGCTGAAGGAGCGGGCGGCAGGTGAGTCTGCGGTGGAGGGCCTTTCGCGGAGGAACCCTGCGCCGCGCCTCCGCCAGGCCCGCGCCCCCGGGCAGGGAGGGCGCCGGGCAGGTAGCAACTCGGCGGGCTGAGTTCCGATGGCCGGCCTGCGGGGGGTCGCCGAGGAGGCGGAGGGTGGCCGGGGCTGGCATTCCTGGCCTAGTTTCTCCGCGGTTTCCGGGGGCGGGGAGTCCCCGGAGCCTGCAGGGTGTGATAGGGGAGAGGCTGCGCCAGGAAGGGCCTCCCCGCGCCGCCGCTCGGGCTCCTGAGTGCCGCTCGCGTGGAAGCGCCAGGGGTCCGGGCCCTCGGGACCGCCTGGTGGGGGCAGGGTGGGGCGGGGGTGGGGATCAGGGGTCCCCGAGGGGGATTGGGGCAGAGCCGGCGGAGAGCTAGGGCCCACGGTCTCGAAAAGGATCGGGAGACAGGGAGGGGGGAGAACCGAGTGCCCGGGCAGGTGTCGCAGGTGAATTGAGGGCATTTCCTCCTCTGCCTTAGAGTGGCGGATCCTCAGGGCTTCTTTGTTGGGAATAACTTTTAGGAAGGTAGGTTCCATTCAACTCCGAGTGACTAAACACAAATAAAACCAACTAATGAGCCCCTAGTGCTGACTCTTATAAAGAGCTGTAACTTTTCTGCACTGAGGATGCTGTCATGTCCTTTTTTTCTTCCCTTTTTCTGCTTCATAGACCTTTTCCCTCCCAAAGACTGCCGCATCAGAACAAATAAGGAATGACCCACTTTTTAAATAGTACCCCCCGCCCCCAATTATGTGTTTTTGTTTCACACGGGAAAATTTAGGGCAGTTACCAAAGTTACGTGTGGAAATGTAAGGGAAAGTGTCATCTCCAGTAATAAACACTCAGCTGTCTGTGTTTTTGCCTCCGAGAGATTGTCAAGCATTGTGGTCTGGGAAATTGATTTACTGAGCCTGCTTAATTGTGTGCAAAACCGCGTTAAGGCTTTCTCTCTAGACCCCAATTTACGATAGGAGTAGGTCTTCCCTTCTGGTCCCCGGTTTAGAAGGTGAAGGGTATAGTAAGATAGGGGAGAATGTTAGGGCTAAGTCGCTGAGTTCTCAATAAATATTTGATTTGAGGTGATCATGTGTATTAAGCTATCTGAAATGCAGAGTGTCGTGTGATTTTCTGTGTACACGTGATAAGAGCAAAACTAGTTGCAAAGAAAAACTTCATCTCTGAGCATTCAAGGATACCTGTTCTTGATCAATATAACCGTGAAAAAAACCTCCTATATTTTATTTTCTGCCTTGTTCTTTGTAGTACTGTTAAATAGTTGGTAAACTGCCTTCTTGGTGTGAGACTGGGAACTCAGATATCAACTTAGACTTGTATTCATGAGGATGATCTGCCTCTCATGTGGGCTTGTTTTGACTTATTTCTCTAGTAGTGGCAAACTCAATTCACACTTTCCCGTCATTGGTATCTCCTGTGGCCATTTTGCAAAAGAGTTCATTGGGATTAGGAATCTGATCTTTTATATTAATGATTTTAGTGAACTAATATGTGGGTTGATTTTGGCCATAGTACATCACTTTGTGTGGTACCGTTCAGACTTGTTAATTTGGATAATAGAAAAGTTATGATGTTGGAAATGTTGAAGTTGTATATTGGAGTAATTTACTCTTGTATAATTTGTAAATGCGTGCATTCTGTTGTTGAGAGTAAATATAGTATTTTGTAGTATAAACTCGAGCTTTTCAGCTGAGGAAATTGGCAGAAGAGTTGGTACGTGGAGACTGTTCTTAAAAGGCAAATGTTTTAAATTACAAGGAACTGCAGTGGTGTGTAGGCTGTAACAATTCGTGGTGCCAGACTTGGAAGGTTATTTGGTTGAGTTGCTCTCTATATAAAGAAACGTGTTGAGTATCTGCAGTAAAAGCTAATTTGTAGCTATACACAAGGGATTTTGCATGATAAATAATAACCCAACAAGGCACCTTTGCTCTTTATGTATCTGCCGGTTAAGACCAAAACATCTCGGTGGCTTAGCGGTTAAGTTCGTGCGTTCCGCTTCGGCGGCCCTGGGTTGGCCGGTTCCGATCCTGGGCGTGGACTTACTCACCGTTCATTGACCCATGCTGAGGCAGCTTCTGGTAGAGAAGAGGTACAACTCTACAACTATGATACACAACTATGTACTGGGGCCTTGGGGAGAAAAAAAAGAGGAAGATTCACAGCAGATGTTAGCCCAGGGCCAATCTTCCTAAAAAAAAACCCAAAACATCTCATCTCTTGAATGGAGTTTTCTGCCAAGACAGACATTGATTTTGCATTGGCTTTGCTGCTCAGTTTGAAAGTTAGATTTCAGTCTTATCCTTGCAACTTAAGCACAGGTTGTAAAGTAAAAAAGAAAGCTGCTGAGTCAGAGGCAGGTTGTCTCATTTGGTCTTTCTGATTTGCAAAAATGGAATTTGTTATAATTTGAATTTCCAATATAATATACTTACTGCAACTTAGTAAGAGCAAATAAGCTTTCATAATAATATGGATTAAAATTTTATCTTCTCTATGCTGGTGCCACAATTTGTACCTCCTCTTTCAGATTGTCAGTTTGACAGACTTGTAGTAATGGGATGCTTTGTTGGAATTGGAGATTACTTTATAAGAGTTAGAACTTGGGGAAAGAGTTTTAAATAGTACAGCTGGTGTAAAATAGTAGGTCTTTAGTATCATTGTAGGAAATTCCAAAATCAGATAATTTTATTATTTGAAATTTAAAAGTTTTTATTTCGTGAGAAGAAGTTAGGTAGTTTATAAACTTAAAAATTTTTCTGCTTAGGTCAGTACATAATACATATAAGTGTAGTTGAGCTTAATGTGGTATATGAAAAGCATGTATTGGAAAAGAATATAACATGATTAAAGGAAATTCAAAAGGAAAAAAAATTTAATTCTCACCTATCTTACAAATACGTTTTTCTGTACAATTCTATTGTACTTGCATAATATATTAATTAGTATAATATACTAATCCTCTCTATACTTGTTTATAATTCTGTGGTTAACGTTCATCTAATTGTCTTTTTAGACATAACATGTTTTCCCTGGTGCTGCATATTACTGTTATTTTATGGTTTTGTAGTAGTCCAAAGTTTTACTGCCACAGTTTATCTAACCATTTTCCTATCTTTTTAACCTTTTAGTAGTTCCACTTTTTTACTCTTAAAATAATGCTATAATGAAATCATCTTGCTAATATGATGGTCCAAGCCAAATTTCTTTTTAAACTTTTGAAAAAGTAAACATTCTTTGAAGTACTTCCTTTGTAGTGGATCCTTAGGGCGCCAATAATATAGTATTTGAGAACTGAATTAAAGCAAGGTGAAAAACTGTAGATGCGCATGTGTGACTTGAATTCCTTGAGTAGGAATCAAAACATAAATTCATAATACTCCCTGCTACAAGTTTCTGTCAATTTTACTTTTACAATATAATAAGTAATAGTCTTATAAGATTCTTAATACTTACAGTAATATTGTGGGGCATACATGTTTCTTAGTGTACCTTATTGCATCCAAACCTAATATTTACAAATCTAGATTCATAATCTTTTGACTTTTAGAAGAGTCATTTTATAGAATTTTAAAATATCTTTGAAATATTTTAAAGGATTCCTTGAATCTAGTTTTTTTATTGTGTATGTGCAGTTCATTTATTTCTTAATTTAGGGATGCTTAGATACTGAACGTAAAATGTTATGAGTCTGTTTTAATTATGGAATAAAGTATCTATTACATAGGTACTATGCTTTCTGCTAGGGATAAAAAGGTGAATAACATACAGTCGGAACATTAAAGGCTAGTAGGATTAACAGTCTTATAAATAAGCACCATAACTACAACACGACAAATCTACAATAGAGCAAACGATGCTATAGGAGCAGAGGGAAATACCTAACTGTGTTTGGTGTGGATTAGAGATAGTTTAAGTGGGGAGTAAGTAGGGGCTATGTCATGAAGGGTCTTAAGAGTCAAATAAGAAATTAAGACCCTACCTTGTGAGGAACAGGGAGCCCTTTAATGATTTTAAGCTGTTAAATATCTTTGGTTCTATTGTGAGGGATGAATTTGGGGGAGCAGCTGGAGTGAGACTGCAGGTTCATCAGCTATAAGATCTTGAAGGCATCTAGGTGAGCATTGAGAACAGCAGCAGTAGGGATGAGAAAAAATGGATAGAATTGAGAACTGTTATATATTTTCCTCTGGCTTGAAAGCCCTGTCTCTTTAGCCTTATCTCCTTGCCTGCTGTGCACCTATCACACCAGCCTACTTTCAGGTTCTTTCCTTTAGAGCCCCTCATATACTATTCCATTTACATGTTACTTCTTCTGAGAGGTCTCTCCTGATCACACTGGCTAGTTAGGAGATCAGCTATTCTGATAGCACCTTGTTATTTTATTCTGTAGAATTTCCTTCTTCCCTTCCTCCCTTCTTTCCTACTTGCCCTCCCTCCTGCTCCCCTCTTCCCCCTTTACTAGTTTGGAAGTTATATGCAATCTAACTCCTTTTCATTTTTTGTAAGTGTGGGTCTATTTCTGGTCTCTTTCTGTTTCATTGGTCTGTATGTCTATCCTTATATCAACACTATATTGTCTTTATGACTATTATAGCAAGCCTTGCAATCAGGTAGTGAATGTCCTCCAACATTGTCTTTTTTCAAAATTATTTTGGTTATTTTAGATTTGTAGCATTTTCATATAAATTGTAAAATAAGCTTGTCAGTTTCTACAAAAAGCCTTATGGGGAGAATTGATATCTTAATACTATTGAGTCTTCCAATACTTTAACATGGCATATCTCTCCATTTATTTAGATCTCTTTAGTTTTCTCTACAGTGTATTTATAGTTTTCATTTTTTAGGTCTTGCACATATTTCGTTCAATTTATTCATAAGTATTTCATGTTTTTTGATGCTGTCTATTGTCAGTGATACTGTATTTTTAAATTTCTTTTTCCAATTGTTTATTAATAGTATATAAAAATACAATTGATTCTTTCATATAGTGCCTTTGTATTCTGTTACGTTACTAAATTCTGTTTTCACTTCTAGCAGCTTTTATGTAGATTCCTTAGGATTTTCTTCATATACAGTTATAATGTCTGCAGAGAAAGCCAGTTTTGCTTCTCCGTTTCCAATCAGTATACCTTTTGCTTTTTCTTGCCTTATTGCCACTACCTAGCTGAGTGCTATTTGCTAGAAATATAATGTAAGCTACATATGTAATATAAAATTTTCTAGTAGCTCCACACTAAGAAGTAACAAGTGATGTTAAATTTAATATATTTTTTTATTCCACTACGTCCGAAATATTATTCACATACGTAGTAGTTTCCCTGGGGCTGCCGTAACAAATTGCCACAAACCGTGTGGTTTAAAGCAAGAGAAATTTATTCTCTTTCACTTCTGGAAACTAGAAGTCTTTTTTTTTTTGCGAGGAAGATCAGCCCTGAGCTGACATCCATGCCAATCCTCCTCCTTTTTTTCCCTCTTTTCTCCCCAAAGCCCCAGTAGATGCTTGTATGTCATAGTTGCACATCCTTCTAGTTGCTGTATGTGGGACGCGGCCTCAGCATGGCCAGAGAAGCAGTGCGTGGGTGCGCGCCCGGGATGCGAACCCCGGGTCGCCAGTAGCAGAGCCGGCGCACTTAACCGCTAAGCCACGGGGCGGCCCTTGGAAACTAGAAGTCTTAAATCAAAGGTGTGGGTTGGGACATACTTCCTCTGAAGACTCTGGGAAAGAATCCTTCCTTGCCTCTTCTTATTTCTGGTGGTTGCTGGCAATCCTGTTTCTGCTTATGTCAGTTTTGGTAATTTGTGTCTTCTAAAGAATTTGTCCATTTCAGGGCTGGCCCCGTGGCGTAGTGGTTGAGTTCAGCGCGCTCTGCTTCAGCGGCCCAGGTGTACAGGTTTGAATCCTGGGCGCCAACCTACACCACCCCTCAGCCATGCTGTAGTGGCTACCCACGTGCAAAATAGAGGAAGATTGGCACAGATGTTAGCTCAGAGCTGATCTTCCTCAAGCAAAAAAAGAGGAAGACTGGCAATGGATGCTAGCTCAGGGCGAATCTTCCTCAGGAAAAAAAAAAGGAAAAAAATAATTTGTCCATTTCATCTAAGTTATTGAATTTATTGGCATGAAAGTGTTTATAATAGTATTCTCTTTTTTTTAATGTTTAAAGGATCTGTAATGATGTATCTTCTTTCTTTTTTTTTTTAAGATTTTTTATTTATTTGTTTTTTTTCCCCCCAAAGCCCCAGTAGATAGTTGTATGTCATAGTTGCACATCCTTCTAGTTGCTGTATGTGGGACGCGGCCTCGGCATGGCCGGAGAAGCGGTGCGTCGGTGCGCGCCCAGGATCCGAACCCGGGCCGCCAGCAGCAGAGCGCGTGCACTTAACCGCTAAGCCACTGGGCCGGCCCAGATGTATCTTCTTTCATTCCTCATGTTAGTAATGCCTGCCTCTCGCTTTTTTCTTAATTTAGAGGTATCGATTTTTATTCTGTTACATGTCCATTTTCAATTTTACTGATTTTTGCTCTTTTAACTTTTTTCCTCTACTTTCTCTTGGTTTAATACGCTTTTTTTCTAGTATCTTAAGGTGAACACTTAGATGATTGATTTAAAAACTTTCCTCTTTTTTAAGACAAGGGTTTAAAGCTGTAAATTTCCTTCTAAACACTGCTGTAGCTGTATTTCACAAGTTGATTTCTGTTATTTTCCTTCAGTTAAAAATATTTTCTAACTTCTCGTGTGATTTCTTCTTTGATCTATGGATTATTTAGAAGAGTGTTGTTTAATTTTTAAATACTTGGAGAATTTTATAAGCTATATTTCTGTTATTGATTCCAAAGTTAATTCCATTGTGGTCAGAGAACACGTACTCTATGATTTAATTCTTTAAAATATTTCCGGGCTTGGTTTATGGGCTAGCATATGGTTTATCTTGGTAAATTTTCTGTGTGTTCTTGAAAAGAGTGTCTGTTTTGCTGTTGTTGGGTAGAGTGTTCTGTAAGTATCAATTATGTCAAGTTAGTTGATAGCATTCTTCAAATTTTATGTATTCTTACTGATTTGCTGTATACCTGTTCTATGAATTACTGAGTGAGGAGTGTTGAACTCTCTTTAATTGTGGATCTGTTTCTGCAAACTCCGGGTCACCAAGTGGAGTGTGTGAACTTACCCACCACGTCACCGGACCAGCCCCAGGAACTGCTTTTTAAAAACCTTTTTATTTAAAAAAAAATTCAAACCTTTAGAAAAGTTGTAAGGATATTTTAATGAGCTCCCATTATGCTTTTCGCTTAGATTTACCAGTTGTTAACGTTTTGCCATGTTAGTGCTCTCTCTCTATGCATATTATTATTTTTTGATTAAACCATTTGAGAATAAGTTTAGCATGTATTTTCTAAGAACAAGGACATTCTCTTACACAACAATACAATGATCACATTAGGAAAATTAGCTTTGTTGCAAAATTATCTAATATATAGTCTACACTGAAAATTTTCCAATACTATACTTTATAGCAGTTTTTTGTTTTTCTGTTCCCAGATCCCTTCTAGGATCACTCATTGTATTTAGTTGTCATTTATTTGGTAGATTACATAGACAGTCATGTGTGCAAATAGGGACAGTTTATTTCTTTTTCTATCTTTATTATTTTCTTCCTTCTGCTTTTTTTGGGTTTATTTTGATGTTCTTTTTCTAGTTTCTTAAGATCGAAGCTTAGATTATTAATTTGAGAGCTTGCTTTTTTTCCTAATAAGTACTTAATGCTATATATTTCCCTGTAAGCACTGCTTTAACTGCATCCCACACATTTTGGTATGTCCTTTTCTTTTTGTTCAGTTCAAAATATTTTGTAATTTCTTTAAAATTCCTCTTGAACCATGAATTATTTAAAAGTGTGTTTAATTTCCAGGTGTTTGGAGATTTTCCACTCATTATTTTGCTGAGGAAGATTCACCGTGAGCTAACATCAGTTGCCAATCTTCCTCTTTTTTTTTTTTTTTTTTTTTGGCTTGAGGAAGATTAGCCCTGAGCTAACGTCTGTGCCAGTCTTCCTCTATTTTGTGTGTGGGTTGCTGTCACAGCATGGCTGACGAGTGGTTTAGGTCTGTGCCCGGGATCTGAACCTGTGAATCGGGGCTGCCTGAAGTAGAATGCACCAAACTTAACCACTATGCCACAGGGCCAACCCCTTGTTGTCACTCATTTTTTTTTGTTTTTTTGTGAGGAAGATCAGCCCTGAGCTAACATCCATGCCAATCCTCCTCTTTTTGCTGAGGAAGACTGGCCCTGGGCTAACATCTGTGCCCATCTTCTTCCACTTTATATGGGATGCCGCCAGCATGGCCTGACAAGCGGTGCGTTGGTGTGCACCTGGGATCCGAACCCGGGCCGCCAGCAACGTAGTGTGCACACTTAACCACTACACCACGGGGTGGCCCCTTGTTGTCACTCATTTTGATGCTCAGATTTTGATCTCCTTTGACCTGGAACAGTACCTTGGACTTTTTTCCCCTTTCCCTATATTGACTTTTTTTTTTTTTTTTAAGAATTCAGCCCTTTAGTTTGAGTTTGCCTAATCCCTCATAATTAGATTAAGGCTGTGCATTTTTGTCAGGAATACTACATAGCTAATGTGGTGTCCTTCTTAGTGCATCACATCAGGAAGCACATAATATCAGTTTGACCAATTATTAGGATGTTAACTTTGACTACATGGTTAAAGTGGTGGCCATCAGATTTCTCTGATGATACATTTTATTCCTTTGTAATTGTTAATATTTCTGGGGAAAGACTTCCAGATTGTATAAATATCCTATTTCCAATCAGCATCTACCCAGTGCTTTTAGCATCCATTGATAATTCTTGCTTGCATCTGAATACTATAATGATTGTAAAATGGTTTTCCATCATTCCTTCTATGTTTATTAGTTGGCATTGTATTGTGAAGAGCCTTCCTTTCCTTCTCTTCCCTTCATTCATTTATTTTATGATATCAATATGGACTCAAGGCTTAAAAAATTTATGTGTTATTATCCATTACTGTCATTCATTTTGATGCTGAAATTGTTGCCAGTTTGGCCAATGGGAGACTCTCCAAGCTAGTTCCTGTGTTCTTTTGATAGGACCTCCATTAGTCTGAGCAGTGCTTTTTCTTCCTTGCATAGGGTGTTCTAGGTCTATCTTGTGCTTTTCTTGCCCAGCCTTGGGATTGGCCATTTCTCCAAGGAATGGTGGGGAATGGTTTTAAGAAAAAAAGATTTAGGTGCTGAGTATGTTTTCGTTGCTGGTGGGGTGACATTGCATCTGGATTTTCTTTTTAGCAGATGGAAGGAGGAGATATACGTATACACACACATTTTTAACAGTTTTATTGAGAGATAATTCATACCACACAATTCACCCATTTAAAGTATAGAATTCATTGATTTTTACTGTAGTCACAGATTGCTCAACCATCACCACAATCAATTATAGAACATTTTCATCACCTCAAAAAGAAACCCCATACCCGTTAGCTGTCACTCCTCCATTTCCCCTCAGCCCTAGGCAGCCACCAGTCTACTTTCTCTCTTTCTATAGATTTGCCTGTTCTGGACATTTCATATAAATGAAACCATACTATTAATAATGGTCTTTTGTGACTGACTTCTTCCACTTAGCATAATGTTTTCAGAGTTCATCCATGTTGTGGCATGTATCAGTACTTAATTTCTTTTTATTGCTGAATGATAGTCCATTGTATGGATGTACTACATTTTATTTATCTCTTCATCAGTTGATGGACTTTTGGACTGTTTCCATTTTTTCTCTGTTATCAATAATGTTGACACAGAGGTATTTAAAATTTTTGTTTTTGAAGTATTTTAGGTTTATAGAAAAGTTGAAAAAAATAGTACAGAGTGTTCCCGTATTCCTCTTTGGCTGACAGTTTACAATACTGTAGTACATTTGTCAAAACTAAGATATCAACATTGTTACATTGCTATGAACTAAAATCTAGATTTTATTTTAATTTCACTAGTTTTTACATTGATGTGCTTTTTCTCTTCTGTGATGCAATTCAGTGTGCCACATTGCATTTAGTATATATGTATTTTAAAGTCATGAGTTCATACTGATACCTCTAATTCCATTCTTTTCTTTTTTTGCTGAGGAACATTCACCCTGAGCTAACATCTGTTGCCAATCTTCCCTTTTTTTTTTTGTATGTGAGCTGCTGCCACAGCATGGCCACTGACAGACGAGTGGTGTAGGTCTGCACCTGGGAACTGAACCTGGGCTGCTGAGGTGGAGTGCGCCGAACTTAACCATTAGGCAACCAGGGCTGGCCCATAATTCCATTCTAATACACAGATTCTTACTTGCCTTCTCCCATCCCATATTTATGTCTCCATTTTCTCATAGCAAGAACTCTGGCTTCCAATAATTGTTCAATCATAGAGTACACACAGAATAATTTCAGCATTGCTACAATACCTCTATAAAAAACAAACCTTTTAAGTAAAGGTCAAAATTTCTGTTTCAGTTCTTCATATTAGAGTAAATTGTTCGGAAGTTACCTAGATTAGTTCTTTTTTCACTCCCTTCTATGTGGTTATGTTATCAATTTGATAGACATAGTTAGGGTCACTGGTTCACGTATGTTTAAGGGTGGAGTTAGGTATTTAACCAGGTTAGTGTTTTCTTTTTAATGGAATTTAAAAATTGTTCTTTTCTAGACTTTTAACCTTTAGAGTGAATATAACCTGCTTTTGTGTTTTGTTTGAATTTAGCAGTGTTTAAGAATTTTGAATTAGTAGCCGATTTTTTAAAACTTGGAGATTTACATAAAAATCCTGATTTCTGGCTTCTCTTAAAAAGGCAAAAAAAGGTTCTGGTTTTACCAAGTCCATTTGGCGACAGTTGGATGGATCTGACTAGTAGTGGCTGCCTGCGTTCTCTAGTTCCCACGACTCTTATGTCCTGCCTGGCCCCTTTAAGCATTTGTGTTTGCAACCCTTCTTTACAACCCTCCTTCTTTACAAAACTTTCCGTGGCAGGTGCAACAGTAGAGAATTTCATTGCTTTGTGTTCTGTAAAAGGGACTGATTTTTATCTGAAAGGACTTACTTTTTCAATTGTGTAGTTTCATAACCTAGCCAGTGTAACTGATGTTGATAATGCTTTCTAAATGGAATCACCAACGCCCTATTTTAAATTGCTTAACTGTAGCAAATAACTTTGATAAAACTGTACTTTCTGGTTTAAACAAAAGTCATCATTCATTCTGTGTGGTTTGGGACACCAAGGGGCACACAGATATCTTTGAAGCTTTAAGAAAATCTTTTTGTTACAGTGAGAGGAATTGTGTGAACTACATTTAGCCTTGTAAATTGAAGTTAATAATGTTAACTTCAGCATTTATTTATTAAAATGTATGCCGTTCTAAACAGTCAAGAGAGGTGAAGTTGATTCTGAAAGATTAACCTGGCTATAGTTGGGAAATGAAATTTAATTACTAAACTAAGTTAGTTTTTATAAATATTTTAATTTTTTTCAAAAACTTTTGTAAATACAGACTAATTTTTACCAGAGATAAAGAAGGTCATTTCATGATGATAAGGGGATCGGTTAAAAAAACATAATTCTAAATGTTTGTGCCCTTAGTAACAGAGCTTCAAAATACATGAAGCAAAAACTGACAGAACTGAAAGGAGAAATAGACAAATCTATGATTATAGCCAGAGATTTCAATACTACTCTTTTAGTAATTGATAGAACAAGTGGACAGAAAATCAGCAAGATATGGTAGACTTGAACAACGCAATTAACCTACTTGACCTCGTGGATATCTGGAGAGCCCTCTGTCTAACAACAACAGAACACACATTCTGCTAAAGTGCATGTGGTGTATTTATCAAGATAGACCATGTTCTTAGCTATAAAACTAGTCTCATGAAATGTAACAAAATTCAAGTCATACACAGTATATTCTCTAACCACAATGTAATTAAGTTAGAAATAATAACTGAAAGATTCTTGGAAAATTCCCAAGTACAAAATTTGGAGACTGAAAAACATACTTTTCAGTAGCCCATTGGTCAAAGAAAATACTTTAAGAAGGGGAAATTAAAAAGTATTTTGAACTGAATAAAAAACACAGGGCCGGCCCCATGGCTTAGTGGTTAAGTGCCTGCGCTGCGCTACTGGCGGCCCGGGTTCGGATCCCAGGCACTCACCGACGCACTGCTTGTCCGGCCATGCTGAGGCCGCGTCCCACATACAGCAACTAGAAGGATGTGCAGCTATGACATACAACTATCTACTGGGGCTTTGGGGAAAAAAAAAAAAGGAGGAGGATTGGCAATAGATGTTAGCTCAGAGCCGGTCTTCCTCAGCAAAAAGAGGAGGATTAGCATGGATGTTAGCTCAGGGGTGATCTTCCTCACGAAAAAAAAACCAAAAACAAAACACAACATACCCAAATTTGTGGGATGCCACTAAAACGTTACTTGGGGGGTGGGGGGATTTATAGGGCTAAATAACTACATTAGAAGAGAAGAAAGATCTTAAATCAATGACCTCAGCTTCCACCTTAAGAAACTAGAAAAAGAAGAGGAAAGTAAATTCTATATAAGCAGAGGGAAAGAAATAAAGATCAAAGTAGAAATCAATGAAATATGAAACAGAAAAGCAGTAGAGAAAAATCAATGAAACCAAAAGCTGGTTCTTAAAGAAGAAGAATAAAATTGATAAACTAGCCAGACTGATCAGGAAAAAAAGTGAGAAGACACAAATTACTAGTATCAGGAATGAGAGAGAGAGGTGACATCACTACATATTCTATAGGTATTATAAGGATAATAAGAGAATATTATGAACAACTTGATGCCAATAAATTGACAACTTAGATGAAATGGACAAATTCCTTGCAAGACACTGCTATAGACTTCATGTTTGTGTCCCCTGCACTTCTTATGTTGAAACTAATCCCTAATGTGATGGTATTTGGATGTGGGGCTTTGGGAGGTGCTTCGGTCATGAAACCCTCATGAATGGGATTAGTGCTTTTCTAAAAGAGACACCAGAGAGATCCCTCACTCCCCTTCCATCATGTGAAGTTACAGCAAGAAGACAGCCTTCTATGAAATAGGAAGCTAGCCCTCACTAGACAAGGCACTGAATCTGCCAGTGCCTTGATCTTGGACTTCCCAGCCTCCAGAACTGTGAGAAATAAATTTCCATTGTTTCTAAGCCACCCAAACTATGGTATTCTGGTATAGCAGCCTGAATGGACTAAGATAGTCACAAACTACAAAAGTTTAATCAAGAAGAAGTAGGTAGGGCCAGCCCCGTGGCTTAGCGGTTAAGTGCGTGTGCTCCGCTGCTGTTGGCCTGGTTCGGATCCCGGGTGCGCACCGACGCACTGCTTCTCCGGCCATGCTGGGTCCGCGTCCCACATACAGCAACTAGAAGGATGTGCAGCTATGACATACAACTGTCTACTGGGACTTTGGGGGGGGGGGAATAAATAAATAAAATCTTTGGAAAAAAAAAAGAAGTAGGTAAACTGAATAGCCCCATATATGTTAAAGGAATTGAATTTATAGTTAAAAACCTACCCACAAAGAAAACTCCAGACCCAGATGATTTCACAGGTGAATTCTATCAAATATTTAAGGAAGAAATAATACTGAAGCTATACAAACTCTTCCAGAAAATTGAAGAGGAGTAAATTCTTCCCAACTCATTCTGTGAGACTGGCATTACCTTGATACCAAAACCAGATAAAGACATTCCAAGATAAGAAAACTACAGACCAATGTCTGTCATCAATATATAAAATTTCAAACAAAGTTTTAGCAAATAGAATCCAATAATATATAAAAAGGATAATATATCATGGTCAAGTGGGGTTTATCTCAGGAATGCAGGATTGGTTAATAACTTTAAAATTAATCAGTATAATTCATTATATTAAAAAACAGAAAAAGTGTATGATCTCAGTAGATGCAGAAAAAGTATATGATAAAATCCAACATCTATTCCCGATAAGAATCTCAGGAATAGAAAGGAACTTCCTTAACTTGATAAAGAGCAGCTATGAAAAACCTACAAGTGACATCGTATTTACTGGTAAAAGACTGAATGCTTTCCTCATAAGATTAGGAACAAAACAAAGATGTCCGCTGTCAATATTTCTCTCTCTCCTTTTTTTTTGATCAAAGAAATGTGTATTAATTTCTTTATGTCCCAGCTTTTCTTGGGGTATTTCCCGTTGTTGTTAGTAGCCAGCAAAGCCAGATATTATGACACTTGTGTCAGTTGTGCTGGGTTCGAAAAATACTTATAGCAGCAATGCTCCCCAGCTCAGGTCCCCTACTCCTCCAGGGAAGGCTGCGTACCTTTAGATTGCTCCGGGGCGGCCGTGAAGCCTTGTGGCTTGTGAAGGTGGCGTTTTTTTCTCTCTAGAAGGGAATTTCTGCCTCTTTCACCTCCGTCAGGATTGTTGTTTGTTGCAAGGGTTCCTCTTATCCGGTTTTCAGTTCTCTCTCAGGGGTAATTGTTCCAAGATTAGTTGTAAGTCTGCTCTGTCCGTGGGGGGAGGTGAGTTCAGAGTCTGCCTTTGCTGCCAATTTGTAGGGTCTCAGAAATGTGTATTAAAACAACCTCCTTGCACCAGTTTTACTCTAACACAATAAACATAAATACAATTATATCACCCATTGGACCATAGTTACATTACTGTTGCCATGGTAAATTGGTATATTCTTTTCAAAAGGCAAGAAGGTAACATATAACTATAGTTATACAGGCATTTATATACTCTGATCTGGAAAGCTGACTCCAGGAATTTATAACTTAACAGAGACCCAAAAGTTTAATGTGGAGAGATGTTTATTGATGCATTCTCTCTCTTTTTTTTATTGTGGTAAAATATACATAGCATAATATTTATCATATTCACTATTTGTAAGTGTACAATTCAGTGGCCTTAAATACATTGGCAATGTTGTGTAGCCATTGCCACTTTCTTTTTTTCTTTTTTTTAATAATTTTATTTATTTATTTTTTTTCCCCCAAAGCCCCAGTAGATAGTTGTATGTCATAGCTGCACATCCTTCTAGTTGCTGTATGTGGGACGCGGCCTCAGCATGGCCGGAGAAGCGGTGCATCGGTGCATGCCCGGGATCCGAACCCGGGACGCCAGCAGCGGAGTGCGTGCACTTAACCGCTAAGCCACAGGGCTGCCGTTGCCACTTTCTATACCCAAAGCTTTTCCATCATCTCCAACCTAAACTCTGTACCCATTAAACAATAACTCTCCATTCTCCCCTCTCCCAGGCCCTGGTAACCTCTATTCTACTTTGTGTCTCTATGAATCGGCCTATTTTAGGTACCTCATATAAGTGGAATCATATGATATTTGTCCTTCTGTGTCTGGCTTATTTCACTTAGCTTAATGTTTTCAAAGTTTATCCATGTAGCATTTATCAAAATTTGATTCCTTCTTATGGCTGAATAATATTTCACTGTATGGATATACCACATTTTGTTTATCCATTCATCTGCTGATGGACACTTGGATTGTTTCTACCTTTTGGCTCTTGTGAATAATGCTGCTATAACTAATAATGTTGAGCATATTTTCATGTGCTTATTGGTCATTTGTATATCTTCTTTGGTCACGATTTCTCTTGAACATTGTACTGGATGTTTTAGCCAGTACAGTAAGTCAAGAAAAAGAAAGAAAGAAGTAAAATTGTCTATTTACACACGTTATCATCTATGTAGAAAATTTGATGGAACCTACAGAAAAGCTCTACAACTCATAAGCAACTTTAACAAGATTGCATTATACAAGATCATTATATAAAAATCAATTGTAATTCTATGTAGTAGCAATGAACAATTGAAAATTGAGTTAAAAAAGGAAATGATGTCATTTACAATAGCATCTAAATTATTAAGTACTTAAGGATAAATCTGACAAAAGATGTGAAAGACATGCTGTAAACTACAAAACATTGATGAGAGAAATTTTGTAAAATCTAAATAAATGCAGAGATAAACCTTGGTCATGGGTTAGAAGACTCAATATTGTCAGTCTTTCTTAAATTGACCTGCAGATTCAACACAATCCCAATTAAAATCTTACTAGGCATTTTTTTTTTGATGGATAGAAATTGATAAGCTAATTCTAAAATGCTCATTGAAATGCAAAGGACCTTTTTCAAAGCAATTTTGAAGAACAACAGAGTTGAAGAGTAACACTCCCTGATTTCAAGATTCATTGTAAAGCTACAGTAATAAAAACCATGTGGTACTGACACATGGACAAATAGATCAATGGAACAGAATAGAAAATCCGGAAATAAACACACACATAATTGAGCAAATCAAAGGTACAAAGCAATACATTAGAGAAAAGATAGTCTTTTCAACCAGTGGTGCCGGAAAAATTGGATATCTATATGTAAGAAGTGAATCTTGATTCATACCTCACACTATGTACAAAAATTAACGAAGAATAGATCATAGATCTAAATGTAAAACCTAAAATTATAAAACTTTTCTAAGAAATTATGGGAGAAAACCTTTGTGACCTTGGATTAGACAATGATTTTTTAAATATGACACCACAAGCATGATCCATAAAAGAACAGATTGATAAACTGGACTTCATCAAAAATAACTTCTGCTTTTCAAAAGGCACTATTAAGAGCATAAAAAGACAAGCCACAGATTAGGAGAAAATATTTGCAAAGCATATGCCTGATAAATGACTTGTCTCTAAAATATATAAAGAACTTTCAAAACTTAATAATGAGTAAACAAACAACCCAATTAAAAAATGAGCAAAAGGGGGCTGGCCAGGTGGTGTAGTGGTTAAGTTTGCATGCTCTGCTTTGGCGGCCCGGGGTTCGCAGATTTGGATCCTGGGCGCAGACCTATGCACCACTTATCAAGCCATGCTGTGGCAGGCGTCCCACGTATAAAGTAGAGGAAGATGAGTGCAAATGTTAGCCCAGGGCCAATCTTCCTCAGCAAAAGGAGGAGGATTGACAACGGGTCTTATCTCAGGGCTAATCTTCTTCACCAAAAAAAAAGGCAAAAGATTTGAACAGATACTTCACCGTAGAAAATATATGGATGGAAAATAAGCACATGAAAAGATGGTCAACATCACTAGTCATTAGGAAGATGCAAATTAAAACTACAGTTAAGTATTACTCTAGACATATCAAAATATCTAAGTTAAAAAGACTGACCTCGGGGCCAGTCCCGTGGCATAGCGGTTAAGTGCGCACACTCCGCTGCTGGCAGCCCGGCTTTGGATCCTGGGCGCGCACCTATGCACCGTTTGTCCGGCCATGCTGTGGCGGTGTCCCATATAAAGTAGAGGAAGATGGCACAGATGTTAGCCCAGGGCCAGTCTTCCTCAGCAAAAAGAGGAGGATTGGCATGGATGTTAGCTCAGGGCTGATCTTTCTCATAAAAAAAGTAAAAAAATAAAAAAATAAAAAGACTGACTTCATAGATCGTTGGAGAGGATGTGAAACAACTGGAACTCTCATATACTGATGATAGGAATGTAAAATAATACACTCAGTCTAGAAAATTATGTGGCAGTTTTTTAGAACGGTATATACCTGCTAGGTAATTCAGCCATTCCGTGTTAGGAATTTACCTAAATAAATGAAAGCATGTGTTCATAAGGCTTGTACATAGCTTTATTTGCAGTAGCCCCATACTGAAAATAACCCAACTGTCTATTTTATTTTATTTTATTATTTTATTTTATTTTATTTATTTTATTTTATTTTATTTTATTTTATTATTTTATTTTATTTGTAAGATCAGCCCTGAGCTAACATCCATGCCAATCCTCCTGTTTTTGCTGAGGAAGACTGGCTCTGAGCTGACATCTATTGCCAATACTCCTCCTTTTTTTTCCCCAAAGCCCCGGCAGATAGTTGTATGTCATAGTTGCACATCCTGCTAGGTGCTGTATGTGGGACGCCACCTCAGCATGGCCCGAGAAGCAGTGCGTTGGTGCGCGCCTGGGATCCAAACCCGGGCCGCCAGTAGGGGAGCGTGCGCACTTAACCACTAAGCCACGGGGCCGGCCCCCAAAATATCTATTAATATAGGTGAATGTGTAAACATATTGTGGTATATTCAACAATGGAATACTAATCAACAATAAAAAGGAATAAACTTATTGATATAAACAACATGGATGAATCTCAAAATAATTATAATGAGTGTCATATGTGGAAGATAAACAAACATGAATAAAGAGAATGGATTAGTGGTTGCCAGAGGTGAAGGGGGTCGGGGGTGGGTGAAAGGGGTAAAGGGGCACATATGTATGATGATGGATAGAAACTAGACTGTTGATGGTGAGTATGATGCAGTCTATACAGAAACTGACATATCACAATGTACACCTGAAATTATACAATGTTTAAACCAATATGACCTCAATAAAAAAAAAAATTATGATGAGTGAAGGAAGCTAGACCAAAAAGAATATATACTGTATGATTCCATTTATATCAATTCTAGAGACTAATCCATAGTGACAGAAAGCAGGTATCAATCATTGCCTGGGAAGGGAGAGATAATAAAGGGTACAAGAAAATTTTGGATGTTGATGGATATGTTCACTATCTTGATTGTGGTAATACTTTCACAGCTGTATACATTTGTGAAAACTTACCAGATTATACATTTTAAATATGTGCATTTTATTGTATGTAAATTACACTTCAACAAAGTTGTGTTTAAAAGGCACATAAAATCCCTGGAAATATTTCAAACCTCAGAAGCTTAATTTATTTTTAGAATATTGAGTTTAAAGATAATAGAAATCTTGACTCAATCTTCATATTCTCTAGGTTTCTAGCATGTAGTACCTAACTCTCTTAATGTATATTTTACATAATTTTGCCTTTGGTTATAGTTTTTTATAGTGTATCTGGTATTTGTATATGAAATATGTAATTATTCCTAAATTTACTTAGTTTACATGGTGTTTCTATAATGTTTCTTAGCTATAAGGGACAGACTCCTAACTGAATTGCTAAGAGACTGGTTTAATTATATTTATTACTATTACCTTTGTTTTTTTGTGTTAGACCTTGGCTAATTCATGATGAACTCATTTTGTTTGTTTAAATGTGAAACTTAGCTCTTGGAATTCTGTAACTTAGAATGATTTTTCAGATTGTCTGAATATTGTTCATTAAGTGCATTTTGCTCAAAGGAGAGCACCGTAGCCCACCTCTGACAATTTGATTATTCTTAACAGAGCCTTGGGCACCTGAAAGGATCATAGGTGCCGTACAAATGAGTTGGTGCTTTAAACTTGTATCTTATAAGAGGTAGAAGCTGACAAGATGATACCAAAACAGGCTTCTATAGAATGACAACAATTTGATTATAAATCCAACTGAGAAGTATGCTAGTTGATCCCTATTAGCTCAGGAGTATTTTAATTTTAATGAGTCAGGATAAAGTATTTTATTTAATTGATGTCTTTTTTTTTTCCTTTTCTAGGAAACATAATAGCAGCCATGATAGCAGACAAAGGGCCAAGAGTGACCGACTACTTTGTTGTGGCAGGTCTCACTGATACATCTGCTCTTTTGGATCAAGAAATAAATCGTTTAGATACTAAGTCAACTGGACCTAAAGCTCCAATTACAGACATTGCAGTTATTAACAAATCAGCTGGGGAAACAGTACCTGAAGGTTACACCTGTGTTGAAGCCACTCCATCAGCTCTCCAAGCAAACTTGAACTATGGAAGTCTGAAAAGCCCAGAACTTTTCCTCTGTTACAAAAGAGGGAGAGACAAACCACCCCTTACCGACGTTGGGTATGGTGACTTATTTTCTTTTGCTATAGAGAAGAGAATAAAATTTATTTAAGATACCTAGGAATAGAAATTTGAAATCTTTGATAGTTTTATTATTGTTTGTTACTTCAGGATCAAGTATAGTAAGATATTACATATCTCTGTCCACTCTTACTGAATTTCTCTGTATTGTACTTGAATCATTAGATCATTTCCTTTCAAAAGAATATTGTAATGAGGGCATTGGAGCTTGAAATGTGATTCCATTTCTGTTCTGCTTAGCAGATAAGCTTATTAATTAAACATAAAAGAGCAAGAAGTTATAATAAAAGTATATTTTTAGGGAGCTACTTGAGTTATGTGATGAGTTTTTGTGAAGCCCTGAACTCATTTAACAAAGGAGCATTCCTGGTTTAAAAAACAAAATTGTGCTGTGTGGTTTTTGGTGCCAGGAGGAGGGTATTTACAGTTTAGGAGGAGTGTAATTGTTATGAGGTATTTAGTATCTAGTTCACAGCCAATGAAGAACATTCTTCTTGGTAAAAGCTTTTGTTCCAAAAATGTCTATTTTGACTCTTCTGTAAAGAAGATGTGCTTTTTAGAATACCTGTAATACTTTTTCATGTATACATGTCATGTATTAAGCTGTTCTGTTTATTGTAATTACCAGCAGTATAAAAACGTATTATAGGTACTTGAAAACATCTTGGGAAATATTTGGGATCAGCTTGTCCATTTATGCAAAACATGCAGTTGAAGTTTTGATGGGGATTGCATTTAATATGTAGATCAGTTTGGAGAGTATTGTCATCTTTACAGTATTTAAGTCTCCCAACCTATGAACATGAAATGTGTTTTCATTTATTTAGGTTTTCTTTAATTTCTTTCAGCAGTGTTTTATGGTTTTTAGTGTACAAGTCTTTCACCTCCTTGATTAATTTTATTCCTAAGTGTGTTATTCTTTTGGATTCTGTTATAAATGGGATTATTTTCTTAATTTCTTTTTCGGATTGTTTGTTACTGGTGTAGGGAAACACAGCTGAATTTTAATGTTATATGTTAATCTTGTACTCTGCAACCTTGCTAATTTGTTTGTTAGCTCTTATAGCTTTTTTTTCTTTTTTTAATTTTATTGAGGTCATATTGGTTTATAACATTGTATAATTTCAAGTGTGCGTCATTATATATCAGTTGCTGTATAGACTGCATCTTTTTTTTTTTTTTTTTTTAAAGATTTTATTTATTTATTTTTCCCCCAAAGCCCCAGTACATAGTTGTCTGTCATAGCTGCACATCCTTCTAGTTGCTGTATGTGGGATGCGGCCTCAGCATGGCTGGAGGAGTGGTGCCTTGGTGCGCACCCGGGATCCGAACCCGGGCCGCCGGCAGCGGAGAGCACGCACTTAACCGCTAAGCCACGGGGCCGGCCCTATAGACTGCATCTTGCTCACCACCAATAGTCTAGTTTTTATCTGGCACTATACATATGTGCCCCTTTACCCCTTTTGCCCTCCCTCCACCCCCATCCCCTCTAATAGCTTTCTTTTGGATTTTGGGGGATTTTTTAATATATAGGATCATTATTTGCAAATAGGAATAGTTTTACTCCTTCTTTTGCAGTTTGCTCTATTTGCCCCCTTGTCCTGTTGCTCTGACTAGAACCTAGGGTACCATGTTGGATAGCAGTGGTGAAAGCAGGCATCTTTGTCTCATTCCTGATCTTAGGTGGAAAGCTTTCAGTCTGTCACCATGGAGTATGATGTTAGCTATGAGTTTTTCATAAATGCCATTTATCATGTTAAGGAAGGTCCCTTCTATTCCTGGTTTTATGAGAGATTTTCTCATGAAAGTGTATTGGATTTTGTCCAAGGCCTTTTCTTTGTTAATTGAGTTGATCATGTGGAGTTTTCCTTCATTCTATGAATGTGATATATTACAGTGATTGATTTTTTTATGTTGAATCTCTCTTTTAATGTAACCATACTATCACACCTAAAAAAATGATTAATTCCTTAATATCATCATATATCCAAATTTCCCTGATTGTCCCATAAAGCTTTTTTTGTTTTTTAAACAGTTGGTTGCTGGTTGTTCTGTTGATAGTTGTTCAGATACTAAGAAAGGTAGTGAGCTGCTGCATTTGACCACCACTTGATATGCTCATCACCTCCTCCACTATTGCAGCAGAGCTCTGGTAAGATTGTCCTAAGGTCCTCATTATGTTCAAATTTCCAAAGCCAAAGGATGATTTGTCCTTATCTTGCTTGACCTTTATGCAGCACCCATTTAACTCTTTTTGTATTGTCCACCCTGTTTAGCTTCTATGATTTTCCTTCAAGTCAATACATTTAGGATGGTGGTTAAACAACTTTATAAGATCATTGGACACAGGAGACAGGTTAGAAAGAGTTGAGAAGTGATTGGCTATTGGAGTAATAGAGGCTTCTTTTTGAAAGCTTGACTTTAAGGGACGAAGATAGTTATGTGCTTTGTTATTCAAGGTGTGTTCCATGGACCAATATCGTCCATAAGGCCTGGGAACGTGTTAGAAATTCAGAATCTCAGGCATTGCCCCAGACCTACTGAATCAAAATCTTTTTTTTTTTTTTTTTTTTTTTGCAGATGAAAATTTGCCCTAAGCTAACATCTGCTGCAATCTTCCTCTTTTTGCTTGAGGAAGATTAGCCCTGAGCTAACATCTGTGCCAGTCTTCCTCTATTTTGTATGTGGATTGCCGCCATAGCATGGCTGACAAGTGGTGTAGGTCTGCGCCCAGGATCTGAACCCGTGAACCTGGGCTGCCGAAGTGGAGCGCGCAGAACTTTAACCACAGGGCCACAGGGCCGGCCCCCCTGAAATCTGTATTTTAACAAAATCCCCAGAAGCAGTGGTTTAGGATATCTGAGGAGTGAGAGGGTACAGAGTCAGGGCTGTTTTTTAACCTTTCTCCCAGAGGATAACCTTGGACATCTTTATACCGAAAGAAAGAAACCAATGGAGGGGCCGGCCTGGTGGCATAGCGGTTAAGTGCTTGCGCTCCACTGCGGCAGCCTGGGGTTCACGGGTTCGGATCCCAGGCGCGCACCGATGCACTGCTTGTCAAGCAATGCTGTGGTGGCATCCGGTATAAAGTAGAAGATGGGCACGAATGTTAGCCCAGGGCCAGTCTTCCTCAACAAAAAGAAGAGGATTGGCGACAGATGTTAGCTCAGGGCTAATCTTCCTCTCACACACACACACAAAAATGCAAAAAAAAAAAAAAAGAAACCAATGGAGAAGGAAGAGGGAAAATATAGGAATGAGAGGAGATATTTGATAGAATAAAATTATGAAATAGGTTGAAGGGGTAATATGAAATAGATTGAAGGGGTAATGTCAACAGTGTGGGTGACTGGATTAGTCTTTAATGGGAGGAGCTTTCTCTTTGAGAAGGAGAAAGGAGGTGAAAATGGGTGTGAACACAAATTATTGTTTGTAGTGAAGTGCTTCAGGGCATGTAATGGTTTTCCTGTCAGTTCCTTTTATTTTCACTATGGTTTTCTTAAGGTAAGTAATATCCGTAGAAGGGTGGGTATAGGATAAAATTTTGGTAATATCCATGTCAGTTGAAGGGAAACCAGCTGGAGAGTTATCTCATGTACTAGCCCTCACTGTTCCCTCTGTTAGCCATCCTTTAAAGGCCGTCTTTTCACATCCTCCTCCCCAACCTCCCGTACCATACAGTCGTGATTGGAAGGATGTGAATCCCTGAAGGATTGTTGTTGCTTGTGGTTCAGGGGCACAACTTAAAAATAAAATCATGACTTAGATATTATCTTAGACAGTTGCTTTCAGGTTGCAAGTGGCCCTTTCGTATACATCTTTCAGTTCCCTAAGGCTTCTAGTTTGTTATGGTAGTTTACAGATCCAGGTTTGCTAGAATGTGTGGTTGTCTTTTAGCTAATCGTGGTGGTAAATGTTTTTTTCCAGGTCAAATAATTGTTAATATCTGATGACTTAAATGTGTTGACCTGTCCTCCCCACTTCGCCCCTGATTAAGCACACTAGTGAAGTTTGGAAAACCTATTAGCCACTGTAAAGACAGTCACCTATCTTATTCAACTAAATGTGAAACGCTGTTGTCAAACTTTTGATCTTTCTAATTGTTTTATAAACTGAGATATTTATAAAAATAGTTTTTTTCTAGAAAAGACTTTAATTAAAGTATATGAGATCTGTTATTCCCTCATAATGTCAAATACTCTATAAAGTATAATTTTAATAGGGCAATGTATTATCTTAGATGTGTTTAAGATAAAGAATCACAGACCCTGCTATACAAAGTTCTTATCTTCTGTTTTTCTGATTCATTGACTTTCAAATGAGTTTTTTCTCCAACACTTTTGTTTTTTGAAAAATTTCAAACATACTGAAAAGTTGATAAAATATGTTAAACGGCAGTATTTTTTCCTTATAAATGATAGACTGTAGTATAATGAACAGTATTCTTTCCTCCTATGTTCAACAAAGTAAAATTTTTCCAAATTTTTGCTAAACTATTTGAAAGGAGACTGGAGATATCATGATAATTCTCCCATGAAGACTTCACATGCATCCCTTAAGACATGCTCTTGTATAACATAGTATATAGAAAATAAATAATTTCATCATATTTTTCAATATCTGTTCCCTATCCAGATGCTCGTAGTTGTCTCAAGAGTGCTTTTATACCCTTTTTTAAAAAAAAAAAATCCAGGATCCTGTCATGGTTTACCTATTATTGCATTTGGTTGTTATGCCTCTTTAGTCTGTTTATCTAGATAGTCCCCAACATTTTTCTACGATATATGCACATTTTGAAGAGTTTAGGCCAGTTGTCTTGCAGAATGCCCCACATTCTAGATTTATCTGATTATTTCCTCATTGTTGTTTAACTTGTTCCTTTATTGTCAGTATTTCCTGTAAACTGGACGTTAGGTTTAAAGTCTGGATTAAATTTATGTTAAACGTTTTTGGCAGGAATACTTACAGGTAATGCTAGCATCAGGAAAGCATGTTGTGACAGATTGTCCCATAATTAGTGATACCAAGTTCAATCACTTAGTTAAGGTGGTAATCGCCAAATATCTATTTTAAAGACATTTTTATTTTCTCTAAGTAATTTGTAGAGTTATGGGCATTGTTTAAATATCTTATTCCCTGGCACCTTTTCACTTACTTACTGTTTTTTGGCATCCATTGATCGTTGCCTGAATTAGATCTTACATTGGGGCATGTAAAATGAGGCTTTTCTAATTCTGCCATTTAAAAAATACGTTTTTTAACTGGCATTTTTCTATAATGAAGAGCTTTCCTCTTCTCTCTCTGTCTCATTTTTTATTGTTTTTCTATAACGAAGAGCTTTCCTCTTCTCTCTCTCTCTCATTTTTTATTGTTTTGTGTATGACTGAGGAACTATAGATTTTAATTTATTCTATGTGATAAAAATCGATTACAGTCCTTATTCCGTTTGCTCAAATTGTCCCAAATTTGGCCAGTGCGAGCCCATTCCAGCTGACTGCTGTGTTAGTCAAAATCTGGAGCTATGTGTGGTCATTGTTACTGGGGTGTCTATTGTATATATATTTTATATTTTAATATATATTTTATTTTATAATATATATATTTTAAAATCATGAGTTCATATTAATATTTCAAGATTAAATTTAACATTGAAGAACTTTTTCTTAGCTCATGTTGGATTGTGTCTTGTTTCTCTTACACTGAAAATCTTCGTTCTTAAATCATAAATATATTACTTATTGCTTTATCTTATATATGTAAGGTGATCTCAAGGTTACAATATCGGTATTACTACCAATAATAAACTTGTTTACTGAGTTCCTTGTCCTTAGAATAAAATGCATTAAGCATTTACAGTGTACTGTGTTAAAAAATTATATGAAATAGTTTTTCTATGTGGTTGTGTTACCAATTTGCTATGCAGTTAAGTTCATCTTTTTATTTGTTTCATTTTTTTTAAAATAATTTTTTTTTTTTTAAAGATTTTTTATTTATTTATTTTTCCCCCAAAGCCCCAGCAGATAGTTGTCTGTCATAGCTGCACATCCTTCTAGTTGCCGTATGTGGGACGCGGCCCCAGCATGGCCAGAGGAGCGGTGCGTTGGTGCGCACCCGGGATCCGAACCCGGGCCGCCGGCAGCACAGTGCGTGCACTTAACCGCCAAGCCACGGGGCCGGCCCTAAAATAATTTGATATGGAAAATGTTGTCATGGTTCAAAACATGTAAGAAGATAAATTTAGAGAAGTATTGCTTCAGTCTCTATTTCCTCTACTCCTTTCTCTGTGCTTTCTGCCCTCTCCTCCCGTTATGTGGTTTCTGATTTATCCTTTTGCTGTGTGTTTTTACAAAAATAAACAAACATGTATGTGTGTGTATTTTTATTTCTTTCTCTTAGAGAAAATGTAGATACTATATACACTATTTTACACTTTGCTTCTTTCACCTAACAATGTATCCTGGGTATCACTCTGTATCTGAACATGGAGATCTTTCTCATTCTTTTTTTTACAGTTCTATAGTACTTGTTCGTGTGGATGTATGGGCTATACTTTCTTCAACCAAACTTCTACTGATGGACATCTGGGTTCTTTCCAATCTTGTGCTATTACAAGAACGCTTTGGTGAATAACTTCGTGCATATATTGTTACATATTTCTGGAGGTATATTTTCAGGTAGATCCTAGAAGGGAATTCCTGGGTTAAAAGATAAATGCATATATAATTTCGTTAAATGTTACCAAATTTCCCTCCATTCAGTTGTACCATTTTATACTCCCACCGTCAACATATGTGCTTCTTTCCCCAGAGTCCCATTAAGAAAGTATGTGATCAGATTTTTGAATTTTTGTCAGTCTCACAGTAGAGAAATGGTATGTCAGTAATTTTAATGGGGTTAAGCATTTCTTCACATGTTTAAGGACTGTTTTCCTTTTTTCTTTTGTGAATTGTTTATGTCTTTTGGCATTTTAACTCTTTCTTAGTGTCTTTTTAAAAACAGGTTTTTAGCCTTGTTATGTATTATTTTATGTATTTATGTAGTTTTATGTATTGTGTTTTCTCCAAGTTTGTAATTTGTCTTTTTGACTTGGCTTATAGTGTTTTTTTGTCGTGTAAAAGTTTATTTTATGATGTCTATTTTCTTACTCTTTTGCTTCTAGATTTTGAGTCATAGTTATGTTTTTCCCACTGCTAGGTTTTCTTTTAGTACTAGTATGGTTTCGTTCTTTATATTTACACCTGTGATCCACTGTGAGCCCTGCCTGTGTATAGTGTGAAGTATAGATAGAATTTTATTTTTTTCCCAAACGGCAAGTCAGTTATCGAAGCACTGCTTAAGTTAACAAGTCCATCTTTCTCTCAGTATATTGAGATGTCACCTTTATCATATACTAGGTTTTCTTTTGAGTTCGTTGTTCTTTCTGTTCACTTGTTTGTCAGTACTATCCTGATTTAAATATAGAGGCTTTATGTTATATTTTAATATTACTTAGGCTTTAACAGCTTCATTGAGATATAATTCACATATCACACAATTCACCCATCTAAAGTGTACAATTCGGTGGTCTTTAGTATAGTCACAGAGTTGGGCAGTCATCACTGCAGTTAATTTTAGAACATTTTCATCACACTAAAAAGAAACCCCATACCCGTTAGCAGTCACTCTCTCATGCTCCTTCCCACCCTCTAGTCCTAGGCAACTACTAATTTACTTTCTGTCTCTATAGATATGCCTATTCTGGACATTTCATGAATCATATAATATGTGGTCTTTTTGTCTGGCTTCTTTCACCTAACGTGTTTACAAGGTTCATCCATGTTGTACCATGTGTCAGTACTTCATTCCTTTTTATTGCTGAACAATATTCTGTTATATGGCTATACCACATTCTTTGTATCCATTCATTAGTTGATGGCCATTTGATTGTTTCCACTTTTTGGCTATGATAAGTAATGCTGTTATGAGCATTTGTGTACCAGTGTTTGTGCAGATGGATGTTTTCATTTCTCTTGGGTATATACTTAGGAGTAGAATTGCTAGGTCGTATGGAAACTCTATGTTTAACCCTTTGAGGAACTGTCAAACTGTTTTCCAAAGCAGTTGATTTCCACCAACAATGTATGAGGATTCCAATTTCTCTTCACCCTCACCAACACTTATTATCTTTCTTTTTTGATTATAGCCATCCTAGGGGATGTGAAGTGGTATCTCATTGTGGTTTTGATTTGCAATTCCCTAATGGCTAATATGTTGATTATCTTTTCATGTGCTTTTGGGCATTTGTGTATCTTCTGTGGACAAATCTCTGTTTAGATTCTTTGCTCACTTTAAAAAAAAAGAAAATGTTTATTATAAAATATTTTTAGTTTTACGAAAGAGTTGTAAAGATAGCACAGAGGATTCTCATACATCCTTTGCCAGTACTGTGCCCATTTTTAAATTGTGTTGTTTATCTTTTTTTTTTTTTTTATGGTAAGGGAGATTGCCCATGAGCTAACATCCGTTGCCAGTCTTTCTCTTTTTGCTGAGGAAGATTGGCCCTGAGCTAACATCTGTGCCCATCTTCCTCTATTTTATATATGGGACACTGCCACAGCATGGTTTGGTGAGCGGCGCGTAGGTCCACGCTCGGGATCTGAACCTGCGAACCCCGGGCTGCTTAAGCGGAGCGCATGAACTTAACCACTATGCCACCAGGCTGGCCCCTGTTATTTATCTTTTTATATTGAGTTGTAAGAGTTCTTTACATATTCTGGAAAGAATTCCCTAATTAGATATGTGATTTGCAAATATTTTCTCGCACCCTGTGGGTTATGTTTTCACTTATCAATTGTAGCATAGAAGTTTTCTTTTTTTTTTAATTGATGTCTTAATAGTTTATAACATTGTGAAATTTTTGTGGTACATTTTTGTTTGTCAATCACCATATACATGTCTCCCTTCACGCCTCGTGCCCACCCCTCACCCCCATTGCCCCTGATGACCACAATACAGTTTTCTCTGTCCATGTGTTGGTTTATATTCCACATATGAGTGAGATCATACGGTTTGTCTTTCTCTTTCTGGCTTATTTCGCTTAACATAATACCCTCCAGGTCCATCCATGTTGTTGCAAATGGAACTATTTTGTCTTTGTTTATGGCTGAGTAGTATTCCATTGTATATATATATATATATATACCACATCTTCTTGATCCAATCATCAGTTGAGGGACACTTAGGTTGCTTCCACTTCTTGGCTATAGTCAATAATGCTGCAATGAACATAGGGGTGCATAAGCCTCTTTGGATTGTTGATTTCAGGTTCGTTGGCTAGATTCCCAGTAGTGGGATAGCTGGATCAGAGGGTATTTCCATTTTTAATTTTTTGAGGACTCTCCATACTGTTTTACCTAGAGGCTGCACCAGTTTGCATTCCCATCAGCTGTGTATGAGGGTTCCCGTTTCTCCACATCCTCTCCAACATTTGTTGTTTTTTGTCTTGGTGATTATAGCCATTCTAATGGGTGTAAGGTGATATCTTAGTGTTGTTTTGATTTGCATTTCCCTGATGATTAGTGATGAACATCTTTTCATATGCCTATTGGCCATCTGTATATCTTCTTTGGAGAAGTGTCTTGTTCATTTCCTCTGCCCATTTTTTTTTTTTTTTTTTTTTTTTAAAGATTTTATTTATTCATTTTTTTCCCCCCAAAGCCCCAGCAGATAGTTGTATGTCATAGGTTCACATCCTTCTAGTTGCTGTACGTGGGACTCGGCCTCGCGCTGGACGGAGAAGTGGTGCCTTGGGGCGCGCCCGGGATCCGAACCCGGGCCGCCAGCATCAGAGCACGCGCACTTAACCGCCAAGCCACAGAGCCGGCCCTCCTCTGCCCATTTTTTGATCAGGTTGTTTGTTTTTTTTGTTGTTCAGTTGTGTGAGTTCTTTATATATTATGGAGAGTAACCCCTTTTTGGATATATGATTTGCAAATATTTTCTCCCAGCTGGTTGGTTGTCTATTCATTTTGATCCTGGTTTCATTTGCCTTGTAGAAGCTCTTTAATCTGATGAAGTCCTACTTGCTTATTTTTTCTTTAGTTTTCCTATTCTGAGTAGGCATGGCATCCGAAAAGATTCCTTTATGACCACTGTCAAATAGTGTGTTGCCTATATTTTCTTCTATGAGTTTTATAGTTTCAGGTCTTACTTCAGGTCTTTGATCCATTTTGAGTTAATTTTTGTGAATGGCGATAGCAGATGGTCCACTTTCATTCTTTTGTATGTGACTGTCCAGTTTTCCCAACACCATTTATTGAAGAAACTTTCCTTTCTCCATTGTATGTTCTTAGATCCTTCGTTGAAAATTAGCTGTCTGTACATGTGTGGTTTTATTTCTGGGCTTTCAGTTCTGTTCCATTGATCTGTGTGTCTGTTTTTGTACCAGTACCGTGCTGTTTTGATTGTTATTGCTTTGTAGTATGTTTTGAAGTCAGAGATTGTGATGCCTCCAGCTTTGTTCTTTTTTCTTAGGATTGCTTTAGCTATTCAGGGTCTTTTGTTGCCCCATATGAATTTTAGTATTCTTTTTTCTACTTCCATGAAGAATGTCATTGGGATTCTGATTGGGATTGCATTGAATCTGTAGATTGCTTTAGGTAATATAGACATTTTAACTATGTTTATTCTTCCAATCCATGTGCATGGGATATCTTTCCATTTCTTTATATCATTATCGATTTCTTTCAATAATGTCTTGTAGTTTTCATTGTATAGGTCTTTCACCTCCTTGGTAAGATTTATTCCTAGATATTTTATTCTTTTTGATGCAGTTGTAAATGGTATTATCATTTTGAGCTCTCTTTCTGTTAGTACATTATTAGTATACAGAAATGCAACTGATTTTTGTAGGTTGATTTTTTTACCCTGCGACTTTGCTGTAGTTGTTGATTATTTCTTATAGTTTTCCAATGGATTCTTTAGGGTTTTCTATATATAAAATCATGTCATCTGCAACTAGCGAGAGTTTCACTTCTTCGTTGCCTATTTGGATTTCTTTTATTCCTTTTTCTTGCCTAATTGCTCTGGCCAAAACCTCCAGTACTATGTTGAATAAGAGTGGTGAGAATGGGCAGCCTTGTCTCGTTCCTGTTCTCAGAGAAATGGCTTTCACACTTTCCCCATTGAGTATGATGTTGGCTGTGTGTTTGTCATAAATAGCCTTTATTATGTTGAGGAACTTTCCTTCTATGCCCATTTTGTTGAGAGTTTTTATCATAAATGGATGTTGGATCTTGTTAAATGCCTTCTCTGCATCTATTGAGATGACCGTGTGGTTTTTATTCCTCATTTTGTTGCTATGGTGTATCACATTGATTGATTTGCGGATGTTGAACCATCCCTGCGTCCCTGGTATAAATCCCACTTGATCATGGTGTATGATCTTTTTAATGTATCGCTGTATTCAGTTTGCCAATATTTTGTTGAGTATTTTTTTTTTTTTTTTTTTTTAAAGATTTTATTTATTTTATTTTTTGCCCCCAAAGCCCCAGTAGATAGTTGTATGTCACTGCTGCACACCCTTCTAGTTGCTGTATGTGGGACTCGGCCCCAGGATGGACAGAGAAGTGGTGCCTCGATGCGCACCCGGGATCCGAACCCGGGCCGCCAGCATCGCAGCGCGCGCACTTAACCACCAAGCCACAGGGCCGGCCCTTTGTTGAGTATTTTTGCATCTATGTTCATCAGTGAAATTGGCCTGGAATTTTACTTTTTTGTATTGTCTTTGTCTGGCTTTGGTATCAGGGTGATGTTGGCCTCATAGAATGAGTTAGGAAGTGTTCCATCTTCCTCTGTTTTTTGGAATAGTTTGAGAAGGATGGGCATTAGATCTTCTTTGAATGTTTTGTAAAATTCACCGGAGAAGCCATCTGGTCCTGGACTTTTATTTTTTGGGAGGTTTTTGATTACTGTTTCAGTCTCTTTACTTGTGATTGGTCTATTCAGATTCTCTATTTCTTCTTGGTTCAGTTTTGGGAGGTTGTATGAATCTAAGAATTTATCCATTTCTTCTAGATTGTCCAATTTTTTGGCATATAGTTTCTCATAGTATTCTCTTATAATCCTTTGTATTTCTGTGGTATCTGTTGTAATTTCTCCTCTTTCACTTCTAATTTTATTTTTTTGAGCCTTTTCTCTTTTTTTCTTAGTAAGTCTGGCTAAGGGTTTGTCAATTTTTTTTATGTTCTCAAAGAACCAACTCTTTGTTTCATTAATGCTTTCTACTTTTTTTTTTGTCTCAATTTCATTTATTTCTGCTCTAATTTTTATTATTTCTCTCTTTCTGCTGACTTTGGGCTTTGTTCTTTTGCTAGTTCTGTTAGGTGTAATTTAAGGTTGCTTGTCAGGGCTTTTTCTTGTTTGTTGAGATGGGCCTGTATTGCTATGAATTTCCCTCTTGCGATTGCTTTTGCTGCATCTCATATGAGTTGGTATGATGTATTTTCATTTTCGTTTGTTTTCAGATATTTTTTGATTTCTCCTTTAATTTCATCAATGATCCATTGGTTGTTCAGTAGCATGTTGTTTAACGTCCACATCTTTGTCACTTTCCCAGTTTTTTTCTTGTGGTTAATTTCCAGTTTCATAGCATTATGGTCTGAAAAGATGCTTGTTATGATTCCAATCTTCTTAAATTTATTGAGGCTTGCCTTGTTTCCCAGCATATGGTCTATCCATGAGAATGTTCTGTGTGTGCTTGAGAAGAATGTGTAGTCAGCTGTTTTTGGATTGAGTGCTCTGTGTATGTCTATTAGGTCCATCTCGTCCTGTTTTTCATTTAAGTCCACTGTTTCTTTATTGACTTTTTGTCTGGATGATCTACCCATTGATGTAAGTGGGGTATTAAGATCCCATACTATTATTGTGTTGTTGTTAATATCTCCTTTTAGGTTTGTTAATAGTTGCTTTACGTACTTTGGTGCTCCTATGTTGGGTGCATATATATTTATAATTGATATGTCTTCTTGGTGAAGCATCTCTTTTATCATCATATATTGCCCCTCTTTGTCTCTCTTAACCTGTTTTATCTTGAAGTCTGCTTTGTCTGATATGAGTATGGCAACACCTGCTTTCTTTTGTTTGCCATTAGCTTGGAGTATTGTCTTCCATCCTTTCACTCTGAGCCTGTGCTCGTCTTTAGAGCTGAGATGTGTTTCCTGGAGGCAGCATATTGTTGGGTCTTGCTTTTTAATCCATCCTGCCGCTCTTTGTCTTTTGATTGGAGATTTCAATCCATTTACATTTAGAGTAATTATTGATATATGAGGGCTTAATGTTGCTGTTTTATCACTTATTTTCCAGTTCTTTTGGATTTCCTTTGTTTCTTGTCCCATGTGTTTCGGACTGCCCATTCAATTTGGTTGGTCTGTCTTATGACTCTTTTAGTTTTCTCTTTATTTATCGTATGTGATTTTGTTCTCATTATTTGTTTAGTGGTTACCTTGAGGTTTGTGTAAAAAATCTTGTGTATGAGATAGTCCATTATCTGATGGCCTCTTATTCCCTTATACTAAGTCAGTCCTATCTCTTTCCTCTCCCCCTTCTAAGTTGTTCTTGTCACAACTTATTCTTTTTTTTTTTCAAGATTTTATTTATTTATTTTTTTCCCCCCAAAGTCCCAGTAGATAGTTATATGTCATAGCTGCACATCCTTCTAGTTGCTGTATGTGGGATGCGGCCTCAGCATGGCCGGAGAAGCGGTGCGTCAGTGCGTGCCCGGGATCCGAACCCGGGCCGCCAGCAGCGGAGCGCACGCACTTAACCGCTAAGCCATGGGGCCGGCCCTGACAACTTATTCTATCTTGTGTTATGGGTGTGTGTTTAAAGTGATGAGGTTACATTTATTTTTGGTGAATTCCTTCCTTTGATCTTTGATTTTGGTATTTAAGTGGTTGCTAACCTATTCCAGTAAAGATCTACTATTTTTCTGGTTTTGTCTACCTATTTTTCTCCTTGCTCCAAGCTTTGTAGTCCCTTTCTCTTCTTTTTTTCAGGCCTGAGGGCCTTCTTGAACATTTCTTATAGTGGGGGTCTCGTGGCCATGAACTCCCTTAGCTTTTGTTTATCTGGGAAAGTTATTATTTCTTCATCATATTTGAAGGATATTTTTGCTGGATAGAGTATTCTTGGCTGAAAGTTTTTGTCTTTCAGTATTTTGAATATATCATTCCAGTCTCTCCTAGCCTATAAAGTTTCGGTTGAGAAATCCGCTGAGAGCCTGATGGGAGTTCCTTTGTACGTTATTCTTTGTTTTTGTCTAGCTGCCCTTAATATTGTTTCTTTGTTGTTGACTTTTTCCAGTTTTACTACTATATGCCTTGGAGTGGGCTTTTGCCTCTTGACGTATTTAGGTGATGTATTGGCTTCACTTACTGATATTTCCTGCTCCTTCCCCAGATTTGGGAAGTTCTCAGCTATTATTTCCTCGAATAGGCTCTCTGTTCCTCTTTCCCTCACTTCTCCCTCAGGAATACCTATAATTCTTATGTTACATTTCCTAATTGAGTCGGATATTTCTCGGAGACTTTCTTCATTTCTTTTTAGTCTTAGTTCTCTCTCCTCCTCCATTTGCAGCATATCTGTATTCCTATCCTCTATAATGCTAATTCTTTACTCCATATTGTCAGCTCTGTTCTTTAAAGATTCCATATTCTTCTTTATCTCTTCCATTGTGTTCTTCATTTCCATCAATACTGATTGGTTTTTCTTTATGATTTCAATCTCTTTTGTGAAGAAACTCCGTATCTCGTTGAATTGTTTATCTGTGTTTTCTTGTATTTTGTTGAGCTTTTTTTCTTTTTGTGAGGAAGATCAGCCCTGAGCTAACATCCATGCCAGTCCTCCTTTTTTTTTTTTTTTTTTTATGCTGAGGAAGACTGGCCCTGGGCTAACATCTGTGCCCATCTTCCTCCACTTTACATGGGACGCCACCACAGCATGGCTCGACAAGTGGTGCCTCTGTGTGCTCCTGGGATCCGAACCCAGTCCGTGAGCAGCGGAGCGTGCACACCGCTACACCACGGGGCCGGCCTCACATTGAGCTTTTTTATGATAGCTATTTTGAATTCTCTGTCATTTAGGTTATGGATTTCTGTGCCTTCAGGGTTGATTTCTGGGTGCTTGTCATTTTCTTTCTGGTCTTGCGATTTAATTTACTTTTGCATTGTGTGTGCTGTATTGGCTTTGTTTTTCCTCATCCTGGCAATATCTGTTTGCAGTTTTCACCTGCCGTCACCGTTTGGGGGTCAAGGGCTGTGTAATCTGAGCCCGCTGCTCTCTGCTGCGGCTGCTCCGCCACCGAGGGCTGCCCACGCTCCTCCGGGGCTGCTCTGATTGGTCGGCTGAGCTGTAGTGTCGGGCATGCGGTGGGGGAGGCCTCTCTCTTTTGCCTGCTGGGTCCCTGGGGGCGGGGTGCTTTTTGCTCGCCCCTCATTATCCGCTCTCCTGGGGTGCTCAAATGTTGATGGCACCCCTCCAGCAGTTCTGAGTCCTCTGTGTGGGAGTTTCCCACTGGCTGAGAGAGCCTGAAGAGGAAGCCTACAGTTTCCCCACAGAGGGCCACCTCTCCCCTCTGTCTGGGAGCCACGCGACCTGAGTCGCCGATCTGATGGGGAGGGAGAGGATTTCTGCTTACCTCTCCCCACTCCCTCAGGGGGTCCCAGCACGTCCACTGTCAGATGTGCAGCACTGTGGGTCTTTCCCATGTCCCTTTGTGCAGTGTTAGTGTCTCTTGTTGGTCTATGATTGACCCTTTTGTTGTATCTTATTGGGGGAAGAGTTTACGGGAAAGCTCACTCTGCTGCGATGCTGATGTCACTCCTCTAGAAGTTTTTAATTTTGATGAAATGCAGTTTATCTGTTTTTCTTTTGTCACTTGTGCTTTTGATGTCATATATAAGAAGTCTTTGTCTACCCCAAGTTCACAAAGATTTGTTCCCGTGTTTTTTTCTAAGAGTTCTGTAGTTTTATTTCTTACATTTAAGTGTTTGATCCTTTTTGAGTTTTCTGGTGTGTAGTGTAAGGAAGGGGTCTGACTTCATTCTTTTGTGTTTGCATATTCAGTTGTTCCAGCACCATTTGTTCAAAAGACTGTGTTTTCCCCATTGAATAGTCTTGGCACTCTTGTCAGAAGCAATTGACTGTAAATGGACAGGTTTAATTCTCGACTGTCTGTGCTATTCCATTGATTTATATGTTTGTTCTTATGCCAGTACCACACTGTACTGATGACTAGATTTGTAGTAAGTTTTGAATTGGGGGAGTGTGAGTCCTCTAACTTTGTTCTTTTTTTTCCAGATTGCTTTGGCTGTACTGGATCCTTTGCGTGTCCATCTGAGCTTTAGGATGATGTTGCTAATTTTTACAAAAAAAGGCAGCTAGCATTTAGATAGGAATTATGTTGATTCTGTAAATCTATTTGGGGAATATTGACATCTTATCAATATTAAGTTGTCCTATCCGTGACCATGCGATATCTTTTTATTTATTAGCTCATCTGTAATTTCTTTAAATAATGTTTTGTAATTTCAGTCAAAGGATTTTTAAAGGTAAAATTTTGACAGGAATTATGAAGGAAAATTTTGTGAAAACACCTGAATACTTGATTAAAACTTCTGGGAATTGACCTGAAGATGTGTATGGTGTTGCCCCTTTCTTCTTTCATATGTTTCTTGTAATAAATAAGCAATAAAAAATCAAGTTGTTTGATCCTATTTACATCTCTTAAAATTATATTCTACCTGTTGAAAAATAGTAGTTAAGACATTTATAATTCTTATAAAGTAATAATTTTAGTTTCGGTTTGCAATTAAGATTTGAGAAACAAAGGAGAGACGAAAGGGGTTTTTTGTTGTTGTTGTTTTCAAGAAGAAAACTGGCATTAACCTGAAATGTGTTTACTTATCTGTCTGTCTATGTCTCCCCTCCCTGCCATGCAGAGTTTTATACGAAGGGAAAGAAAGGCTTATTCCAGGATGTGAAGTGATCCAAGCCACACCCTATGGTCGCTGTGCCAATGTCAACAATAGTTCAACTACGTCACAGAGAATCTTTATCACTTACCGAAGGGCTCCTCTAATTCGACCCCAGAATTCCTTGGCTGTAACTGATATCTGTGTTATTGTAACCAGTAAAGGAGAAACCCCTCCTCATACTTTCTGCAAAGTTGACAAAAACTTAAACTGTGGAATGGTAAGAAGAAAGTTGTTTCATTTTCAAAGTTTCATATGAAAACCAAAAAAAATATATATATAATTTTTGGACTCCTGTTTATTATTGCTTGTATAATTTATATTTTCATAATTGTTTTTATTACTTTTAGCTCTCTAATTTTTATGATTCATAATGATTTTAAAAGTCCTTGGCTATCAGATATTTTAGAATAATTTCATCCAGAAAATAGATACTTGAAGTCAGGGATTTTTCTTTTTTTTTTTTGTACATGCCAATATCGCCTATGTTATGCTAATACAGAGGTTTTATTAGCTTTTACGTTTCAGTGGTGTCTTCAAAGACAACTGCAGGGAGACTTTGCAGAGACTTCCTTTATGTTTAATTATTTTAAATATAGTTTTTGGGGCCGGCCCCGTGGCTTAGCGGTTAAGTGCACATGCTCTGCTACTAGCAGCCCGGGTTCAGATCCCTGGGGCACACCGATGAACTGCTTGTCGGGCCATGCTGAGCAGCATCCCACATACAGCAACTGCCAGGACGTACAACTATGACATACAACTATCTACTGGGGCTTTGGGGAGAAAAAGGGGAAAAAAAAAGAGGAGAATTGGCAATAGATGTTAGCTCAGGGCTGGTCTTCCTCAGCAGAAAGAGAAGGATTGGCATGGGTGATAGCTCATGGCTGATCTTCCTCACAAAAAAAAAATAAATAAAATAAAATAAATATTATGGTTTTTACATACTTATTTTTTTAAAAGGCTCTGATGAAAAACATATACATTTGATTTATAGTTTTATGAGGCTCGAGTTTACTGAGTCAGATTTATTTTGAAAAATATCTTTAGATATCTTTAGATATCTTTAGATAAACTAATATTAGCTTAAAGTTGGTATAGGCGGAGGTGACTAATGCACCTGTGGCACTTAGTAGACGCAGGTTTGCCTCTAGAGGTGATGACTTCATAGCACCCCAGTGACCCCCATCTTCCCTGGTTTGGGCTCCAGTGCCAACTCCACTTTGTGCTGACTCTTTTAAATAGAGGCAGTCTTTGGATGATTACAGAATTCTAAACTTTTTGAAACTACCTTCACATCATTTTAATTTTTGTGGCAGTGTTTTTTACTCCTTTCTTTTCTTTAGTATTGTCAACTTCCTGTTTTGCTGTATTTTATAGTATATAGTCTGTTTGATGAACATATGTTTTAAATAGACTTCTCTGAATAAATAATTAGAATCTTTAGAAGACATTCAACAAAATCAATTTATTTTCACTCTTGTCTTTTTTAAACCTAATTTATGTTTTACAGTGGGGTTCCAGTGTGTTTCTGTGTTATAAGAAGTCTGTGCCTGCTTCTAATGCAATAGCATATAAAGCTGGTAAGTACATTAAAAAAATTCTCTATTACTGTACTGCACATTAACATTTGGTTAGAAGAGACAATGTATGCTCCCTCATGTAGTTTGTAGAATCGATCTATTCATAAATTGATTATGTTACTTTTAGTATGTAAAGGCATAAGTTTTCTTAAATACATATTACATATTACAAAATATGTTAATATTACCCCCTCCACACACAAAAACATGTTGTTAGTTAAATAGAAACTTTCATCTTAAGCAAGCATTTGTGGAATAAGCATTCAAGCTTTTAGTCTACACTAATAGATTTAACAGTTCATTGGAAAACTGCTTACTCTCTGACCTTTTATATTTTGGCAATCAGAAAGGTGTCAAACTGCATCTTTACTTCTTATATTTCCTTCTCTTATCTCTGTGTGTCTGATTTGAAACCACATGTTACTTGCCATGAAAGGTGGACTTGCTTCCTTTCTCCCTTGTTGCAAAGAATCAGCTATATGGAGGAGAGGAGGGCCTGAGAAACTTTTCTGCCATGAAGTGTTTGAGAAATCTATCGCCACATTCTTACTGCACAGTAAAGTGTCAAGGGCTGTAAAGATTTAAGTGTGACCTCTTCATCCCACTGGTATGGTGGGATAAAAACTGAAAATACAGGTATGCTCCAGTTGTAAATAGAAGAGATACTGGATACTTCTTTGTGAAAAGAAGCAGTGTCAAATTACTTTTTGATCATGCACAATTTTTGGAATAAAGTTTTACTTAAGAGAAGTCAAGCAAATCCATATCTGAAAAATTTTGTTTGTCCTCGTGAAGACATTCATACTAATGAATCAGACCGTTTAGCTTATATAATAAAATAAAATGCAGCAACTAACAATTATAAATTTCAGTATCATTTTAAAATGTTAACATTGCTGTAATATGTTGGTTGTATGTGATTTCCTAAAAAAATTTTTTTTGTGGGGAGAAAGTGTCATTTTTTTGGGAAAAAGAACTTACAGGAACAAGCTTTGTGAAAGTATTCAGGTATTTGATATAAGACATATTTTAGAATACAGAGTTTTGGAGACTGAATTTGGACTCAAAATTCTGCTACTGATTTTCAAGTGTTTAACTTAGATATGGGCTCCATATTAGAGACATCAGAGGCTGCTGAACTGATGCCATGTAGCTGCTTTATTCTGAAGGGGCTTTGTTATGCTTCTCACAGTGTCCCCTGCTCCTATTTCTTTAGTCTCACATACTCTGTACTCAGTCCCAAGGGTTTCTGTCTCATTTACTTTTCATGTTGCATGCCTTTTACACTGCTTCTCTCTCAGGCTGAGTGTAGGGGCTGTGATAATTTCTGTTGCCTTGGCATTATTTCATAACACTTGTCTGTTCCCTGAATTTTTTACAGAAGACTAACTGAAATAGTTGGTAAATTTTCCTGTATGTTTCTTACCATTCTCTGTAAGATGTTGGCAATACGTAGAAGAAGATGCATTAAGATTGGTGATCCTGTTGAATAGACTTTTAACTAGTATATTTAATACATTTTACTGTTAGAATGAACTTACGTCCATGGGTAAAAAATAACGAGTAAATTTATTAATTTAATTTCTGATATGGCAAGAGAAAAATTGATTTTGAAATTTTACACATAAATATTTCCATGGAATTTGCTATTAACATATCCTATTAATAGGTATCACGTATAATTTATGGAAAAGTAACTATTTAAAAAAAATTCATTATTGCCTCCTTTCTCCAAAAGGTTTAATTTTTAGATATCCAGAAGATGACTATGAGTCATTTCCACTCTCAGAATCTGTACCTCTCTTCTGCCTTCCTATGGGAGCTACTATTGAATGTTGGGATCCCCAAAGCAAATACCCACTTCCAGTTTTTTCAACTTTTGTCCTGACAGGTTCTTCTGCCGAAAAGGTATATTTTTTCCTCTTTTATTAAACCTAATTTGTCCGTGATTTTATCCCATAAAATGGTTAATATAGGTTTTATTTGAATGTTAGGATTATTTGGATACAATACAATTTAGTTTAAATTTGTACTATAATGCCCAAGGTGAGAAGTCAACGTGAAAATTGGTATCAAGATGCTGATACCCCTGGAGATTGTACAGAAGCAAATATAAAGTCTCTCTGGAGAGACACCCCTAAAACCCAGGCCTCAAGATCAGAGTATAGTCAAAGTTAGAAGACATAGGTATCATAGGAGAAATCAACAAGACACAATACAAAGCTGGATTAGACCCTCAAGATACTGAAATGATAGAATGACAATATGAAAGATATTATAAATTGAATATATAATTGAAATGATTCAAGACCTAAAAGAGGGGCTCAAAACATCAAAGAAAAAACAGAGTATTTTGAAAAATGAGTAGACAGATTGGAAAAAGAATCAGATGTCTAGAAATGAAAAATGTGGTCCTTAAAATTAAAAATTTAGTGAATAGTTTAAAAAGCAGGTAAGATATATATGAAGGGAGAATTAATGAAATGGAAGATAGGTTACCTTAAATGTGGCACAGAAAAACATAAAACATAAAATAATTTTAAAAATGTAGAGGATAGGGCCGGCCCCGTGGCTTGGTGGTTAAGTGCGCGCGCTCTGAT
The DNA here is from genome assembly GCF_057802395.1 of Ceratotherium simum simum. NCBI lineage: Eukaryota > Metazoa > Chordata > Mammalia > Perissodactyla > Rhinocerotidae > Ceratotherium > Ceratotherium simum. The sequence goes on from NC_141919.1 coordinate 38,837,488, forward strand.
GCTGGCAGCCCGGGTTCGGATCCCGGGCGCGCACCGAGGCACCACTTCTCCGTCCATCCTGAGGCTGAGTCCCACATACAGCAACTAGAAGGATGTGCAGCTATGACATACGACTATCTACTGGGGCTTTGGGGGAAAAAATAAATAAATAAAAAATCTTTAAAAAAAAAATGTAGAGGATAGAATCAGAAGGACCAGTAGATATTTAATGAATTCCAGAAGGAGAGAGTAGAAAAGGAAGAGGCAGCATTTTAAGAGCAATAGTTGGTTGCTAGTTTTCCAGCATTAATGAAAAATTAAGTCTTCAGGTTAAAGATATTCTCTGAACCTTCAGCAAAGAAAAAATAAAAATACAAAACCATGTCTTTTTGTATTATAGTGAAATTGTGGAACACAAGGACCAAAAACAACCAGAAAGAAAAGACGTATTTGCTTTCAAAGGAACAACTATTAGATTGACGGCTAATTTCTCAACAACAATGAGGGTCAGAACACAGATGATGTATTAAAATGGAAGGAATAAGCAAAGCTAGTTGAAACTGCATGCATAAAGCACTAGCCATAAAAGAAAAGATGACTAATAAGACCTAAGTGGAGTTGAGAAAATCTGTTCATTCAAAGATACCATTAAGAAGGTGTAAAAGCAGGCCATAGGCTGGGAGAAAATAATGCAATATATGTATTCAACAAGGGTCTTGTATCCAGAATATATAAAGAAGTTCTACATTATCAGCAAGGGAAAGAAACAACCCTGTAGCCCAGCAGTTACACTCCTGAGCATATCCCAAGAGAAGTGAGTGTATATATCCTCCAAAAGACATGTATATGCTTTATATGTAGTAGCCAAAAATTGAAAGCATGTATTGTATAAAGCAGTAATAATGACATAGAATGATAATTTAAAATAAAAAAAGATGGCAAAAATAATATTATGAAATAAAAAGTAAATAAAACTACAGATATATTAGAAATTTTAAAATTAAAAACTTTCTTAGGAGATTTGGTAAGTCAATTTTATTGAAAAGTATAACTAATCATAGCTGACTCTTGTGGGTCACACAGAATACATCTGTGGTCTCATTCTACAGGCTACAAGTTTACAACCACTGTATTAAGATAATGAAGGTTAAGTATCCAGCACAGTGTCTCGAACATAGTAAAATACTCCCTGAATGAAGACCAATACTGTATTAACTGGATTGCTTACAACTAAGCTGACTCTTTAGCTTAATAATCATTTACAGTTTTTCTCATTGAAAGCAATAAATATAAATGAAAATTTTAAGATCTTCAAATACTGAGTTACCAAATTTGCTTTGACCAGCAGAGAACAACAAAGCCTCATTGAGATGCTTTTGTCACGTTGCTGGTTAAAAACCTTTGAAATCACTTTGGAATAATTGTATCTGGGAGTGTTGTATCTGTAAAGACAAGGGTTAATGTGATATCTATCTCTCTCTCTCTCTATATATAGTGATTAAATAGTTATAATATTTATAAAATTATCACTATCTATTTCCAGAACTTTTTCATCACCCTAAACAGAAGCTTCCCCTACTCCTACCCCAAGTCCCTGGTAACTTCTGTTTTACTTTCTGTCTCTGGGAATTTGCCTATTCTAGGTAGCTCATATAAGTGGAATCATATAATATTTGTCCTTTTCTGTCTGGCTTATTTCATTTAGCATAATGTTTTCAAGGTTCATCCATGTTGCAGTATCTATCAGAATTTCATTCCTTTTTAAGAATGAATAATATTCCATTGCATGTATATACCACATTTTGTTTATCCATTCATTTGTTGATGGACATTTGAATGTTTCCATCTTTTGGCTCTTGTGACTAATGCTGCTATGAACATTGGTGTACCAATATCTGTTTGAGTCCCTGCTTTCAATTCTTTTGAGTATATACCTAGGAGTGGAATTGCTGGATCATATGGTAATTCTTTGTTTATCTTTTGGAGGAACCACCAAACTGTTTTCTACAGCAGCTCCACCATTTTATATTTCCATCAGCAATGTTTGAGATTTTTTTTCATTTCTCTGTCATATGTACTCTAAGCAAATATTTCTTGTAGAATAAGAGAAAAGGAGAAATTAATTTTTAAAAACAAACTCAAATCTTATAACAGAATTCTATTACTCTATAGGTATATGGAGCTGCCATCCAGTTTTATGAACCTTACTCTCGGGAACTTCTAACAGAGAAACAGCTTCTACAGCTGGGCCTCTTGACGCCTGTGGAGAGAAAAATGGTCTCCAAATCCATCAATTCAAACAAATGCATTTGTTTACTCTCACACTGGCCTTTTTTTGAAGCTTTCAGAAAATTTCTCATGTTTGTCTACAAACTTTCTGTGTCTGGACCACATCCTCTTCCCATTGAAAAGTATGTGTAATAATTAGATGTCTGGTGGAAAAACGGGATGTGTATATATATACATTTCATTGTTTACCTGACTTTAAGCAGCAAAGTTGAGGGAAGGAGAGTCACAGTCACCCTGCTTTTTAACTTGCCCCCTTCTTCACCTGAATCGTTGACTGCACATTTAAAATTGAGGAGTGGTGGTGAGGATGACCAAATAATAATCTTTTGAGAATTCAGCTGAGGAGGAAACTCATATAAGTTGTATTGTATGTGTTCTTCCTATTCATTCTGTTAATCAAGAGAAAAATAGCTGTTGATTTTACACACACACACACACACACACACACACTCCAACCATACGAGTGGTCATTCCAAATTCTAGCTATAAAACATCTCTAAACTGATGTAGAAATTAATAAAGGTGAGTTAATTGATATTAAAAGTGAGATTTGGGTTTTAGCATTGATAGAATTCTACGTGTTTTCCTTTTGATTTGTAATTCCCTTTGTCGTGGAAATCTTTTGTAAGCAAGAAAAATAAATATGGAGCCACTGTCTTTTTATTTTTTGTTATTTATTTATTTATTTTTGTGAGGAAGATCAGCCCTGAGCTAATATCCATGCTAATCCTCCTCTTTTTGCTGAGGAATACTGGCTCTGAGCTAACATCTATTGCCAATCCTCCTCCTTTTTTTTTTTTTTCCCACCAAAGCCCCAGTAGATAGTTGTATGTCATAGTTGCACATCCTTCTAGTTGCTGTATGTGGGATGCAGCCTCAGCATGGCCCGAGAAGTGGTGCGTCGGTGCGTGCCCAGGATCTGAACCCGGGCCGCTAGTAGCGGAGCGCGCGCACTTAACTGCTAAGCCACCGGGCCGGCCCCGCCACTGTCTTTTTAAAACCACATCTTTTCTGACTTCTAGTGGCATGTTGACTTTTGTTTATTATAGTAAATAATTTATGTACCCTGCTAATAAACCAAGAGGTGTCAAGAGCTTTGTGGAAATGTATTATAGTATGTATAAACATAGATTTTTCTTACAATTTTAAAAATTTCACATTGGGGCCGTCCCCGTGGCGTAGCGGTTAAGTGCGTGCGCTCCGCTGCTGGCGGCCAGGGATCAGATCCTGGGCGTGCACTGACACACTACTTGTCAGGGCATGCTGTGCATGGATGTTAGCCCAGGGCCAGTCTTCCTCAGCAAAAAGAAGAGGATTGGCATGAATGTTAGCTCAGGGCTGATCTTCCTCACACACCCACACACACACACTAAATAAATAAATAAATGAATTTAAAAATTTCACATTGTAGCAGAAAGAATATCAGCGAAACACTAGTTTAGTGGATAAGGTGGAGGCAATTATCTGTAGGTTTTAAAATAACGCTGCTCAAAAATCAACTTTAAAAAATAAAGTACTGTGCATACAGTTATTACAATTTGGTATAAAAATATGGTTTCGACTTTCATGTTGTGCTCCTGGAATGCCAATCTAATGGTTCATAATTCTAGATTTACTTTTCAGCTGTCAGATAAAATAGTTTGAAGTAAAATTTAATGTTAGGGACAAGTTAGCAACCTATTTGAAAAATTAAGGTTCTATGAATAGTTTGTGAAAATAAAATCCGTAGGCGATCAATTTTTTTTCAGTTGAAGTAGTACTTTGCATTTTAGTGGCTCCTAAGTGCTCAAAACTTTAGAGAAACTTAAGAAGCATTATTTATAGGTAGAGAAAGAGAGTAAATGGTTTGCCCAAAGTTGTAGTAAAAGAACTATATTAATAAAATTAATATTAAATTAATAAGATTGAATTCTATATTAGTTTTAATGCGTTATATCACAATTAGTTGCTCCCCATATTGGCACTGACAACCAGGGCAATAAAAATCAGCTTCTTTCATGAAAGCTATATTTATATTACTCCTATTTTTCTACAAATAATAGTCTATTAATATGAACTTTTAGTCAGTAGATACATTGTGCATTTCAGAAGTTTAGCAGGATGAATACATTTATTTACATTAAGTAAATTTATTTATTTAGCATAAGTTTTAGGTAAGTTTCTTTGTCAGATCTGGGATGATATATAATGATATTTAAGATTTGTTAAAATCTATGAAGCATTTTAGAAAAGTAATTATAATCTTTATTTCAAATTTTTTTCCAGGCACATTTCACATTTTATGCACAACATCCCTTTTCCTTCACCACAAAGACCAAGAATCCTTGTACAGGTAATCAAAAAAGAGTGTACTTGAGGGGAGCTCTGCATCTGTTCATTCTAGTCACTGCAGAGTGGATTCTGTGGTTCTTTGGGTTTGAGGTGGAGCAATATGCATTCAAAAAGTCCTTGAATTTTCTATATTTTATATCTTTAGTGAACATCCTTTTGTACTGGTTTTTTGAGTTTCGGGTATACAGAATTGGAATAATTATAATCCTTGGTTCATGACGTTATCATCATTGGTCCATACATGGCCTTTATGTAACTGATTTTAATAATGTAAAACCCAGTACAATGTTATGGGGATGTTTTTAATATTGGAGTGACTAATAAATATTAAATATGAAATGAGTTACAGTTAGAGGGCCAAAGTGAAATAGTCTTAAATAGTGCTCTTGACACTGTCTGTGTTAAAGGATCAGTTTCTTTTTATTTGCAATTAGTGACAGACCTATAGAAGACCTGTATAGTTTGTGACATATGCAGCTTACCATGTGAGATCAGTATAGACATGAACTTGTCTACACCCTGTCCAAAGACATGAGTCCACTGATCATGTACTTGAATGTGGGAGCAGTGTCAGATTGCCTTAAAAGTTTCTAAATGGCTTACTTTCCGTGTATATACTATCTCTTCCTGGACCAGTGACAGTTTCTAGACTGGCACTTTGAGTAGCACTGATCTATAAAATTTTTTGCAAGATGTTATCAACATTATATGTGATATGGTAGCATTAAGTGAAATATTGTTAATCTTGAATGTACTTTAGTTCAGCAAGTATTAATCTACATGAAGCAACTGCCAAGTGCTTACCAGTCTGTAGAGTAAATAAATTTGAGGCTTTTAAAAGGCAATTATTCCATAATTTTTAAATAACTATATTTTAATCAGTTAACTGAATCAAAATTCAGTTGAATTAGCCATTTAATTAAAAAGAACTAATACAATACCTCTGAATAAATACAGCTGTTGTTTTATATTATAGTATATGTTTCCAAACTGTCAGTATGCATATTAAACTATTTTCCATTTTAGTCTTGATCTAAATGTTTAGGTTTCAAAATTGGCTTGGTTAATTTATCTTTTTTTTTTTTTTTAAGCTATCAGTCCATGATGCGTTAATATTATCACAGCCAGTTTCTACACCTTTACCACTAAGGTAATTAATGGTATCTAAAATGATATATTTATCCAGTTGGAGCAGAATGCTTGTTAACCATATTAAGGGTTAGGATAATAAAATTAAGTGTTTTTTTTTACAAACTATGTAGTGATAGTGTTACTGTTTCCAACTTTGATAGCTGGATGGATGGTGAGGCTGTCCACCATTTTAAAAATGGAACACTTAACAGAGTTGCAAGATTGGATGTAGGGAATACGTATTCTTCCTTTTCCTCTCATCTCCCCTCCTTGTATCCGGTTCATAACTCAATGTTCAAGGTGAACTGATTTTAACCTCCTAAAATGTCTCAAATCTATTAGCTTCTGTTAGTCTGCATCACTAGTCCAGGCTAGCATGATCTCTCACCTGGACTGATTCATTAATAAGCTCTTAGTTGGTGTGCTTTTGCTCTTGTCTTCCTTCTGCTCTTTATCCACACTGCATCCAGTGTGTCCCTTTGAGAATGCAAATATAATTGTGTCATTTCTATTTTGGCATAGTCTCTTGCTATTTTCACCCCCTTCCTTACTATGCTTTAGTCATAATAGGTTTATTTCAATTTCTTAATGTGACAATAGCTTTTGCTTGCCTCAGGGCCTTTGTACTTGTTGTCTCCCCACCCAGCCGCTACCTCCATTCTTTTGAGCTCAGTTCAAATGGTGGTTCTTCAGGAAAATCTTTCCTGATAAATGCCCCTTTGTTACCAAAGGATGAGTTTGAATCATTTTTTTATACTGTCTCATTAAATTTGCTACTTTTCTATGATAACTAAATCAGGACTTGAAATTAATGCTAGATTCTCAATCTGTTAATATTTAGGAAATAATTTAATAAGCAGATCTTAACATGTTTTAGTGAAATAGTTCTTAATCATCTCTTTTTCTCTCTTTTTCTAGTGGAGCCAACTTTAGCACCTTGTTAATGAATCTGGGTCCTGAGAATTGTGCCACGCTGCTGCTCTTTGTTTTACTTGAGAGTAAGATTCTGCTGCATTCTCTTAGGCCAGCAGTGTTGACTGGAGTAGCCGAAGCTGTTGTGGCTGTAAGTATAGAATTTCCTTTTAGTACAGAATTACTGACAGGGAATTTTTACTCTAAAGGGATATTTCTTTCAATGAAATTTCCTTTTAGTAGAGAATTACTGACGGAATTTTTATTCTAAAGGGATATTTCCTTCAATGAAAGTTCCTTTTAGTACAGAATTACTGACAGGGAATTTTTACTCTAAAGGGAAATTTCCTTCAGTGAAAGCAACTTTGAAATCACCAGTAAAATTTTAACATAAATATAAAAGGGTGGCAAAGAGAAATAGTAAGTATAAAGAAAAAAAGGTGATTTCTATTTGATCGAAAATTTCAGTTTTTAATTTTTTATATTTTAAAGTTCTTCAGAGAATCTATATGATTACGTAATAATAAAACTTGTGAATGAAGCTTATTGTACTAAATGAGAGGCTCTGGCCAATTTCAGCTGCCCTAAAGTTATGCAAATAAATTACACAGTTAATTTCTCCCCATTTTAACTTTTAATCATTGTGAGCCTGTAACATATAAGAAATTCTAAGATAGGATAATGTAAAAATGCTTACCTATTGGGTAAAACAGAAATAAAAGTTAAATCAAGTCCTCTCCTGTTTAAAACCTTTTGATGGCTTCCCATTGCAATTAGAAAGAGATCTGATTACGTATGATAGTTTTCACTGAAGGAAATGTGAAGTCCTTGCAAAGTCCTGTGCAAGTGGCTCTGTCCCTCTGCTCTCTGATGTCATTTTCACTACTCTCCCCCTTGTTGGCTCTGCTCCAGCCTTGCTGGCCTCCCTCTACCCCTGGAACATATTAGGCAGCCCCATGCCTTAAGACCCTTGCTCTAGCTGTTCCTTCTCTTTGAAGCACTCTTCTCCTAGATATACCTTGGCTAAATCCCTCACCTTCTTCAGGTTTCAGCTCAGTTGTCACTTGCTTAATGAGGCTACTCTGTTTGGCCTGTTTAATAATACAACCTACTTTCCCTCTCTCCTGTTCTGAACTCTGATCCCCTCCTCTTGGCTTTCTTTTTTTTTTTTTTTTTTGTAGCGCTTAGCACTTCCTGGCATAGGACATATTTTATTTATTATGTCTTCTGTTTATTTTCTGTCTCTTTCTCTTACTAGACCAGGTGTTGGCAGACTATGGTCTGTGAGTCAAATCCTGCCTGTCACTTGTTTTTGTAAATAAAATTTTACTGGAACATAGGCTATTTATTTACATGTTGCCTATGACTGCTTTCATGCATGAAAACAGAGTTAAGTATTTGTGACAGAGACAGTATGGCTGGCAAGGCCTAAAATGTTTCCTATCTTTTACAGTAAAAGGTTGCTGACTCTTATGCTAGACTATAAACCCCATGAGGGCAGGGATCTTTGTTTTATTCACTGTTGTGACCCCATTATCTCGAACAGTGCTTGGCACATATTAAGTACTTTAATATTTGATAAGTAAATAAATGATTGAAAACAAAAATCCCAATTCTGAATAACCATCTGGAGTAACTGGCATAGGTACTAAATTCTCTAGGCATTTCTTTGGGGTGAGTGATAATGGATGAGGTAAGAATTGAACTAGACATTGAAAGATAGCAAGGAGTTTTATAATAAAGGAAAAATTTTATCATCAGTCATTAAAATTTTAATATAGACTGATTATTAAAATTTCATCATTTTTACTTATCAAACTTGTCTTTTTTTTTAAAAAAAAAGCACATATGATACAATTAAGGTAGAGCTTTGTAAAGGAAACTCTTGAGGTATGTTTTATATTGACTAGTATTTTTAAGATGTCAAGCTTCACTGTAGTTGGATCATTTTGTTTATTTGAGGAGTTAGGGAATTTTTAAATTGAAATTTCAATTGACTGTTACCGTTCCCAAGATAATCACTTTCATGTTTTTTGGTCCTTGGTGCTCTTAGTTGGATTTTAGTCGAAGGTTATTTTGAGAATTAATAGATGGATGAAATACAAAAGAGTTAAAGATAATGAATTTGTTTTATAATTTTTTGGGCAATTCTCTCTCTCTTTGACTTTTTCCGTAAAATGAGAATGAGGGTTTCGTGTATAGGCATTAGAAGAATTAACATGCAAAGAGCTGTTAGCATTTTTATTGTGCTTATGATCATTGTTGTGCTTGAACATTTTAATTACATTAAAATTACATCATAGTATTGCTTAGTAATATTTTATAGTCATTTAGTTTTGGGGATGAAGTTTAAGGTAAAAGAAACTAGACTTAACTGCTTTTCAATGATCCCTTTCAGTAATATTAGTTAATTCCATGATTTTCATTGCATATTTAAAATTCGGGTAATTTCTTACACCTTTTTTCCCAGATGATCTTTCCATTTCAGTGGCAGTGCCCATATATTCCCCTTTGTCCTCTCTCACTGGCGGCGGTGCTTAGTGCACCTTTACCGTTTATAGTTGGCGTGGACTCAAGGTACTTTGATCTTCATGACCCACCCCAAGATGTTGTTTGCATTGACTTGGATACAAACATGTTATATGTGTAAGTTGATTCTTTTTATTTTATCTTCCATTTATATTTTTCCCCATATGTAGTTATAGCTCATTGAAAGCATCTAGAAATATGCTATTTTTTAAAGTTGTTAGTAAGTCTTCATCTTTAATACAATGATTCTCAACCAAGGCAGGTATCAGAATCCTGTAAAGCTGTGTAGTTTGAAAAAGAAAAAGTTCAATATTATAATAGTTTATATTTAGATAATAAGGTTAACAGTAGGCAGGAGATATTTATGTTTATCAAAAGAGAATATAGGGGCCGGCCCTGTGACGTAGTGGTTAAGTTCGCGTGCTCCACTTTGGCGGCCCAGAGTTCGCAGGTTTGGATTTCGGGTGCAGACCTACACACCGCTTATCAAGCCATGTTTTGGAGGCATCCCACATACAAAATAGAGGAAGATGAGCACAGATGTTAGCTCAGAGCTAGTCTTCCTCAGCAAAAAGAGGAGGATTGGCAATGGATGTTAGCTCAGAGCCTGTCTTCCTCACACACACACACGAAAGAGAATATGGATTTGAAAAAAAAAAGGTTAAACACTGCTTTCAGAGCTCAAGAGATGATATGCTTTCTAGGTTTAATTCAAAATCCATGTGTAAGCTTTTAAAAAATGGCTTTAGCTGTTTGACTTTAGTCATAATATAGGGTAATATTGCGCCATTCGCTTGGTGGTCAAAGTTTGAATTTTATAAAGATCTATTGTATTGCAGAGAAATTGATATTAAAAATCAGTCATAGTTTGTGTTTATTGGAGGTGATAAATATGTACAGCAGGGGTGTGACTGAGGGTTCAGAGAGTAGCGTACCAGATTAATAAAAGCAGCAGCTCTGGATGGATGCTTAAGAGCCACCTCCTCCTTGCCCCCTGAAAAAAGTGGGAAAGGGCAGTGATTCCCTAATATTGGTGCCAACTTCCAGGTCCTGCAGCATTTTTATTCTTTACTGTTAGAGATTGGCAGGAAATAAATAGAGTAAGAATTTTGGGTGAGACTTCAATGATCACACAGTACAATTGGTTGGGAAACTGTCCCTAAGTGAACCAAACAATAACTTAAGGAGGGAAGAAGACATTTGCTATAACTTAATAAATAGTTTTGAAATGGATCTACCATTGTATTTTGAAACTGTATAATTGTGGTAGCTCTTTACTATGTGTAATTAGATTTACTTACAGCCTGCAAGTAATGAACCACTTGCATGCACTAAATATTTCTTGTAGCACACATTTTGTTTTTCAGCTACTATCCCTGAAAAGCAGGGTTATATACATTATGATGCTTTTGGAAATTATTTATGAAGTTGTAACTGAGATGTTTACCTTATTTACTATTCTGAGTAAAATAATATTATGGAGATTCTTAATTTTGCCCAGTTTTAAATAACTTGTATAAAATTTCTCTTGATCAAAACATTGTTTTCTTTTTCTTTTTTTTTTTTTTCTTTTTCTTTTTTTTTGTGAGGAAGATCAGCCCTGAGCTAACATCTGTGCTAATCCTCCTCTTTTTGCTGAGGAAGGCCGGCTCTGAGATAATATCTATTGCCAATCCTCCTTTTTTTTTCCCCAAAGCCCCAGTGGATAGTTGTATGTCATAGTTGCATATCCTTCTAGTTGCTGTGTGTGGGACGCGGCCTCAGCATGGCCGGAGAAGCGGTGCGTCGGTGCGCGCCCGGAATCTGAACCCCGGGCCACCAGTAGCGGAGCGCGTGCACTTAACGGCAAAGCCACTGGGCTGGCCCAAAACGTTGTTTTCTAAAATAACTTTGAACTCTTTGCTCAGTTGTACTTAAACAATTATGAAATGTTCTAGATACCCAAGAATTATAGATAGTAATTTAAATAACTCCCATGTATCCATCACCCAGATTAAGAAATATAATAGTACTACCAATAAATTTGAAACCGCTGGATAGAACTCTGCAACATATCTTGCTCCTGGTTAACCATTATCTTGAATTTGAGGTTTATCATTTCTATGTATTTTAGAAACACAACGTATTATTCTAAGTGATATTTTGTTTTGCATGCTTTAAAATGTTTTGGTTTGTATGGTTTTCTGTGACTTACTTTTTTGTGTGTGTCTGTGTGTGAGGAAGATCAGCCCTGAGCTAACATCCGATGCCCATCTTCCTCTTTTTGCTGAGGAAGATTGGCCCTGGGCTAACATCTGTGTCCGTCTTCCTCCACTTTATATGGGTCGCCGCCACAGCGTGGCTTGACAAGCGGTGCATCGGTGTGCATTCGGCATCCAAACCTGAGAACCCCGGGTCGCCGAAGTGGAGAGCGTACACTTAACCGCTGTGCCACCAGGCTGGCCCCTGTGACTTGCTTTTTCCCTTGGCATTCTTTGTGAGGTTCATCCATGTTGATACATGTAGCTCTACTTCATTTTCAGTTTTTATCGGTGGTGGATATTTACATTGTACCTACGTTTTTCCAATTATGAACAAGGCTGCTTTGATCATTATTGTGCATATTTCTTTGAGTACATGGGCAAGAATTCCTCTGAAGCACATACCTAGAAGAGCTAATGTTGGTTGGTAGGCGTAGCTAATGCCACATTACTCCCCAAGTTTACCCCCTTTTTGCAGCAAATGAGAGTCCTCTTTGTTCCGTATCTTTGCTAATACTTGTTATGGTCAGGCTTTAAAATTTTTGCTAATTTGAAGATAATGGGATCTCACTGTGGCTTTAATTCACATTTCCTTAATTAGTAGCAAATGGGGCATTTTAGTTTCTTTTTGCCCCTTGGTTTTTCTCTCCTGTGAATTAGATTTTCCTTTTTATGGTGTGTTTTCCTGTTGGGTTGTTTGTCTTTTTTTTTTTTTTGGTTTGCATAAGTTCTTTATATAATCTGGAATTAATTCTTGGTCTGTTACATGCATTGCAAATAGCTTCTCTCACACTGTGACTTGTCTTTTCATTCTGTTTATGGTGTCTTTTGATGAACAGAAGCTTATTTTAATTGATCACATTTAGCAATATCTTTTCATGGATTGCTGTTTTGGTTCTTGTATATGAAATCCTCCTCCTTGAGGTCATGAAATACTATCCTGGATATTCTTAAAGTTTTAAGGTTTTGCCTTTCTCATTTAGGTCTTTAATTCAGCTAAACTTGATATTAGTGTATGATATGACATAGAGATACCATTTTATTTTTTTTCACGTGGATAAACAATTGTCACATGGCAGTATTTATAGAGTAGTCAATTCATCTGTTCCCCACTGGTCTTCATTGTCAACACCATTACGTACCAATTTCTATATTTGTGGAGATATGTATCCTGGCTTATTATTCTGTTCCTTGGTCTGTTTTAGCCTCTTGTCAGTATCACAGTATCTTCATGACTTTAAAATTAAGTTGTCTGCAACATAGATGAACCTGGAAAACATCATTCTAAAAGAGCTTATGTGATCACATTTATGTGAAATGTCCAGGGCAAATCTAAAAAAATAGACACAGAAAGTAGTGTGGTTGTGGTTGCCTTGGGATAGGAAGAGGGGGAATTGAGTGTTAATGACTAAAGGAGTGCAGGGTTTCTTTTTGAGGTGATGAAAATATCCTAAAATTGGTTGTGCTGGTGGTTATACAACTCTTTGAATATACTGAAAACCTTCAAATTGCACGCTTCAGATGGGTGAGTTGTATGGTATGTGAATTATATCTCAATGAGGTTGTTGAAAAAAAGTTGTGATGTGAGATGGCAAGTCCATTTACCCCATTTAAAATTGTTTTGATTATATTTGGGCCTTTGCTTTTTCATAATTTTTAATATCAGCTTAAGTTCCACACAAAACTATGTTGTGAATTTTGGTTAGAATTCTCTTGAATTTATAGATTAATTTAGTGGCACATGACATCTTTTTGATATAAAGTCTCCCTACCCATGAATTTGGTAATTTACTTCATAGATCTTTTTAAAGTTTTTTCAATAAACTTTGCAGTTTTCTCCATAAAGACCATGCACACCTTTTTTTTTTTCCACATCTTTTGTTAGACTTATTTATTCCTAAGTATCTTATGGTTTTTATTGCTACTGTAAATGGTATTTTTAATTACATTTTCTGCTTGTTAGTTGCTGGGGTATAGAAGTGCTATTGATTTTTATGTAGTGGTCTGCTGCCCAGCAACTTAGTTAAATTCTCGTATTTTAGTTTGTCTGTAAATTCTTTTCAATTATCTGGCTATAAACAGTCACATCATCTACAATCCTTACATATTTTTAAATTTCTTGTCTTAATTCTCTGGCTAGGATCCTAGTGAAATGTTGAATAGAAATAGTCATAGCCGGATCTTATCTTGTTCCTAGTTTCAAAGGGAAAGCTGTGAGCAGTTCATCATTAAGTATGATTGATTATTGCTTTAAGGCAAGAATTGACATCTGGCCTAAGGCCCATTTTTGTAAATAAAACCTTATTGGAACATAGCCATACTCATTCGTTTACATATGGCACAAGGCTGTTTTCATGCTACAATGGCACATTTGAATAGTTGTGACAGAGGCCCTGTGGTCCTCAAAGCATAAAATATTTATTATCTAACCCTTTATAGAAAAGGTTTGCTAGCCCTGCTTTAGGGTTTTGATTGCTTAATAATAAATTAAGGAACTTTCCTTCTACTTCTAGATTGAGGTTTTTTTTCTTAAATCATAAATGGTGTTGAATTTTATAATACTTTTGTACAACTATTGAGATGAGCATTAAGTTTTTCTTCTTTGATCTCTGTGTGGCAAATTACATTATAAAATCAATTAGTAGTAAACAGTCCTTGCATTCCTGAAATAAACATCATCTTGCTCTTATTTTTTTATATCCTGGTATATAAGTTTTCTAAGAATCTAAGATACTTGCATTGATATTCATAGTGATATTGGCCTGATGTATAGCGTTAGCTGCAGCCCGTGGTTGATAGGTAGTGCTTTCATCTTTGTAGAGTTTTAAATGTTTCTTATTTCTAATAAAATATTTTATTTGACTCCTGTATTATTTAAAAGTGTTCTTTTTTTTTTTTGGTGATTTTTTTTTTTTTTTTGTGAGGAGATCAGCCCTGTGCTAACATCCGCCAATCCTCCTCTTTTTTTGCTGAGGAAGGCGGCCCTGGGCTAACATCCGTGCCCATCCTCCTCCACTTTATATGGGACGCCGCCACAGCATGGCTCGCCAAGCAGTGCGTCAGTGCGCGCCCAGGATCCGAACCAGCGAACCCCGGGCCGCCGCAGCGGAGCGCGCGCACCTAACCGCCTGCGCCACCGGGCCGGCCCCTAAAAGTGTTCTTTTTAACTCACATTTTTTTTTTTTTTCTTAAATGCGAACTCAGTTGCATTGTGGTCAGAACGTGCTCTGAATGTTACTGACTCGGATGTTTGTTCAGATTTGTTTCTAATAGGTAGTTTGAAGTCTCAAGTCAATTAAGTTTGACACTTAAAATATTATAATTCTAAAATGTAACTTTTGAAGCAAGACTTCAGTGTTGTATTCATAACTCCAATGTTGAAAACTGTTTATGCTGGAGAGTTAGAATGAGATGACCAAATTTGACTGAGGTTGATTGAAATGAAAAGAGAACTTCTTTGAAAACCACTTATTCAGACTGTCTGTATCACTTGTAACTTCACTAAAAATACCCTTTCTGTTTTCTTTTTTAGTTTGACATAAGAATGTTTAAGTAAAAGCAGATTATAACAGATTTTGTTAATTTTGTTTTTATTTAATAGATCAGATGAAAAGAAGAACATGAACTGGAAGCAGCTTCCCAAAAAGCCATGCAAAAGTCTGCTTAGCACCTTGAGGAAATTGTATCCCCAGCTCTCTTCAGGTAAATGTGAGGAAGAAGGAATATTTTTAATGAAAGAATGTACATGAGAAATTCTTCTTAAATTTAAACATAATTTTGCTCTGCTTAAAAGGAGTCTCATTATAAAACAAAATTCCAGTAATAAGAAATTAGTATTGTGGTTCATGATTTTTTGAGCATGTTCTCTGTGCCTTGTCTGTGTGAGCCTCCCTGTTAGCCCCTGCCAAAGATCCCTTTATATTAATGGAGAGAGGAATTTCAGGAAGTCATGGGCTTTATTTTGACAATTTCCTTAATTGTTCAATCATTATATATCTATAATTATATGTTAATGCCATTTTCTCTTCTTACGCTGTTTGTCAGTTCACCGAAAAACTCAAGAAGGTTCAGCAATTGAGATGACTCCAATTGAAGCAGACTTCTCCTGGCAAAAGAAGATGACACAACTTGAGATGGAAATTCAGGAGGCATTTTTGCGCTTTATGGCGTCCATTTTAAAAGGCTATAGAACATATCTCAGACCGATCACAGAGGCTCCTTCAAATAAAGCCACAGCTGCTGATTCATTGTTTGACCGACAGGGTGAGTGGCAGTTACTTTTTATTGAAATGAAAAATATTTTCTATTTCGTATAAGTTCTTAGAAATTTATATTAAAATATAATGAACTTCTGTGTATTTGTAATCTACCTCTATGAATAGAATTGCTTTTAATTTTTATACATTATTTTTTCCTGAGAAATCTGAAACTGGAGGTCTTTAATCATGAAAAGTCAAAGATGTTTATATTTACAATTCTTTATAGTCAGTTATCTTAATAGAACATAGCTGGTGATTAGCTTTTAGATGTTTCCTCAGTTTTGCATAATTCTTGGATTTATACACTCGGCTTTAAAATATTGCCTAAAAACTAGTTTTTGGAATAAAGCCACCAGTTTTTAAAAATTTTTGAAAAATATAGCCTTGCTCCAGGGGAAAACACTATACTCATTCTTGTTATTTTAGAGAATTATAAAGGTTTTTGTTGTTATTCAGCTGCTCTTATAACGTGTATGTAGTAGCAAGCTTCCACATTCATCAATATTCATAGGAAGATTATTTTACATTTCTGTATTTCTGTACTTTTACCCAGCAGTTAATTAAAAAAAAAATCTGTATTTTCCCAGTAATCCTTTTGTCTTTTATCATTTCTGCTTTGGGATAACTTATCTGTCAGATTTTAGTCACCACTTACCAAATCTGACTAGTTGTTATATAGGGATATAAAGAAATATAAAATTTAGCTCTATGAGATACTAAATGGACAATAATTGAAAATGTTTTTAAAAATAGAACAAGTATTCAAGAAAACAGATTTTATGCAATTAATAATTCAGTGAGAAATTCTAAAAATTCAGAATAAGGGAACATTCTTCCAAATGAGTATTTTGGAAGACTTCGTGGAAGAAGAGCATGACTTTGGAGAATGGGTAGAATTTAGATAAATGGAGATAAGCAGGAAAGGCTTTTTAAAAAACAATAGGCATTAAAAGTCAAATCTGAATTAGAATTTCTACGTTGCTATTTATGAAGCCTTTCTGGGGTTCTTTTTTCTCGTTAATAAAATAGGGATGATACTTTTTCATACATGGTTGTGAAGATTAAATGAGAAAATGTATGTGAATCAACTAGTAAAAGTACTTTACAATACCCATGATAGCTATTATCATTAGTGGTCATAATGAAATGGAAGAAACCTCAAGAACAAAAGCACAAGGCATGTGTATTAGTTTGCTAGGGCTGCCATAACAAAGTGCCATAGATTGGGCAGCTTAAACAACAGATATTTATCTTCTTTCAATTCTAGAGGCTAAAAGTCCAAGGTGAATGTGTTGGCAGGATTGGTTTCCTCTGAGGCCTCTCCTTAGCTTGTAGATGGCCATCTTCTCCCTGTGTCTTCACATGGTCTTCCTTCTGTATGAATCTGTGTCCAAATTTCCTCTTCTTATAAGGACACCAATCATATTGGATTAGAGCCTACTCTAATTACCTCATTTTGACTTAATTACTTCTTTAAGGACCCTATCTGCAAATACAGTCACATTCTGAAATGCTGGGGGTTAGGACTTCAACATAAGAACTGGGGGGAGTGGGGACGTAATTCAACCTATAACAGCATGTTTGGGAAAAAAGATTTAATGGTACAATTTGACCAAAGTGAAGAGCTTTAGAGGTGTTGTAGAAGATAAGGCTGAAAATAAGATTAGAGCTCAGATTATGGACGTCTTAAATGTCAGACTAAGAAGATGAAGTTTTTCTAATGGGTGGTAGTGGGTTATTAATTCATTCTGTCTCTCTGTCTCTAAGTAGGAGAGTGGCATTACTAATGGAATATAGCAAGATAGATATTTAGTGTCTGAGGCCTAAGGTTTTTGTTGGTAACAGGATAGCATTTGGTCTAATGAGGGATATAGACATCAGACAATAAAATAAGACAAATACTAATTACATTTTACTAAGTGTGTTGTGAAGGAAAGTTTTGGTTACTGTGAGAGTGCTAGGTCAGGGAAGGAAATGTTCCCTGAGAAGTAACAATTAAGCTTGGGCCTGAAAAATGAATAGGAATTAGCTACGAGTTTTGGGTTAACTTTTTACTAGGGATACTTTCACAAACATGTGAAAGTAGAGAGACTAATATAATGTATTCTCATATAGCCATCTTCCAACTTCAGCAGTAGTAGCAATCAGCATTCTGCCATTTTTGTTTCATCTACCTTTAGTTAACCCACCCTTCCTTTCTTTCCTTCCCTCCCCTCCCCCGCTTTCTTTCTCTCTTTCTTTCCAAACAGGACATCATTTCACCCGTAAACTGTGTTAATTATCCTTTAGAATTTCCTGGATTTATATCTGCTTTTGGCTGATTGTATCAGGCTGACTGATTGGCTGGTGGTGTTTAACATTTTTTCTATCATCAGTATTTCCTGTAAACTTGGGGTTGGATCAAGAGCTGTATTGTCCAATAGAAATACAATGTGAGCTACATATTTAATTTAAAATTTTCTAGTAGCCACAGTTAAAAAAAAGTATGCAATAGAGCAAATTAATTTTTTTTTTTTTTTTTTTTTTGGTGAGGAACATTGGCCCTGAGCTAACATCTGCGCCAGTCTTCCTCTATTTTGTATGTGGGTCGCGGCCACAGCATGGCTTGATGAGTGGTGTGTAGGTCTGTGCTGAAGTTGAGTGCGCAAACTTAACCCCTGCACTACTGGGTTTGCCCCGGAAATTAATTTTAATAATATATTTTCTCTAACTTAATATATCCCAAATAGTGTCATTTCAATATCTAATGAAATTTTTAAAATTTTAATGAAATATTTTACGTTCTTTTTTACATACTAAGGCTTCAAAATTGGCATGTGTTTTATACTTATAGCACATCTCAATTTGGACCAGCCATGTTTCAAGTGCCACTTGCAACGTGTGGGTAGTGGTTACTGAATTAAACAGTACTCATCTAGAGGTTGATTGGAGTCAGGGTCAGTTTTCTTGGCAAGTAGTGCCAAAACACATGGTGCTTACTACTTCCTATTGTGAGGCACATACATGTCTGCTGTCCCATTTTTAGTGCTCCTAATATTGATCAGTGGGTTGAAGTGTTGTCTGTCTCATTCATTCATTATAGTTTCCTCATCAGCTTTTCATTTAATTGTTTTAGCAGCCTTTGCTGATCATCGCCTAGATCCGTTAGAATAAGAAAAAAAGACTTTTCATTACCACTTGTCAAGAATAATTTATTTCTATTTTATTTAAGCATTTCTCTACTAATTAGTATCTCAAGGGGATGAAGTGAGGACCACAGCATGTGGAATGCCCTGAAGCATCAAAGAAAGAAAGGCTGGAGGGAAAAGTGGCTCAAAAACCATGCTTGAAATGGTGGGTGTGTGCCAGATCATTTAGGATCTTTTAGGACCAGTCAAGAGTTTCAGTCTTTATTCTAAGAGTAATTGCAAGCCAGTGAAGGATATTTAAATAGGTAATAGGATCATATTTGCATTTTTAAAAGATCACTTTGAGTGTTTTTAAAAAAATCTCTTTGGCTTCTATGCAGAGATTGAATTGGAAGCATCCAAAGTATGAATTAATTGGTTAATGCATTGGTCCAAGTGATCAGTGGAAGGGACCTGGATTAGTTGGAGGTAGTATGAATAGAACAGTGATTTTTAGGAGGTAAATTGAATAGAACTTGGTGATTGAATATGAGATGTTTGGTTTTTTCTTTTTTAGAGTTTCAGTCTCTTTGGTGAAGTACTCCTTCTGTTCATTGATTTTATTCCTGAGCTCATCCAACTGTCTTTTCTGAGTTTTCTTGTAACTCGTTGAGTTTCTTCATGACAGCTATTTTGAATTCTCTGTCAGTTAGAGTGTAATCTTCTGTGACTTCAAGTTTGGTTTCTGGAGAGTTGTCATTCTCTTTCTGTTCTGCTGTGTTATTGTGGTTCTGCATGGTGTTTGATGAATTGATCCTCTGGCAGTGCACTTGTGGTAGTAATCACCTTTTCTTATTTGGGTACGGCTTTGGTTACTTTGGTTCTGGGCTGCTTCTGGTTGTATATGAGAGCCTGCACTTTCCACCCTCCACTGCTTCTGCTAGAGGCGTCATCAGTGCCCTACTTGTGCCACATTATGCCTCTGATGTTGCTGGTGCCTTGCTGTTGACGATGTTGCTGCAGTCTGAGGTGCCGCCACCAGAGTCACCAGGCTGCAAACACTTCTGCTGCTTCCCAAGTCACCTGGGTCTCATGTCCTCCACTGGCTCTCTGCAGACTCTCCACAGGCTCAGATGCTGCTGCCCTGTGTACCACCTGCACTACTGCTCCCAGGTTGTCTGGGGTTGCTGGTTGTACCACCGCCAGAGATGCTGGGTTCATGGGTGTCGCTGTTGTTGCCAGGGACCTGGAGACTTGTATGCAGCCCCCACTCCTGGTGGTGCTGGTGTGGGGAGTGCCACCACTGGGGGCTGGGTCACCGGTTCTGCTGTGGTTCCTGAAGCCTCTGGTTGCAAGTTCCATCTGCCACTGCTGGGGGGAAGCAGGGGCTGTTTTTTCTGCTCCCACTGGCTCTGCTAGTAGTCATGCAGGCCGGGGCACCACCGCCTCCGCTCACAGTCTTGCCAGCCACTGCGTGAGGATCCGCATCCTGGATCGCTGCTGCAGGGGAGTTGGGGAGCTGCTCCCCTAGTTCCCCTGCCTCCCCGAGTCCAGGTCACCCACCTTCAGATGTAGAGATGCATGGATCTGTCATGCATACTGTTGTGCTGTGTAGGGAATCCTCTGTTGGTCAATGGATGTCTGATTGGTTGTAATTTAGAGGTGAGAGACAAAGGGAACAACTCATTCTGCCATGATGCTTACGTCACTCTCTGAATATGAGATAAAAGATAGAGGGAGATATCAAGAGCAACTTTGAGATTTTTGTCTTTAACGACAAAATGGATGGTCGAGCCCTTTATTGAGAAGCGAAGCAGCAGAAAAGGGAAAGATCGATTATTTGTTAAGGATGAGTCTTTTAAAATGAGAAAGAGAGACTTCAGTATGCTGATAAGTAGCTAATGGAGAGGGAGAATTGTCCTGAGAACACTGAAGGGGCTGGAATCTCAGGCTCCTCTGGTGGGCTTGGCCTTAGATTGGAGCAGGGACATATCCATTGTAAAAAGAGAGAAGGAGTAAATGATAGCTGTAGAAAGAGTCATAGATTTTGTAGTGAGATAATGAAGGTAGTTCTCATTTAAAGATTTTCATTTTCCCTGCAATATAAGGTATGATCATTCAGGAATAGGAGGCGAGAACATGGAGAGAGAGCATTTAAAATTGGAAATAGCTGTGAAAATATGGGTAAAGGGAAATTAAATGGATTCCAGAAGTGTAGTAGGGTTGCTGGTCAGGGATGAAGGTATAAGTGTTTCTGATCCACCTAGTTGTAGAACTTTTTTTCCTCTTTAGCTTGTGCTCAGCCACGAAGGTGCAGATCCAGAGGGAGCAGGCAAAACATTCTTTCAGGGCGAGGTTATACTAGGTGGATTTGACAAAAAAGACAAGAGGGCATAAGAATTGAGTGTTGACAAGAAAGTAATTGATATCATGGACGTGGACATGGAATCAATATTGGGTGGAGAGAGAAGTAAAGACAGGAGGGTGTAGGTAGGACGTAAAAGGGTAAATGGATTGTAGCTTTCAATGAGCACACCTGTCGTCGTCGTCGTCCGTCCCCCCCCCCCCCAAAAGTATTCAAACATACTTTTGAATGTTGAAGAATGATGATGGTAGGAGTTGGAGAGGAGAAGACTTTGAATTAGGTGCCCTGGTCTTTTGTGAATGAAGGAGAGAGTGTCCCTGAAGTCAATAGATGATTACAGTTAGTAGGGGAAAGGATCGAATAGCCAGATGCATGAACCTTCAGTGGGCAGAAATTTTTACAAGACAGTACAAGAATAATTGTGGCATTATGGTGGCATTGCAGAGGAAGGACATTGACCCTTCTCAGCTCAAGAGCATGCAGAGTATCAGAGAAATTTCTACTTGCGAGCTTGAGAGCTGTAGGGCTGGAGGCTCTTTATAGGAGATTCAGATTTCAGTGAAAAGGTTAATGGTATAAGTTGTTTTGTGGTTGAATTAGGCAGAAGGAGCTATGGTTACTAGAATCTGGTTACTAAAAGCTTCTATAAATGTGAATATATATAAAGGGAATATAGTACAGATATGTATAAGTTTAAAATAATGTTTAATATAACATCTAGTTCCACTTTAAAATTTGAATTTAATTGTAATTTTGTTTTCTTCAGGATTTTTAAAAAGTCGAGATCGTGCTTATACAAAATTCTACACCCTTTTATCCAAAACACAGATTTTTATTCGTTTCATTGAAGAATGTAGTTTTGTAAGTGATAAAGATACTGGATTGGCATTTTTTGATGACTGCATAGAAAAGGTAAAAGTTTGTCCTATACAGTGTATCAATGTTAAGAATAAGCTTTAACAGTTTGACTGCCTCTCTCATTATCATCATCATTATTAGCCCAGATTATCTGAGGGAGACAATATAGGGGTGTGTGTATGTGTATGTGCATGCGTACACAAGAGTGTCCAATTCTAGGCTTAATTATAAGAATCATTTTCCTTTGTGGTATCTAGTTTCTACGATACATAGCTAATTTTTCTCTTTGAATCTCACTTTGGTTTTATAACTATTAAGTACAAAGAACGTTTTATTGAACCTCCTAAATCTTACATTTTTAATTTAAATGAATAAGATAAGATTTAGTAGTTCATTTAAAAAGTTTAGTTTTATGGGTAATGGAAGTCCTGTGTTCTTTTGTTTTAATATCTTTCCAAATACTTTTGTTAATATGTTTCTTTTGTCCTAGTGGAGGATGTTTGGTAATATGTTAATTTAAGCTTTACTCACCCATCCTAAGGAAGTTTAAGTTGATTCTTGATAGTCATGACTCACGTATTTTTCCTTGTTTTTAATAGTTATTATTGCTAAGTGGATCTTGGGGCTGATTGTTTATGAAAACTATATATTATATAAAATTTGATATTGTATCCAAAAAAGGTAGAATAGTATGACATTGTAATTTTTATGGGCTCCTAATGATTCTTATGCTTTAGAAGACTTGAATAATTTTCTCTCATTCTATCAGTGTGATCTAAAACTCCAGGGATGTGATTAAAACTATTCAACATTTTTGTTTGCTTATAAAATTGCTAGTCCAACATCATCCAGTTAGAGGGAAGCTTAGGTAATATCAGTCACTAATGCAGGGGTTTAATAGTAATGAAATTTTTGATTTGAGAAGCCAGATTCCTTTTGTTATCTTTTGCTTGTGAAGAAGGATTTATGAAAAAACTAACCAAAATAAATTGTTTTCTAGCCTAATAGCCATAAGAGAAATACCATACTTTAGCCTAATAGTATAGGGCTCCCAAAATATATTGTGAAGTGTTTGCCCAGTATTAAAAAGGATAGTTTTTTTAATAAGATTTTAAGATAACCTCTATTCTTTTCTTCTTTTCTAGTTGTTTCCTGATAAAGGCACAGAGAAAACAGATAAGGTATTTTTTCTTAAATTTAAGTTTTGAAATTTCTCAATTAGATTTTACTTATATGCAAATTAATTGGAGAAAATCATTATTTTCAGGTTGATTTTGATTCAGCAGAAGATACCAAATTGATAGAGCTAGATGATTCTCAGAAAAGTGAGCACACTGTATTTATAATGCCACCAGAGCCACCTCCTGATGATGGAAAGGACCTATCGCCAAAGTACAGGTAGCTGGAATTTTTTTTGAAGAGTTCTTTGGGCACAGCTTTAATAATTTATTTTGATCTTTTGCAGTTATTAGTAGATGTGTATATTAATCATTAGTGAAGGTCATTTTCAAAATTTATTCAGTGAACTAATGGAGATGAATGTTTTGTGGAGATGTCACCAGGTATGGTAATTTAAGAATTAGACAGCCTTGTTGGAAGGGAAGTCAGATGTTTATTACTATTCACCTAAACATCTAACCGTATTTTGTGTGTGGGGGGGCGCGTTGAGGAGGATGAGCCATGGGCTAACATCTGTGCCCATCTTCCTCCACTTTATATGTGGGATTCCTGCCACAGCATGGGCTGATAAGTGGTGCACAGGTCCATGCCTGGGATCTGAATCCACGAACCCCAGGACACCTGAGCGGAGCATGTGAACTTAACCACTACGCCACTGTGCTGGCCCCCTAACCATATTTTAATCTTTTAAAATTTCATTTCTGAAGAAGAAAAAATTTACTTTTGTGAAGTTCCCCTTTCCTTTGGGGGTTTTGTTGTCAATAACAAAGACCGTGAAATTCTTATGCATTAGTAAGATATCAGAGAAAACCTAAAAGTAGAGGACCAGGAAACATTCTTTATTAAAATAAACTTAAAGAATAGAATTTTGGGGCTGGCCTGGTGGTGCAAGCGGTTAAGTGCGTGGGCTCCGCTGCGGCGGCCCGGGGTTCACCGGTTCAGATCCTGGGCGCGCACCGACGCACCACTCGGCAAGCCATGCTGTGGTCGTGTCGCATATAAAGTGGAGGAAGATGGGCTCGGATGTTAGCCCAGGGCCAGTCTTCCTCAGCAAAAGAAGAGGAGGATTGGCAGATGTTAGCACAGAGCTGATCTTCCTCATAAAAAAAAAAAGAATAGAATTTGGATGGAATTTTTTAAGAAATTTTTTTAAATGTATTTGATTGCTCTTTATCGTTATAATCATGATAAAACAGTTTAATAAACTTAGAAAATCAGACAAAAAAAAGAAAACTAGCACATCATTTTAACACCAATACTTAGTCTGTTAACAATTGTATGTATATCTTATCTTTTTTACATAAATTTGCATTTACTTTGCTTAAATATAAGTTCATCTTGTGCATATTCTTTATAACCTGTGTTTGCCTTTAACGGTCTGAACATTTTTCTATGCCAATAAATATTTTTATGCCATATCATTTTGAATGACCACATTGCATGCATTTATTGTGATTTGTTTAAGTAGTCTCCTGTGGATTTGTTTGTAGTTCTTTGCTGTCTATATCTTTGTGTATATACACAGTTATTTTCTTAGGCTATATTCCTAAAAGAATTTCTGGGGCAAAGGGAATATAAAATAAGTGTCTTCCAAAAATATGGAATTAATATATAATCTCACCAGAACTGCGTAAGAATGAAGAGTATATACCTGGGATTGAGTGGCTTAATTAAGTATTATTTTGATTGTGTGTTAATTATATAATTCTTTTTTACTTTGGCTTAATCACTGTACATTGGAATCCAGGTATTGACAAACAAGGTAAATCAAATAGGGAAAGGCATTATCTCCTAGAAGAAAATTGGCCAAAGGAAATAAGTAGGCAATTTCTGAGAAGAAATCCCAATATTCCATAATATGAAAATATATTAAGCTTTTCTAGGATTGAAAGAAATGCGAACCAAAATGATGAGTAGAAACATTTATAATCTATCAAATTGAGGATAGGCTATGCTACTAGAGTGTGTGCAGGTGTAACTTTTCTGGAAATAATTTGATAGTGATTATAATAATAATTGATTCTCTTGCTAAACATTGACCATGGCAAACTCTGTTATTTGGCATTATCCTAAGAAATTAAGTAAAAGTGTTCACAAAGATATATGCACAAAGATATTTAATTGCACAAATTCAGAAATAACCTAAAAATGTGCAATAGTAAAGAATTGGTTAAATTATGGTACATCCCTAAAATAAAAATATTGTAGATTTTTTTTTCTTTTAAATGCCAATGCAAGGTACTTTTATGAAGAAAAACAAAATTACAAAGTATACTAAATGTTATTTTTTAATATAAATTGTCATTGAACACGATGGGTTCTGTTGAAAGAGTTATTAATTTCTCTGTCAAGATATCAGGGTTTTCGGTTTTCCAGGGATTGGTTGAAAATAAATAGAGTGGGGAGGAGGTCTATGTATCTTATAACTACATCATCTTATAGTTTTGAAAAATATTTTTTTTCTATATAAGGATTTTGGGAAATAATATTGGGTACTATTTGAGGTTTAGAAATACTCACCTAAATTCTGGAATAATATAAAGAGTTAATATATTTTAAATCAGCAGTTCTATTTTTGCTTTTTATTTTAGTTACAAATACTTCCCAAGACTGGACCTTAAGCTTTTTGACAGACCGCAGGAGTTGAAACTTTGTTTTAGTAGACACTCTACTGGGAATAGCATTACAAACAGTCCAGCTCTCATGGCTAAGAGAACTAAACAGGTCAGATATTCTTCATGTAATACATGTTAATTTAAAATGTAAAATATGTGTATGTGATATGCAGCTCATAGTTTAGAATTATCACCCACAGCAGCCATTTGAAGACCCACTACGGTTGTTAATGAATTAAACTAGATTTCTTGCGACCCTAGTTATAATATTGAAGCCGAAGTTTTTGAATGCTTATGTTTATGCTTTAAGAGAATTCTTGGGAACCAAATGCACTTTTTTAAAAACATTTTTATTGAAATATAATTTACATACCATATAATTCAGCCCTTTAAAGTATACTTGATGTCTTTTAGTATATTTACAGGGTTGTGCAACCACTGCCACAATCAATTTTAGAAGATTTTTGTCTCCCCAGAAAGAAAGCCCACACTCCTTAGCTGTTAACCTCCACTTCCTCCATCCCCCACAGCCCTACGTAACCACTAATCTATTTTCTGTCTCTATAGTTTTGTCTTTTCTGGGCATTTCATATAAATGGAATCGTACAATATGTGGCCTTTTGTAACTGGCTTCTTAGCATAATGTTTTCTAAAGTTCATCCATGTGGCAGCAAGTATCAGTACTTCATTTATTTTTATTGCTGAATGATATTCCTTTGTATGGATATAGACATTTTATTTATCCATTCCTGGACATATGGGTGGTTCCTACTTTATAGCTATTATGCGTAGTGTTGCTATATACATTTGTGTACAAGTGTTTGTGTGGATGTATGTTTTCATTTCTGTTGGGTATATGCCTAGAAGTAGAATTGCTGTGTCATATGGTAACTCTATGTTTAATCTTTTGAGGAACTGTCAGACTGTGTTTCAAAGTGGCTACACCATTTTACATTCCCACCAGCAGTGTATGAGGGTTCCAGTTTCACCACATCCTCGTCAATTCTTGTTATTATCTGTCATTTTGATTATAGCCATCCTAAAGGGTATGAAGTGGTATCTCATTGTGATTTTGATTTGCATTTCCCTCGTGGTTAATGTCAATATAATTTATAGCAAATATTATGTTCTAAAGGGAGTTAAGTTAGGACAGCCTACACATCTTGCTTTAATACTATGTCTGATTTAGGTATAAAGAGTTAAGCTATGGTTAGGTGTGAGTTAAAATTAAACATCCTTTATACATATACTGACATTTTGAGGGTCTACAAAACATGGAAAATTTCAGAATGAAATTCTTAGTTCAGGTTTTACCAATTCACATACATTGTCCCCAAATCCTAGAGGTAACCTGAGGTGTTCCTTAATTTTATATTGTACACATTTCTCTCAATGTTGTCTGAAGGGAAAATATATATATATATTTTTTTACTATCAACTTAATAAAGGCAAGTTTTTAAAATGGGAGAATTTTGCTAAGTATTTAAATCTCATTTTCACCAGAATTTTTTTTTTTCCAGACTAGCTGGAAAAGAAAAGGACCTTCAGATCTTAGAAAATAGGGGGCTGTGTTTTCAAATATATCTTCAAGTCTTCTGGAAATAGAGCTCATAATAAAAATTAATACGCCAGGATATTTTTATTTTGAACACATCCCAGCAGAGGGATCTGTGGTGCAAGGCACGCAGTGGCAGTCTGACATGTCTGGAAGGCTCTATAGCTTCTTGGAGTATGTGGTTTGATAAAACTCAGCAGGTGATTTTGATACCTATTCTCTCTTCTACCTAGATCAGAATGAAAGTCAGAGGTAGAAAACACAACTGTCAAACTGTTAGGTAGGAAGGTCTGTGATCTTTCTCAGACTATTTTTCCTGCAAAGGAATAGGTCTTTTTAAGGAATTAGTCAGTGGTGAGGGAGGGTAGAGTAGAAATCTTGGAAGGCAGTAGCCTAGGGCATCTTAAACTTTTTAGCAGGGAGAAGAGTGACTATCACTTTTCAAGAATGATATTTAACTCTAAATGGTTAAATCCCTTTCATCTGTCAAATATGAGTGCCTTCTGTGTGAAGGTCACCTAATTAACCATTATATTATAAAAATATGAATGATCTCTGCTTTTAAGAAATTTCTAGCCTGTTAGGAGATGCATGCTTGCCAACAGATAGTTACAGTTTAAAGTACTTCTATAAATGAATGTTAGAGGAACCATGTGGTGGTAAGTAGGAAGCCACTCACAAAAGTAAAACTACGAAATGTTTGATTTTAGAGTCAAATTTCACGTTAAATTTTTCTCTCCCTTTTCCTTCTCACTTTCCCCCCACCCTGTTGAATTTTAATAAATACCATAATGTTTTATATTCTCTTTCTAGGAGATAAAAACAGCTCATAAGTTGGCGAAGAGATGTTACACAAATCCACCACAATGGGCCAAGTGTCTCTTCAGTCATTCTTACAGTTTATGGTTTATTTGTCTCCCAGCCTATGTTAGAGTTTCTCATCCTAAGGTCAGAGCACTTCAGCAGGCATATGATGTACTTATTAAGATGAGGAAAACAGATGTGGATCCACTAGATGAGGCAAGTATAACAAATTGAGTTATTGATACTAAGATAAATTTTATTTTTGTATTTTTAAGAAAATTTAGGTCTCAGTGTTTTAAAGTGTCCTCAGGTACTTTAATTAAGCAAGAAAGGTAAAACTACTCTTTTGTTTCATATAGCTAGTACTTATTGTTTATTTTTACATATATTATTTAAAAATTACTGCTTTGGAATGAAGCAGAGACTTCCTTACTTAGACTGTTTGCCCTTGTTAAATAGAAAATAATATTGACTTCATTTTATTCTTAATATGACTTTATTAGGAAGCAAGTAGAGAATGGCTTTTAGTAAGTGGCTCTCCACTTAGGACTTGTGTCCTAGGGTGAGTTATATAACCTATCTGTGTTTCAAATTACATATATGAAAATGTAGATCTGAGTTTCTCAACCTTGGCACCATGGACATTTTGGCCCACATAAGTATTTATTGTGGGGGCTATCCTGTACATTGTGGGATGTTTAGCAGCACCCCTGGTGTCTACCCACTAGGTGCCGGTAACAACCCACCTCACCGCCCATGGCAAATATCCCCTGGAGGACAAAATTGCCCCGGTGATGTAGATAATAATGGTTAGTACATTCCTCATATGGTTAATTTGAGGGTTAAATCAGTTCACGTACATAAGGTGCCTAGAACAGTACCTGCTCATAGTGAGCATTCAGTGAATGAGGTGCTCAATGTTTTATATGCGCTCCCTCTCTTAAGCCTCAGAACCATCCTAAGAGATAGGTAGTGATATTATCCAGTTAATGACTGAGGAAACTGAGTCACTTATTTAGCCTTTCTCTTTGCTATTTTTCCCTTCAAAAATTATTTTTGGTGTTAAAATAACTATAAATGATATTTAGAACCAGATTAGAATTTAAAGTGAAGTTGAAATAAAAATTCAGGGTAATGGGTGTCTGGGGGGAAGGAAGAGCCCAGAGAGAAGAGAAATAGGATTGGAGAGGGGCACATCATAGGCTTCAGCAGTAACTAATTTTTTTCTTTTTTAAAATAAAAAAGATCTTGGGCGGGCCCCGTGGCTTAGTGGTTAAGTGCACGCGCTCCGCTACTTGCGGCCCGGGTTCGGATCCCGGGCGCGCACTGACACACCGCTTCTCCGGCCATGCTGAGGCTGCATCCCACATACAACAACTAGAAGGATGTCCAACTATGACATACAACTATCTACTGGGGCTTTGGGGAAAAAAAAAAATAAGGAGGAGGATTGGCAATAGATGTTAGCTCAGAGCCGGTCCTCCTCAGCAAAAAGAGGAGGATTATCACGGATGTTAGCTCAGGGCTAATCTTCCTCACAAAAAAAAAAAAAAAAGATCTAAAACTAATACAGCTTGTACAGTGTTAAGATTTGGTAATGCTTGTGGGCACACTAAAACTCATTTTTCTCTAAGTATTATCTGTATATTAGAAAAGCTTTTAAAATAAGATAAAGTTATAAAACAAGTACAAAATGTCAATTCTCATATTTGATGACAGTTTCTCTCATCTGTGTTTATAAAACTATTTGGAAATTAAAAGTACTTGATGAGAATCAGTGTTTTGTACCTCATAACATTTTAGTGTTTTAAAACATTTGTTCTGATAGAGTTAGTTTTTATATCTAAGATGTGTTTAACTTTGTGGAAAGCATAGAACATTTTAAAAGTGTTTTAAAGTATGCTCTATGAGGGAGCAAATATGAATTACGTTACTGTACTCTAAATTCAAAGCACAATCCTTAAGTTTCTTTGGTAACGTATAAGTTCATAAGACATATCACAACTTGCCTGAAAAGTATGTTCCTCTACAGGTATTAAAGTTTTATGGTACTCTCTGGTACAAATAATTATATTCTCTTGTTTTCTGACATGCAGCAATTATGACTAGTAAGTTAGAAAACCTTTTCAGACTATTTCCCAATAAACACCATGATAGGAGGTTTAAAATTTGGAAGGTTAATTTGTTGTATTCCTGTGTCTAACAAGTTAGATTGACAGATTTGTAGTCTCCTGAAGTAATAAAATCTCTACAACTGGAAAAAAGAAATGGTTATTTTAAAACTTAAGAATGTATATTTGCTAGGTATATTTGATGCATTTTATCTGTTTATTGATTACACATAGAAGAGCACATTAAAGTTTTCACAGTATTTTCATGTACGTTATTTCCTTTGATATTCCCAGCAACTCTGTGAGGCAATTTATATATTAGCTACATTTTACAAAGAGAGAAATTTGAAACTTAGATGAAATGACACACACATAGGCCACCCAGCAAGTAAGTGGTTTTGATTTTTAGGTCCACATTCCATTAGAACCCACTGTCTCATTCATATGCTTAATGTTTTCATTTGACAACTTTGTTCTACATGTTATGTTTGTAAAAGTTGTAATAACCTAGATTTTAAAATAAAACGTTTGGGCAGGCCCCGTGGCTTAGCGGTTAAGTGCGTGCGCTCCGCTATTGGCGGCCCGGGTTTGGATCCCGGGCGCGCACTGACACACCGCTTCTCCGGCCGTGCTGAGGCCGTGTCCCACATGCAGCAACTAGAAGGACGTGCAGCTGTGGCGTACAACTATCTACTGGGGCTTTGGGGGCGGGGGGTAAGGAGGAGGATTGGCAATAGATGTTAGCTCAGAGCCGGTCTTCCTCAGCAAAAAGAGGAGGATTAGCATGGATGTTAGCTCAGGGCTGATCTTCCTCACAAAAAAAATAAATAAATAAATAAAACTTTTAGAAGACCCAGAAGTAGCATATGCCACATAGGCTAAATTAAAGTCAAAATGCATAATGCATTTTGCTTTTATTTTATTTTATTTATTTATTTATTTATTTATTTATTTATTTATTTTTTGTGAGGAAGATCAACACTGAGCTAACATCTGATGCCAATCCTCCTCTTTTTGCTGAGGAAGATCGGCTCTGAGCTAACGTCCGTGCCCATCTTCCTCTACTTTATATGGGACGCCGCCACAGCTTGGCTCTACAAGCAGGGTGTCGGTGCGTGCCCGGGATCTGAACTGGCGAACCCCGGGCCTACGCAGCAGAGTGCGCGCACTTAACCACTTGTGCCACCGGGCCGGCCCCTGCATTTTGCTTTTAATACTATTTATTGAATTTTTAATGAAGATGAAATATTTGTGTCATGCTTATTCCAACATGGTCTCATCAGTGCCTTCATACAGATATTGTTGTATATTGCTGAGGAACAAACCACCCCAGAACTTATATGGCTTACAACCACCATTTTATTAAATCTTATTGTTTTATTTACTGAGAATCCAGGAAGGATTTTTCTCCTCCACATTGCATTAACTGGAATCACTTGGTTATAATTAGTTGCTAGCTGATCTGGTCTGGAGGGTCCAAGACAGCTTAACCCAAATGCCAGGCAAGTACCTTGGCAAGGGTGACTGGAAGGCTGGGCCCATGTGGGCCCCTCTTCCTCTATGTAGTCTCAGGACCTCTCTGTGTGGTACTTGGGCTTTTTCCATGATAGCTTAGAGCTCTAAGAGCGTTTGCTTCAAGAGAGAGGAAGTGGAAACTGGCAGTTTCTTAAGTCTTAAGCCAGGAAATTGGTGCAGTATCACTTCAACTAAATTCTATTGGTCATACAATCTCAGAAGCCCCTCCCCTTCAATTCAACAGTAGGGACATAGACCTCTCAGTGGGAGGAGTAGCTAAGAGTTTGTGGCCATCTTTTATCTACCACAGGTATCCAAAAGATATTAAGTTGTAGGCAACACAATACTGCAGTTGAAAAATTATATCCCTGGCATTATTACTATTTCTTTAGTTGGGTGGCTAGCTCTTATACAGGCAAACCTGGAAGGTTGGGGGGATACTTTGCAGACTTCTGAATAGATTCATTGTCTAGAATGGTTTCAGAAAATTCAGATTAATCCCAATTTAACATAGCAAGTGCTTTATTTCTTCATGGCTCACGGAATCTTAGAGTTGAATAGGACTTTAAGATATTTTAGTACAATGTAAACCTAAAGCTGAGATGCTCTGTAGAAAGTCTCTAACATATGGGATCTTGCCTATGTTTCAATGGTTCTAATTGTTAGAAAGTGTGTATGTTTTATGTTGAGCTCAGTTCCACCTCCCTGTGGCTTTTTTGGAGTTATTCAAACTGTTTACTCCCTCGTTTGTGTGACAACTCTTCAGATATTTGAAGAACCTTCTTGTGCCAATTCTTCTTCGTCCCTTCACACATCTTACCTAGTTCCTTTAGTTGTTCCTGATTCATGTAGTTTCCTAACACTTCTTTAACCTGGTCTCTAGGGAGTTGCTCTAGCAGTTTCTGACCTCTTTCTGCTCCAAAACTATACTCTCCATTTCTAGCTTCATAGTACTCATCCTTATGAACCTCTGCCTCTTAAAATCTCTTTTCCTATTTCATTTCTTCCGTTCTCTTGAATAAAATATCCTTTCTCAAGTCTTTTTACTTTCCCTTTTAGTAGAGAGAGCAACTTGGCTTTATGGTACTCACAATTGTTAACCAACGCTGTCATAAACAGAGCACCTTTTACAAGGCCCAAGAAGAGTATCTTCTATATGTCTATTTCCTTATTTTCAAATTAAGCTATAGTCGTCTGCGGCTGCCCTGTCACTGTTCCTGTCAATTGGCTCACTACTTTGCCAGGGATCCTTGAGATTCCTGTTTCATTCTTCATGGTTTCTACCATCGTCTTCTAATGTGTGAGATTCTAACTTTTAGGAGTTCCCAATTGACTTGTCCTCTTCTGATCAAATCTAGCCCTCCTCAGTAAACATATATTCTCAGAATAAGCCTTTGCTAATAATATTACAGTGATTTTAACTTGCTTCTCCTACTTTTCTAAGACGTTGGTTTACAGAACCCTTTTTGTTATACAGGCATCCTGGAGATGCTGTCTTTAATTCCTTTGGCATAGAATATAAAACATGATTTGGGAGAGAGCTATTTTAATCATACTTGATTTAAAAAATGAATTCCTTCTCAAATTATGGATAATAATAGTCATTCATTTTGTGTAAACTTAGTTACTGAAACAAATGGCAAATGTGCACATAGGTCTTATGTGAAATAGTTAATAATGCTGGTACTTCCATTAATGAATAGATTTTTAAAATAATACACTGAGACTCTCAAATCAGAACAAAAGAGAAGATAGTGCTTAATAACTTTGAGAAGAAGAATTGAATAAAGTTATTTAAAAATCTCTACAAGTCAAGATGGACTAACTACTGATGTTTGGATATTGTTTTTTGTTAGGTGTGCTATCGAGTAGTAATGCAGCTTTGTGGACTTTGGGGTCATCCTGTTTTAGCAGTGAGAGTCTTATTTGAAATGAAAACTGCTAAGATAAAGCCAAATGCTATTACTTATGGTTATTATAATAAGGTAAGTAGAATTGACATTAGGCAATATATGCTGGTTTATTAAGATTGATAATTTATTATCCCTTTTATTATTCATGAAACTTCTTTTAGAGGTTTTGGAGTATAATTCTTTATGTACTACATATTTATTTTTTTAAAAAAGCAAATATTCCTAATAATCATTGTTTTTACCTTTATTTTACCTTTAGGTAGTTTTGGAGAGCCCATGGCCTAGCAGTACCCGCAGTGGTATCTTCTTATGGACGAAGGTACGGAATGTAGTCCATGGCTTGGCACAATTTAGGCAGCCGCTTAAAAAGACCATGCAAAAGTCACAGGTCTCCTCAATATCAGGTAATACATGTGATTGGAAAGATACTTTCTTGCTGAACCATAAGCTTTATAGGCATGTGAATTTTTAATTATATGAATTAGAAAACTTAAATGTAGTTCTGGTTGATATTTTCATATACAACTCAAGACAGAGATTACCTTAGTCCAAACTTATTTTTCCCCCCACAAATTTAGAAGGTGTTCTGCAACTTTAAATGAACTGTGGGTTATTCATGTTTAGTTTCAGAGATTATCAGTGCATGTGTTGTTGAACTGCTATTGTCCTTATCTTTAGCTCCTCAGAGTGCCACAGGTGGAAGTGATGGGGACACGGTGAGCCACGGTAGCGTGGATAGTTCTAATGATGCTAACAATGGGGAGCACACAGTCTTCGTCAGAGATTTAATCAGGCTTGATTCCATTGATAATCACTCTAGTACAGGTAGTAAATCTGGATTTTACTAACCCTTCACTTACTCTCATGTTAAGTCTTTCCTTTTTTAAAAACCTTTTACCCTCCTTTCTCAAGTTTGTGCAATATGAGTACTTAAAAAATACTATATATAAATAAGGGAAGAAATTACACTTCTGATTGCAGATCACTTCTCTTTATTTCTTATAGTATAAAATTAACTTTGAAGTGCTCTGCAAAAGGCTCTATCTAGCATGGTGCTTCTTTGTATTTGTTCATCATTAATTTGTGAAAGTATGTGATATAATTGTTAGGAATTGTGAGCTGAGGAACTTGAATATTTGTGACACAACTTGCAAACCTTTTTGCATTAAGTGCAAAATCTTTATTAAAGATTTGAGATGATGAATATTAAAGAGGGAAGAAAATAAGTCACATGCCATGAGAAAAAGTATTCTCTTTGCATAGTTATTACTTTATTTATTTATTTTTTTGTGAGGAAGATCAGCCCTGAGCTAACATCTGATGCCAATCCTCCTCTTTTTTCTGAGGAAGACTGGCCCTGAGCTAACATCTGTGCCCATCTTCCTCTACTTTATGTACGGGACACTGCCACAGCATGGCTTGACAAGCAGTGCGTCGGTGTGCGCCCGGGATCCGAACCGGCGAACCCCAGGCCGCCGCAGCGGAGTGCACGCACTTAACTGCTTACACCACCAGGCCGGCCCCTCATAGTTATTACTTTAAATGACAATTTTTGAAATCTGACAAACTACTGAAGCTACTTTTACATACAAAGCTACGGGCATAACCTCTGATCTTTGAAGTTAGAAATAAGCATAGTTAAAGTGGCACATTGAGCAGATATATGTGTGTTGCACATCCTTCTTGTGTTGTTTTTCTTTTTTGTTGTTGTGTTGTTAATATCTCAAGCTTTTCTTTAAAAAGAATTCTGAGTCTAATTCCTGTGCTTCATCTGATGAACGTGTCTCAATGACTGAAGTTTCCTTTTCTCTGCTCTTTGTTGCTCTGCTTTTTGCTCTGTGCTGTTTCTTGGTGCTGCATTTGTCCTTGGCTCTCATGGTGTGGGGTGCAGACAGACTTGTATGACGTGAAGCTATGGATACACGTGTGCATTAATTCTGCCTTTGAATATTAACCACTTCAGGTAATTTCCCATTTATTAGGTTAAATTTTCCTGACATGCAAGGGTGGGGGAGAGACCTTTTGTTGTATTTTAAGTATTGTTACAAGAGGAAAACAATTTTTGTTTTCTTGGCTTTTTCTCCTTCAGATAAGTGTAATCATATATGTACTACTGAAAATATCCAACTAACATTTTATGATCAATTTGCAAAGCATATTCGTTATCTTATTTGAAAATATACTATGCCTTGCTATAATTCTTATTTTGAGGTTGGTTTGTAGCATCATTGTTTTAAATAGTTTTTTGGGCATTAAAGTTTTCATTATTCTAGCTGTTGAGGTGGTTTTTGCTTGCTAAAACTGGTCTGCTGAATACTTGTGCTAAAAACTACCCCCATAAATACAGAAGCATGTATAAATCATTGAAAGTCAACATAAGGCTATAAGTTACAATCCTGTTTGTAAATTAACTTTCTTTCAACAACTAGGAATTTTTACGAGACTTTCATTTTAAAGCCATCTTATTGTATTTCCTCTTGTATTTTTTCCTAATACTTGTAGATGAAATGGATTTCATTTATGAAAAACCAAGAAAATAATTTTGTGGTATGAAACCATTTCACCAGCAATAATAGTAATAAATACTAGATAAACATTCTCCTTATCCCTCTAGATTTTTAAACTTGTCTCCTATAATGGAAAGAACGATCTCGTAATCCTGGGTAATTGGCATAAAGATTCCAATACTTAGGGAAGAAACTTCAGATCCCTTTTCCATATATTTCTTTTTAGCTGCATTTCAAATAGCTAAGCTCCAAAACTGAATGTATAGTGACTGTGTGTCTCTGTAGAGTTTCCAGCGATGTCATTTGCTACTTACGGAGACTTCCAGCCCAGAAGCTTAAGTTACTCTTTTCTTTAAGGATTATCTTGTAGAATCTTTCCAGCTGGTCATTAATACTGAGTCACTTAGCTTGTTGGGAGGCATATCTAGATTTAATCAGTTTACTCTGTTCCCAGTCTAGTGTTCGTTTCATGGCAGCATAATGCTTTACCAGACTTTCTGAGGGGCCAATAAAAAAGTGACTGAAGTTAGTCATTCTAAATAGCAGTATTTAAAGAGTTTAGTTCTTTTGTTATACGGCAAACCCAAAGTTTGAGTGGCAGTGTAACAGGTGGTAGAAAGTGGAAGGCACTATATTTTTTGTTTTATGTGTTTTTCATTAACATTGTTTATAATGATTCTCTTGTAACTGGTCTTAGTTTTGGCTTTAAATGATAGAATTTTAAAGCCAAAATAGACTTTTAAAAAACTTTATTTTGGGGGCCGGCCCAGTGGCATAGTGGTTAAGTTTACGCACTCCACTTCAGCTGCCCGGGGTTCGCAAGTTCAAATCCGGGGCGCAGACCTACGCACCGCTCATCAAGCCATGCTGTGGCAGCGTCCCACATACAAAATAGAGGAAGATGGGCACAAGATGTTAGCTCAGGGCCAATCTTCCTCACCAAAAAAAACCAACAAAACAAAACAAAACTTTATTTTGAAATAATTTCTAACTTATAGAAATAGTGCAAGAATAGTGCAGAGAATCTTGAATAACTTTTATCTAGATTCACTCACTTTTAGTTTGCCACATTTGCTTTATCGTTTTCTTTCTATACACATACACACATTTTTTTCTTTTTTTTTTGCGAGGAAGATCAGCCCTGAGCTAACATCCATGCTAATCCTCCTCTTTTTGCTGAGGAAGATCGGCTCTGAGCTAACATCTATTGCCAATCCTCCTCCTTTTTTCTCCCCAAACCCCCAGTAGATAGTTGTATGTCATAGTTGCACATCCTTCTAGTTGCTGTATGTGGGGCGCGGCCTCAGCATGGCCGGAGAAGCAGTGCATTGGTGCCCGCCCGGGATCCGAACCTGGGCCGCCAGTAGCAGAGCGTGTGCACTTAACCACTAAGCCATGAGGCCGGTCCCCACAAATTTTTTTTTTTAATCATGTGAGAACAGGTTGCATACATCTTGCCCTTTTACCTCTTAACACTTCAGTGGTATTTTCTCTTACATAACCACAGTATAGTTACCAAATTCAGGGAAACATTGATATACTATTTTAATCTATAATAGTCTTAGTCTTTAAAGTAGACTGTAGTAGTCTTTAGTCTATGTTCCAATTTTCTCAATTGTTGGAATCTCCTTTGTGGTACTTTAACTCTTTAGTCTCCTTTAACCTGGCACAGTTCCTTACCCTTTGTCTTTCATGACCTTGACCTTTTTGAAGAATTGAGTCCAGTTATTTTGTGGAATACTCCTCAATTTGACTTTGTCTGATGTTTCCTTGGGGTTAGATTAGGTTATGCGTCTATGGCTCTGCTGCAAAAGTGATGATGTATCCTTCTCAGATTATCACATCCTGGAGGCACACAATATCTGTCTGCCCCTCATTGGTGATGTTAATTTTTATCACCTGCTCTGAGTGTTTGGTTTCTCTTAGTTACTATTATCCCCCTTGCAGACAATAAGCTATCT
The DNA here is from genome assembly GCF_057802395.1 of Ceratotherium simum simum. Taxonomy (NCBI): domain Eukaryota; kingdom Metazoa; phylum Chordata; class Mammalia; order Perissodactyla; family Rhinocerotidae; genus Ceratotherium; species Ceratotherium simum. The sequence continues at coordinate 38,875,648 of NC_141919.1, forward strand.
GTGAGGAGACACTTGGCGACTATGAAATAATATCCTCTTCCTCATCACCCTTTCTCCCTCTCCTTTCTCCCTCTTTTTTTTTTTTTTTTTTTGGTGAAGAAGATTAGCCCTGAGCTAACATCTGTTGCCAATCCTCCTCTTTTTGCTGAGGAATTTTGGCCCTGGGCTAACATCTGTGCCTATCTTCCTCTACTTTATATGTGGGATGCCTGCCAGATCATGGCTTGATAAGCGGTGTGTAGGTCCATGCCGGAGATCCAAACCCATGTACCCTGGGCCACCAAAGCGGAGCGTGTGAACCTAATCACTCTGCCAGCCCCCACACTTTCGCTTTTAAACTTAGCATCCATTGATGATTCTTACCTGAACCAATCTTTACTATGATGGTCATAAAGTGGAGATTTAGCCAACTCTATCCTCCCTCCACGTTTATAAGATGGTGTTCTTATGTCCTTTAGACATGCCCCCATCATGTTTGTTTTTTTTTTTAAATAATGTAACTTGTTGACTTACATGTATTTATTTATTTATTTTTTGGTGAGGAAGATTGGCCCTGAGATAACATCTGTTGCCAGTCTTCCTCTGTTTTGTATGTGGGATGCTGCAGCAGCATGGCTTGATGAACGGTGCATAGGTCCGCACCCAGGATCTGAACCTGCAAACCCCTGGCTACCAAAGCAGAGTGTGTGAACTTAACCACTACACCACTGGGCTGCACCCCCATCATGTTTTTGAGCCCTTCCTTTCTTGCATAACAAAATGTTCTTAGCTCATTCTTATACCTTCCCTGCCTGAGTTCTGGAGTCAGCCATTTCTGCCAGGATCCCAGGTTCCTTTAATAGGCAATAGATTTTAGAAACCAAGATCTGGGCTTTTAAGTATGCTTACCACTACCAGGGTGTTACCACTTCTAGACTTTTTTAGCAGAGCTAGAAAATATGTATATATATTTTAAAAATACTTCCAATTCCAAATCAACCCCACGGGTTTTTCTTTGCCTTCTCTCATTCTATTTTTTTTAAAAATCTCTGTTTTTCCACATTAAGAATCTTGGCTCCTAAGAATTCTCATTTACTCATTTGCTCAGTCCTACAGTACACATAAAATCATTTCAGAATTGCTACACCCATTCCCCTGTGAGAAACAAGCCTCCTAAGGAGTCCAGGATTTGACTGTTCCCCCCAGGCTTAGGGTATATACTCAAAATAATGTGTTCAAAAGTTACTTGGATGAGTCCTCCCCTGGTCCTTTCAGTGTGGTTATGTTATTCCTATGAAGTACAGTTGGTTTCATTTTTTCTGTTTGCGTTCAATTTTAGTTACTCCCCCCACCCCAGTTTTGTTGATTTAATTTTTTTGAATATGTAGAAGTCAATACATTTCCAAAAATGAAAACAATACAATAAGCCACATTTAGAGAAGTATTCTCTCTCTTTATTCCTTCCGTCCTACTTCCCCCCATCCCTCGTATGTAACCAGTTTTATTGTTTTCTGGCTTATTATTTCTGCATTTTTTTTTTGCAAAAGTAAGCAGATAAATGTTTATTTCTACATCTTTCTTACACAGAAGGTAGCCTTCTATAGACACACTCCAAAAGAAAACTTGCAAAACATCTTGTCCAAATCTTTTAATTTATAGGCAAGGAAATTAAGGTTCACTGCTTCCAAATATGTAATGGCTGTTCCTGCTTGCACTGTTCTTTGCTTCTTATCATTCTTATAAAATGTTTGGTGTGCTTGGTGAGCTTTCTTGTCTTCCTTTTCTCTAAGTTTAATTGTGTAGATCTGTGGAATTTTCTTTTGACATTTTGTAGCTGGACTATAAGTATATGAAAACGTTTGTATGTAAGCTTGCATTTTTTTAACAGGTGGTCAGTCTGACCAAGGCTATGGGTCTAAGGATGAACTTATAAAGGATGATTCGGAAATTCATGTACCTGAAGAGCAAGTAGCAAGAGAATTGAAAACTAAAACAAAAGTGCAAAAAGAAGGTTAAGTACTGATATTTACTAGCTTTAATTAGAAAAATACCTATTTTAATTAAAAGTGTTATTTGATAATTTTGGTGATAATTTCCAGAAATGCAAGGTCTGGGCTTGTAAGATACTATGTACTATTATATACGATAGATTTTGGTAGTCTCTGAATTTTAGAATTTAAGAGACCTTTAGAGACTCTGTGGGTCAGCCCTCAGTTTTGTAGGAAACTGTGACCCATTGAGGTATTTGCCAAAGTCATATAACTCCTTTGTGACAGAGCCAGGACTCAACTGAGTCATCAGACTTGTATTCCAGCGCCCCTTCTATTTTAACATGCTCTTCCACTAGAAGTCCTTCAGATATCTAAGGGAATCTGTTTCATTGTAGGTTAAATACAGTCTGTGATTTTCCTGTTTTTTTTTATGGGGCTCATTGAGGTAGAAGTGATTTGTAGTAATCTCTTTATGGAAATATGGAAGAATATTTTGGCTTTCTGATAATAAGATGTTCTTCCCGTCCTCTTACACAAAAGTACATTCCTTTAATGATGCCACTTATTTTGTGCTCCAGGGCTGTGCAGAAGCAAGCCCCTCTCCTCCTTGACACGTGATGAGGAGGAGTATAACTGAAAGCCAAAGCCTTAATTTACACACTTAAGAACGCTCAAGTTAAGATTATTGAATGCTAAAATAAAGCAATTATTCCAGTCAATACTGGCAACATTTATGGCATAAAGTAAATCAGACACAATAAATCTGTAATAAAATAGTCATGTGTTCACCCTTGCTTGAGGAAAAAATACATAAAATATATAAAAATCAATATATGGTTTCTGTTCGATTTTGGCAAAAGTAGGAATGATAACATCCAAATATTTTTTCCCAGATATGTGTGATATCTCTGCTGTTGTGGCAAAACATTCACAGCCTAGCGCAGAGCCCCAGAGTCCTACTGAGCCTCCCGCATGGGGCAGCAGTATTGTGAAAGTTCCTTCTGGTGTATTTGACATCAGCGGCAGGAAGAGTAGCACTGGTGAGTCTTTACATACTGGGTATTAAATATTTAAAATATACTTCTACGGCTATACATGTGCCTTTAATGACATTAAATTAACTTAATTATAGTGAACATGTTAAAGAGCCAGAAGTAAGTTTGAATCCTATAAATGGGCTAAAGAAGAAGGTATAAAATAGTTGTTAAAGATATTTAATTTTTGAAAAGAGGAGTATTTAGTGTGTTTAATTGTTACTTGGAATATCTTTTCTTGTTGTAGTGCCTGTTCTCAGTGTGGTTCCTCTTTCTCATGGTAGACAATGAGAGAGGACTGTAGGGCCTCCTATACTCTTCAGGAACAGAGAGGCAGTGATGTGATTGAATTTCAGAGGGCTTATGTGTGGCAAGGTGGTTCCTAACACGGACGGGAAATGGAAGAAAGAGTCACATCACTTACTCTCTACAAAAATACCATTGGGTCTTTAATTTTGGCCCAGTTACTATAGGGACTCTGAGCCACTTCTTATATGTGATTAAGTATTTGTAATGAATAATTCTGTTGTATATGACTCCCTTGAATTTGAGATTAGTACTTTCAGTTATGTTGTAGGCCTCCCAAGTACCCTTAAGACATATAACGTAAGTATATGATTTTAGAGGACAATGAAATTGGCCTGTGTCCTTTGCCCTTCGGTAGTAGTAGCTACAGTTCACTTGTCTAAAGTCTACTGTCTTGTCTATAAGTGTATCTATTGTATGACTTTATAGAAATTAATTTGCTCAGCTTCTTAAATCAGTGTAGAAATACTCCTTATTCCTAACGTTTTGTTTTTTTTATTTACTATGATACTAAGTTCAGTTTATTTTTAGGGATTGGGTAGTGCTCAAGAGGTGGAGCTAGATGTGTTTTTTTTGTGTGTGTGAGGAAGATCAGCCCTGAGCTAACATCTGATGCCAATCCTCCTCTTTTTGCTGAGGAAGACTGGCCCTGGGGTAACATCGGTGCCTATCTTCCTCTACTTTATATGGGACGCCACCACAGCATGGCTTGACAAGCGGTGCGTTGATGCGCGCCTGGGATCTAAACCTGCGAACCCTGGGCTGCCGCAGCGGAGCACACACACTTAACCACTACGCCAGCAGGCCGGCCCTTAACTAGACAGCTTTTGTTTGTGTGTGTGTGTGTGTGCGGAAGATTAGCCCTGAGCCAACATCTGTTGCTAATTTTCCTCTTTTTGCTGAGGAAGATTGGCCCTGGGTTAACATCTGTGCCCATCTTCCTCTTGTTTTACATGTGAGATGCCTGCCATACCATGGCTTGATAAGCGGTGCATAGGTCCATGCCTGGGACCCTAACCTGTGAACCCCAGGCCGCCGAAGTGGAGTGTGCGAACTTAACCACTATGCCACCGGGCTGGCCCCTATGTGTTTTGAAAAAATAATTGATATATATGTTCTGTATCTCATTTTCCCAACCTATGATGGCAGGGAAAAAAAAAGGGCAGAATTTTCTTCATCAAAGGTTTAGAATCTTCTCAGAATATTGGACAGAGTCTGGGGACTGCTGTGTTTCCTTCCCTTTTTACTCATCTTATTTCCACATTATATCTTGATCTAAGATTTATTCTATTAAGAAAGGAGGTGGTAATGGGGCTTTGCTAATATATCAAACAGTCAAATTTATTTTAAAATCGAACAGATTGTGCCACTAAATTCCTGGAAATACATGAGAACCAGTAAATTTGCAAAGATCTGTTTCTCAAGTATTGGTAAAAGTTTTCAAAGAAGGTACAAATTTTGGAGATGTAAAATAGACTAACATAACTCTCTTAAAAGCTTTAAAATATCTCTAATTGCTTATTATTAGTTCTGTTTAATTGGTATGATTACGATTATTAGTTGGTACCAGTTTGGAAGATGAAAAAGAGCCTTGAAATCAATTTGGACGATTAAAAAAAGACCTTATCAAAGACTTTCCCCCCAAATCCCCCAGGTCATTATGCTTTTCAAAAAACAAATGAGAATCCTAAATGTGAATGGGTAGAGTTAAGTTCTGATAGTGATTCAAATAGGAAATAGCTTTTCGTCTTGGAGTGGAAAAAACTGCATGGTAGCAAAGAATAAAAGACTGCTTGCTTCCCCCAGAGCTGGGGGAGGTTCCTACGGCCACAGGCATAATTTTGTTCCACTTGCTCAAACAAGACTGACCTCTGTGTGGGCTGAGATATGTTTGTTTTATTCGCCATTGTATTTCTAGCACCTCACATAGAAGATACTAGTAGGCATTCAGGTATTTGTTGAAGGAATGAATGTATCTGAAAAACTTTTAACTACTCAGATTTTATCAGCCTTCTTGTAATTTGCCAATTCTGAGCACTCGTTTCTAGATTCTTTTACTTCGGGGCAGTTATTTTGCTTTGGAGCAGTAAGGCTTTGGCTATAGCCAATATATAATTCCTTCATGATCATGAATTTGTGCAGAGTCAATTCCTGGCAAATATTTGTTGAATTATATATGAAAGCTAAGATAGAAGAGATTATTTCTTTTTAGATCTGCTATTTATCGCAGAGTATATTTCTTAAATTGCATGTAAGACTCTTAAAATGTAAGACATGTTTATAGATCTATTTTTATTGATAAATGTGATATATTTTAGTGAACAATACAGGTATATAGAGCATATATTGCATGATTTTTTTAAATGTATGTGTGTATAAAAGTTACATCAGAAAATAGATTCATTTTTAATATTGTACTTTCTGTTTTAGGTAGTACATCGAATGTGCTATTTTCTCCTGAAGATCCAGTTGAAGATGCAGTTTTTGGTGAAGTTACTAATCTCAAGAATGGTGATAGAGGAGAAAAAAGACAAAAGCATTTTCCAGAGCGGAGCTGTAGTTTCAGTTCTGAAAGTCGAGCAGGAATGTTACTTAAGAAGAGCAGTTTGGATTTGAATTCAAGTGAAGTGGCTATCATGATGGGAGCAGATGCCAAGATTCTCACAGCAGCATTGACATGTCCTAAGACTTCTCTACTTCATATTGCAAGAACTCATAGTTTTGACAGTGTTAGCTGTCATCTTGCTGATACTAGGACTCGTGTGTCTGAAAGCACTTGGGATTCTGAGCACAGATCTTCTTCGGTGTTAGAGATGCTTGAGGAAAGCCAAGAGCTCCTAGAACCTGTGGTTGATGACAATGTAGCTGAAACTACTATGACAAAGGGTACATGTGACAGTCTACAAAATGATAGTAACAGTAATCAATCCAGAGACTTGAAAGCAGGATCCAAAGATCTAACCAATAAGAGGAGTAGTTTATCTGGTGTTGCTAAAGCTGTTGAGAGGGAAGACGTTGAAACTGGACTAGATCCTTTGTCTCTTTTAGCCACTGAATGTATAGGAGAAAAAACTCCTGATTCTGAAGATAAGTTGTTTTCTCCAGTTATTGCACGTAACCTGGCTGATGAAATCGAGAGCTATATGAACCTGAAGAGTCCCCTGGGTAGCAAGTCTTCTAGTATGGAATTACACGGAGAGGGAAACAGAGAGTCTGGCACTCCTATTGCCTTTAGTCACCCTTTAGAGAGGAGATCAAGCCTACCTTTAGATCATGGTCCACCAGCACAGGAAACCCCTGAAAGTGAAAAGCGCTCCCCTACAGTGTCTAGGTCTAAAACTTTTACTGGGCGTTTCAAGCAGCAGACTCCTTCTCGAGGTCATAAGGAACGTTCATCTTCTTTATCAGCACTAGTGCGTTCTTCACCGCATGGCTCGTTGGGTTCTGTGGTCAGTTCTTTGTCAGGGCTAAAGCTGGATAATATACTCTCAGGGCCCAAGATTGATGTCCTAAAATCTGGTATGAAACAAGCAGCGACAGTAGCCAGTAAGATGTGGGTGGCTGTGGCGTCTGCTTACAACTACTCAGATGATGAGGTAAGAATGTTTTATGTGTGTAAGTCTGTCTGATATTGGAATGTTTGTAGTATTTTTTTATATATAAATTATTATTTAGAGATTTCTGGTAACTTTGGGTCTTTAAATTTTAAAACTTTATGCATATCCTATTTCTTTCTTGAAATGACTTGAACATACATGTATGGAAATTAATAATGAAGAGGTAGAAAATCAGGACTACTTTATAATTCCCTAGATCAGTCTAAACTAACACGTTAAGTTGGCTTCTTTGAAAGCATTAATGATTAGTGTTTGAATTTAATAATAATGCCATGTTATAGTTGCATAGCACTTCACTTTTTAAATAACTTTTACCTGCATTATCTCTGTAAAATATATGAAGTCACTCTATAACTTAATCCATAGATTTCATACTGCATAAAAAAACCTGCTAATTCTTTTTAAAAATCATTGTAAAGAGAATTAATCATTAGATCTTTTAATGAAAAAACAAGTGGAGAAATTTTGCTTGTTTTATCAAAAAAAATTAATTGCAATTTCACCATTGTGTTCAAAGAATTATATAGGACTTAGGTACTTTAATCTAGTAGAAAAGACAGACATCTCTAAATGTTCACTATTATTATTGTGACACTATGTTCTAGGTACTGTCATAAGCTCTATATCTATTTTGATATTGGAATATATATGTACATATATATATTTGTTTAATTTTCATAGCAACTCCATGGGTTGGTACTGTTGTTATCCCCATTTTATAGATGTGGTATCTGAGATTCAGAGAGATTAACTTCCCCAGGTCACACAATTAGTGAGCAGCAGAACTAGAATTTGAAGTCTGGGAGATGGGCTCTAGAGTCCATGCTATTAACCATTATAGTAGCAAAGAAGGGAGCAATATCTTAGAAGAGGTTCCAGTGGGGGGCTGTCCAAAAAGAGCAAAGCAGGTGATATCTAAGTTGAGTTTTGATGGATAAATGTGAAATTGTGGGTTAGTCAAAGTGATAGGGTGGCAGAAGGTATGTCTGAAAGAATAATGTGAAAAAGCATGGAGGCTTAAAACATCATGCATTTTCAGGATAATATAATCAATTTCAGATAGCTAAAGTTCTAAATAGGAAGTAGAGACACAGGAAATGAAATTGGACAAATAAGACTTGTATACCATTTGAAGGAAAACTTTATTCTATAGGCAAGCTATTAACTGAATTAAAAGTATAATATTGACGGCCGGCTCCGTGGCTTAGCGGTTAAGTGCGCGCGCTCTGATGCTGGCGGCCCGGGTTCGGATCCCGGGCGCGCCCCGAGGCACCACTTCTCCGTCCAACCCGGGGCCGAGTCCCACGTACAGCAACTAGAAGGATGCGGACCTATGACGTACAACTATCTACTGGGGCTTTGGGGGGAAAAAATGAATAAATAAAATCTTTAAAAAAAAAAAAAAAGTATAATATTGAGTATTATAAGACAAATCACATTTTGTATTTAAAGAGCTTACAAGGTTGGTTAGGAAAAGACGAAATAAGCTAGCTCCAAGTGTCTTACCCTGGCATTATGTTAAAAAAAAGAACAAGAGTGAGCCATTTTATTTTTTGAAATTTTATCTAACAGTGTTAAAAAAAAAAAAGCTTTCAACAGAGTAATTTGGACTTGGAATATATGACTGTAAATTCCAAGTGGTCGCAGGTCATAGTTTTTCTTTTCATCACTATAGCCCCAGTCCCTGGCAGAAGCAAATAGGATATACCTCATAAACATTTTCAAATGAAAGAATGGATAAAAAGTCTATAAAATGTTCATAACTGTTATCCAGAATTTAAGGAAATAATTAGGGATATGTGTAAAAACAGCTCAAGGGAATTCATCAGTATAACTTACACAAAACTTAAAGCATTCTGAATGTTTAAGCAATAGAGGATTTACTAAATACATAAATAGTACATCAGTAAATCGGATTAGGTTGTAGGGGTTTAAATAATGTAGACAATTTAATGACAAAATTAATTACATGAGAAGAATAGGTTAATAAACAATATCCTGTTTGGTAAGAATATATTATGTATGCTTATTTAAAAAGGGCTAGAAGGATATACGTCAAGATTTTGATTGTACTCTGTGGGTGTTGGTATTATAAGTGCTTTTATTTCCTATTTTGCATATCTATATTTAATTTTTTTTATCATTTAACATGGTTTTACAACAAGGAAGACACAAGTCTGTTTTCTTTAAAGCAAAAATCAAAGAGGAAACTGCTTATTGAAGTGTTTTCTATCTAAACTAAAGCGTCAACAATCACAGTGGTTAACAACTACAGTGTTTGGAACTTTATTCCTCTTTTATATCTCTAACGGTTGTTATTCTCAACTATCATATTGCCAGCTGAAACTCTCACAGCAACCTTATTTTAAAGGACTCATAGTATCCCTATTTTTCAGATGATAGAATTAAAAGTTAGAGAAGTTAAGGGATTTCTGCAAGGTCACATACCTAAAAAGTGATGGGAAGCCAAGATCACAGTCTGGCTGTGTGACACTAATGTCCCTACTTTACTTATGCTGGGATCCCTGATTGCAGTGGAGACAGTGAGCTCCTAGAGCTCCCTCATTTGTGATACTGAATATTGACAGACACTCCACACCCCTAATATACACCAGGGGCACAACAAAATCTTAAAGTATTATAGGTCATTGCTTGAATGTCTTAGAGTATGGAAGGGAAATTCCAAATAATAGTGAGAAGCGTTCATGTTTTTGAATAATGTGGGGATGATGATTTATTTAAGGATTATAGAGGAGTTTAATTTTGAAAAGAGTAGAGTGAATATATTCTCATTGAAGAAGGTATTATTTATATATGTGGGGTTTTATTCTTTTCAATTAAAGGAGGAAACTAGTAGAGATTACAGCTTCCCAGCTGGCCTTGAAGACCATATTTTGGGAGAGAATATATCACCTAACATGAGTATCCCAGGGTTGGTCGCCAGTGAACTTACCCAGAGCAACACAAGCCTCGGCAGTAGCAGTAGCAGTGGAGACGTAGGAAAACTGCATTACTCAACAGGTATGGGAAGGATTGTCCTCTCTTCTCATTTATGTGCCCATACTTTTCCCTCTCCCCACTACACATACAATAAACCCCATTTGTTGAGATGATCTGATAAATTTTTAATATGGCCACACCACACTATCACTGTTATTGTAAATGACTTTATTTTTAGTTATGTTTATTTTTAGTTGTGTATATTTGTGGATTATATCATTAGTTCTCAAACTTTAGTATGTATCAGAATCACCTGGCAATTTGCTTAAAAATATATACAAATGGGGGCCGGCCTGGTGGCCTAGTGGTTAAGTTTGGCACACTCCGCTTTGGTGACCCAGGTTCAGTTCCCGGGCATGGACCTACAACACTTGTTGGCAGCCATGCTCTGGCGGCGACCCACATACAAAATAGAGGAAGATTGGCACAGATGTTAGCTCAGGGCAAATCCTCCTCAGGCAAAAAAAAAAAAAATACAAATGTCCAAGCCCTAGGCTAAAACTTTTGAGATTGAAATTGTAGGATGGGGCCCTAACGAATGTGTATTTTTAACCAGCTCTCTATAATATGTATACCAGTTTGAGAGTGCCTGGGCTGTATCACTGAAATTTCTTAGCTCTCTATTGTTTGTAAAAATTGTAATTTTATTCATTTTCTCCAACTTTCTGTTATGAAAAATTTCAAATGTCCTGAAAGGTTGAAAGAATCAATTAGTGAACACTCATATTCTCCACCTAGATTTAGTTAACTATTGCTAACTTTATCTATCTATATATATACATACATACATTTTTATACTGAACCATTTGAAAATAAAGACTTCATGATAGTTCCCCCTAAATACTTTAGTATGCATTTCCAAAGAATAAGGATATTCTCATCCATAATGTGTTATGATGTTTACTTCTCTCTAGGTGAACTTCCATTTCCAAGAGGCATAAAAGGGCAGGACTTGGAAAAATCAGACCATGGTTCTTCGCAAAACACCAGCATGTCTAGCATCTATCAGAATTGTGCAATGGAGGTAAAAGTTCTTTATTCTGCCAGTGATAAAGTGGCTGTAAACATATTTTTTTAGCCAGCCCTGGTGGTCTACTGGTTAAGATTCAGCACTTTCACCACTGCAGCCTGGCTTCATTTCCCAGTCAGGGAACCACACCACCCGTCTGTTGGTTGTCATACTGTGGCGCCTGCTTGTTGCTGTGATGCTTCAAATACCAGCAGGGTCACCCAGGGTGGACAGGTTTCATGGAGCTTCCAGACTAGATAGACTAGGAAGAAGGACCTGGCCACCCACTTGCGGAAAAATTGGCCATGAAAACCTTATGAATAGCAGCGGAGCATTGTCTGACATAGCGCCAGAAGGTGAAAGGATGGCACAAAAAGACTGGGCAAGGAGCTGCTCTGCTGTACACAGAGTCACTAGGAATCTTCAACTTGAGGGCACTAACAACAAAAGACCTTTTTATTTCAGAATAGTATTTAACAGAATGCTATGATACTCTTGTGGACAGAATAATAAAACAAGTCATTTTGTTGAATTTGCTTGATGTCTTATGTGTAAGCAAGGCAATAAACTGGTAGTTTTACCTATAAAGTAATTGAACTGTTAATTCCAAATTTGATCAACAAAATAAATAAAATTCTCTGTTTGTCTCAAGGGAGTGGCCTAAGATGAATATTCACGTGGAGGTCTGCACTTTGTCCTCTTAGGTTCTGATGTCAAGTTGTTCCCAGTGCAGAGCTTGTGGAGCTCTAGTTTATGATGAAGAAATTATGGCTGGATGGACAGCAGATGACTCAAATTTGAATACAACATGTCCATTCTGTAAAAGCAACTTCTTGCCTCTTCTCAATATAGAATTTAAGGACTTGAGAGGCTCTGCAAGGTTAGTATTATAAATGCTCCCTTAAGAGGTAAGTGCCCCCCAAAAGGCATGATTCCTGGGGGAAGAGTGAAGTCCCCTTCATGGTTTTCTCCAGGTGTCCCTTTCCTTTTTCTCCTTCACTTTCAGTATTTGAGTCGAAAATACTAGTAATGTAGGAGACCACTTTCCATTTTATTTAACATATGATTATCAATAGTAGTTAATCCTTCGAGCTAAACTTTATAGACAATTTAAAACTCTGATGTTAGTCATTATCTTAACCTTGCTGCCTCAGTGACCTTAGTTATGTCTTCTAGAAGCAAAAAAAAAGTGAGGGAGGCTTCAACTCTTCTCTTAACTTGTTGCCGTTTATGGAGCGCTCTGTACAGTGAAATGACCGAATTCTAGGCAATAGAAAGGAGATTAGCTGATCTATAGTCAATCATTAAGTAATTGAGAGTTTGGTAACTATATGCTGACCTAAGCCATTATACTTAATATTCTGTTAGTTTTATGGAGCAAACAAACTTCATATTATTGTCTACCATTAGCTGCTTTTTAAAAATCTCCAGTCATAGAGGTGTTTCCTCTCTCTTTTTCCTTTTAGCTTCAGGCGAGGAGCTGAGTGAAATCATACTCATAACTGCTGACACACTGTCATCATTGGTTTGTGTGAGGGCCCTCTTTTATTATCTTCCTCCGCTCACCCATTCCCACTCTCATTCCTTTATCCAAGAAGGACGTTGACTCTCCTGTGTGTGATATATCCTTGAATATATATCCTTATAAAATGTGTTGTTTTGCATGATTATGTATTTTTAACGTAGATAATTAGAATAATGCTAAAAGTCTCTATTTCTTTTTATTTTTCAGTTTAAAATCTGAGGTGCTATATGCACATTTAGTTTATTCCTTTTCTCCTATAGGAAGTTAATACCTCATCTTACTTCTTCATATTCCTAGTGTTGGATACTTCACTTGTTTCCAGTGTTCTGTCACTATAAGTATCCCTGCAGTGATGCAGAGCACTGCAAAGTATCTGTCTCCTTCTAGGCTTGTGAAGTAATTTCTCTTAGAATTATAGTCTTAGGAATGACATCATTGGGTCTTTTTTATACATGATTTCAATCAACACTGGAAAATTCTTCCCAGATGGCTACACTCCCAGTAGTAGTGTCCAAGAATTCTCATTTCTGTACATCCTTACCAGTATGTGGTATTATCACTTTTCTGATTTTTGCATTCTAATGAGTATGATGTGGTATCTTGCTTTTGTTTGCATTTCTTTGAATACTAGTGTTTGAGTATCTCTTCATATACCTGTTAGTTATTCCAGCATTTTCTATGAATTGCTTGTTTATATCCCTTGCCTATTTTTATATTAAGCTTTCTTTTTCCTGTTAATCTCTGTCTTGAATATTCTTGATATTAATTCCTTGAAGACAAATTGTTAATTTTGATGTCATTATCCATTAATTTTCCACCTTATGATTTGTGCTTTTGGAGTCTTGTTTTAAAAGTTGTTTCCCATATATAGGACATGAAAATTTTCTCCTCAGTGTTCTGTTAACTTTATATTTTGCCTCTGATATTTAGGTCTTTAATCCATCTGGAGTCCACCTTTGTAAATGATGGTAGGGATCCAGCTTTATTTTTCTCCATATAATGAGCCAGTTTTCCATCCTTTCCTCATTGATATGTAGTATCACCTTTATCATATATCAGGTTCCCACTTGTACCTCACTCTGGTTCTGTGTACCTGCTCTTTTTCTCAGTACCATATTTTTCTATTACTCTTTGTGTTCTGTCTGGTTGGTAGGGTAAGTTCCCCCTCGTGGAATTTTATTTATTTATTTTGCTTATAGTTACTTTTTTTTTTCATATTTTAGAGTAACTTTGAGTTCCTTAAAAGAAAAAAAAATCCAACTGGAGTTTTCATTGGGATTACATTAGATTTATAGAATCATTGGGGAAAATGGACATTTTCAGTATTATTCTCTTATCTATGAGCATGGTATATATCTCAATTTTTTTAAGATCTTTTATATCCTTTAATAGAGTTTTAAATTATTCTATATAAGTCTTGTACTTTTTTGTTGAGTTAATTGTGTTTATTAAGCTATTGTGGTACATTATTTCATATTTTCTAATTGGGTATAAAAGAGCATTGATTTTCCTCCCCAATATGTCATTATGGAAAATTTCAAACTTACTGCTAAGTTTAAAGATTTTTTTATAGTGACACCCAAATATCTACCCCTACATTCTACAGTTAGCATTTTACTGTACTTGCTTTATCACCTATCTGTCCCTCCATCTATCTTCCAATCCATCTTTTTTTTTTTTGGTGAGGAAGATTGGCCCTAAGCTAACACCTGCTGCCAGTCCTCTTTTTTGCTTGAGGAAAAGTGGCCCTGGGCTAACATCTGTGCCCATCTTCCTCTATTTTGTGTGTGGGATGCCACCACAGCATGGTTTGATGAGTGGTGTAGGTCTGCACCCAGGATCTGAACCCATGAACCCTGGGCTGCCGAAGCAGAGTACGCTGAACTTAACCACTGCGCCACCAGGCCGGCCCCTCCATATTATATTTTTATTCATTTAAAATAAGATATAAACATTAATACACTTCTCCCTCAAAGACTTCAGCATGCATATCATTAACTAAATTTCAGTATTTATTCACAGTTTTTTTCTTTTGAGGTACAGTTATATACCATAAAATATACAAATCTTAAATGTACCATCTGAAGAGTGAATGTGTACATTTGTACAAATCAAATCCTTATCAATATACAGAACATTACTGTTACCTCAGAAAGTTCTCTTAATGTCCCTAGCAAGGCCCAACTTTCATCCCATCCCCATCCAGGAGAAGGAGAGAGATAAGATGAAATAAAATAATGAATCGAGGAGACAGGAAATGATTAGAGACAAAATGGAGATTTATAAGGGGAGAAAAAGGGTATTATAAACAATTGTAGGTTAATAACATGTTAAAATGCTGCTGTTGCTGCTCTCTTTTTTTTTTAACTCAGAAAATTAATGAAATATTTTGCTTTCCATCTTCCTTCATAGCTTCCTTTAATGGTTCTCAAAAACTGAAGGGATCTTATATTGAACTATAATGATCTCCTCTAAGACCTTTTCATTCGATTAAGAGCACTGGGTTTGCACTTTTTTTGTAATGCTGTCTTTTTTGTTTGTTTTTTGAAGAAGATTGGCCCTGAGCTAACATCTGTTGCCAATCTTCCTCCTTTTTTTTTCCTCCCCAAAGTCCCAGTAGACAGTTGTATGTCATAGTTGTACATCCTTCTAGTTGCTCTATGTAGGATGCTGCCTCAGCATGGCTTGATGAGCAGTGAGTAGGTCCGTGCCCAGGATCTGAACCGGCGAACCCTGGGCCACCGAAGCAGGGCGCACGAATTTAACCACTACACTACCGGACTGGCCCCCAGACCTTTTCAATGAAAAGTTTAGGACAGGAGGGGAAGAGAAAATAAGAGCAAGAGTGTGTGTGTATGTTTGAAATAGGCAATACTTCTATGGATTGTATAATTCATTAATGACTGCTTTACCATAAAGTAATTCTAAATAGGATGAAATTTAGTGCACCCCAGGATTTTTAAAGACTTGTTTTTTCTTGGACTGCTCCGTATTTAGCTTTTTCCTGAAACCAAGTACCTCTGGTGACAGTTTACAAAGTGGCAGCATTCCATTGGCGAGTGAACCTCTGGAGCACAAACCTGTATCCAGTTCACTAGAGCCTGATTTGATCAACTTTATGGATTTCCCAAAACATAACCAGGCCATAACTGAAGAAACAAACTCTGCAGTTGAATCAAGGTACCATAGGCTACAGAGAACTCTTATGTCATAATAAATTGTGTACCCTTGTTAAAATTTCATCTTTACAGACAACCTGACTCATGTAGGCATAAGTTCTGGCATTTCAACAATTTAACCTTAACTTTTACTGCCATATATTGTTTAAATATCTAACGAATGGATCAGATGATAAACATTTTTGGAAGTACATTTAATGTTTGCAGTGGTATTTTACAAAATGAACTTCTCAACAAGGATAAAAGTATTTTCCCCTTCAGTGTAGTCATTGACAATTTCCAGAGACATGTTCTCTTCACTATGAATATTGATTGAATCAAACATTTATTGAGAGCCTGTTGTATGCTAAGCATTATGCTAAACACTAAAAATAAAAAAGTAAATAAGATCTGGTCTCTATCCTTAGGTGGATCATTAGGTAGAGATTAAATACTTGTCAATGAATCTACATTATTTATTTGCATGCAGTATATTTCTAGGTGATTTTGTTTAATAAAGATGAAATAATTTTTGAATAAAGCAACTGAATGGGCACTTAATCTTTTTAAAACAATACCTGTTATCTACCACATGTCCTCTTCCCACCCTTCACCAGAGTCATTCACTCTATCTTGTTCTTCTGACCAGTTTTACAGAAATGCCTGAAGAAAATTTAATTCTTACAAGGCGGTACTGAGTCTTCTCAGATACATTCAGTAGACTCAAAATTCATTGTAGAAAATACTCTAGCTCTACAGATTTAGATTGTTTCACAGCCCAAACACAGCATTTCTTTTTCATTTTTTTAAGTGATGAAATAAGGAAAGCCAGTGGAGATGTCCAAACTATGAAAATTTCACCTGTGCCTAATAGTTTCTCAAAGCGAAATGTATCTTTGACTCGAAGTCACAGTGTTGGAGGTCCCTTGCAAAATATTGACTTTTCCCAGCGACCGTTTCATGGCATTTCAACAGTTAGTCTTCCAAACAGTCTGCAGGAAGTTGTGGTATGTAACGTTATAATTATACTGTGTATTCATGTATTTATTAGAATAGCACATAATTCTTCTATAGTAGATTTATTTTAATCACAAGAAAAGTCATAGATAAGAATTTTTCATAAACGGATTAAGAACTTTTAAAAATTTTAAATACGTACAAAAATAAATGGAAGAGTATATGTCCCTTTGACCCGTCATCTGGCTTCAGTCATTTTCAGTTAACGGCCATTCTTTCATGTACCTCCCTCATTCACTTCTTTCCTAGGTTGTTTTGAAGCAAATTTCAAACATCATATATTCCATTTGTAAATATTTCAGTATGTATCTCTGAAAGAAAAGGACTCTTTTAAAACTACAGTGCCATTATCAGACCAAAAAAATAATAAACTCATATCAAATTATTCAGTCTTTGTTCACATTTCTAATTGTCTCAGAAATGTCAGGTATGTGTGTTTTGTAGTTTGAGGAATCAGGATCAAATAAGGTCCATGCATTGCAATTGGTTGATCTGTTTTTTAGTATTTTTTAAACTGTAGACTCTCTTTTTTTCCCTTGCAATTTATTTGATGATTACAACCTTATAAATTGGTAATTGTAGCAAGAAACTTTATCAGATTCAGGTTTTTTGTTTTGTTTTGTTGTTCGTTTGCTTATTTTTGTAAGACAACTTCATCAGTGGTGGTATATTCCTCCAGTAGGAGACATAAACTATCTTTGTGATGTTAGTAGCTTTAATGCCTTAATGCCTAGATCAAGTTATTCATTTGTTTTTTGGTTTTTTGGTTTTTTTTTGGTGAGGAAGATTAGCCCTGAGCCAGCATCTGTTGCCAGTCCTCCTCTTTTTGCTGAGGAAGATTGGCCCTGGGCTAACATCTGTGGCCCTGGGCTAACATCTGTGCCCATGTTCCTCTACTTTTTTTCTATGTGGGACACCTGCCACAGCATGGCTTGATAAGCAGTGCGTGGGTCTGAGCCCAGGGTCTGAACCTGTGAACTCCGGGCCGCTGAAGCGGAGCATGTGAACTTTACTACGCCACTGGGCCAGCCCCCAAGTTATTCATTTGGAGCTATAAAATGATGATAGTCTAATTCTGTAATCTTCTTTATTATATGGAATACGTCGATAAAGAGAAACTTCCCCCATGTCTTCTGTTTGGTTTTCCAAAGATGCAATTTGTGTTGGAAAGGCAGGATAAATGTTTGATTTTTATTTTTTTCCTTTTATTTACCAATTTTCAAAATAACAAGTTGGGTTCCTAGCATTCAGGGTATCATTATGACTTCATTGATATAAACATTTATGTTTCCATCCATTGCTGTTGATACCTTATTGACGCTTATATTATCCCATCTTTGGTCAGCTAGAAGTTGGCACCTTAGTCCTTCCACACAACTCTAGTAGCCTCCTTGTAATTTTTTTAAAAACTTCCTGTTTTCTTATATGACAAGATGTTTCATGATCATTTCCTTGTCCAGACCTAGAATCAGCCATTTCTCTAAGAAACTCTGATTCCTTTTAGAGGGAAATGGTATTTGGAGACTTCAGTCTGAGTTGAGTTGGTCATAAACATTCTGATTATAATATGCACAACTTATAAAGTCTAGGTTGGATTTTTTTTTCATTCGTTATTTCATTTGATTTATAAAACTGCTCTTTAACTACTTTAGTTTTTGTGGCAATCTAATATAAAAACGAGTTAGATATAATTTTAAAAGGAGTCATCAAAGAATATTAACACAGAAAATTGCCCCATCTGTTTAGAGTTGTAAGAGGAAGATAAAGTTACACATTTTTTTGGTATCATCATTATAAAACATCTGAAATGCAATATTTCTTATAAAAAAAAGTGAAAAGGAAAAACCAATCATACATAGGCCATTGCTTTTATCGGCCATTGCTTTTATCAACATGATAGAGAAACTCTATCATGTTTGAAATAGGGCCTATCGTATAGATTATTAATTTTCTCTTGTAATCATTTAACTTCAGGGTATTTATGATTAGTATTTTTTCTTTTTTAGGTTTTCATTAGGGTATTCTACTGCATGTAGCAATGGCCCTGAAATAACTGATTTTGAAAGGCTAGAGAAGCCTAATCTCATTGAGAAGTAATCTTAGAATTAAATACATAATATTCACTTCTTTTGTATTTTTTTTTTTTAAGGATCCTTTAGGAAAAAGACCCAATCCTCCCCCTGTTTCTGTGCCCTACTTGAGTCCTCTAGTGCTTCGTAAAGAACTTGAATCTTTGCTAGAAAATGAAGGCGATCAGGTGATTCACACATCCTCTTTCATCAATCAACATCCAATCATTTTCTGGAACCTCGTTTGGTATTTCAGACGTTTGGACCTTCCTAGTAACTTGCCAGGACTTATCCTCACATCTGAACACTGTAATGGAGGTGTACAGGTAGGGTACCAACTTCTATACTTATACTACATTGGTGTTGGCTAGGATGAGGCTTAACTTCAAGTAACAGAAAGTATATAACAATAGAGACTTAATAAGACATAGGTAATTTCTCTCTCACTTAAAAGTTTGGATAGGTGGTCCAGGGATGGTACAGTGTTAGGCACCTGAATCCTTCTATCTTTTTGCTCAGCTGTGCATGACCTCCATTTCTAAGTTCTATACCTTGTCCGGGATGGCTGATTCTACTTTCAGGCTATCACATCCATGTTCCAGCCAGCAGTAAAGAGAAAAATAATGTCTTATTTAGAGACAGTTCCTGGAATTGCACATAAGATTTCCATATGTGTCTCTTTGGCCTGAATTTAGTTATATGGCCATTTCTAGTTGCAAGGGTGGCTAGAAAAGGTAGCTTTTATTCTGAACTATCATATTGCCAGCTGAAATTCTCACAGCAACCTTATTTTAAAGGACTCATATTATCCCTATTTTTCAGATGATAGAATTAAAAGTTAGAGAAGTTAAGGAATTTCTGCAAGGTCACATACCTAATAAGTGACGGGGAGCCAAGATCACAGTCTGGCTGTGTGACACTAATGTCCCTACTTTACTTGTGCTGGGATCCCTGATTGCAGTGGAGACAGTGAGCTCCTAGAGCTCCCTCATTTGTGATACTGAATATTGAGAGACACTCCACACCGCTAATATACACCAGGGGCACAACACGATCCTTTCTTAAAGTATTACAAACTTTATTTTGACTCATTTATTTTAAGTAGTAATTAGTACAACAAGATAGTGGAAACTATTGCAGTTTCTCTTACCTTAAAATTTGTTGTAATGGCAGTTAATCTTTCATGTGGCCACTGTGCCAGTTACCGAGTTGTCATCCCAATCCTTGAAAGTCAGAATGAGAACTGCACCTCAGAAAATAATAAGAACATTTATCATCAAATATATACAAAAAATAAAATTTTTACTCAGAATTTTAGGTCCAGAGTTTTGAAAGAACTCATCTGTTTTATATAATCAAGCTTTGCCAGGTCCACTAGTAATTATCATGCTTGGGGCACTAATACTTTCTATTGATCTCTTTTAGCTTCCTCTATCATCTCTGTCCCAGGATAGCAAACTTGTGTATATTCAGCTGTTATGGGATAATATCAACCTTCATCAGGAACCAGGAGAACCTCTCTATGTCTCATGGAGGAATCTTAGTAAGTAAAATAGAATTAAAGACATAAAAGATTCAAATGGAAAGAACCCAAATATCCATCCACAGGTGAATGACTAAGCAAATGTGGTACAATCCATCTGTACAGAAGAATACTATTTAGCAATAAAGAAGAATAGACTACTGGGGGAAAAATAGAATTAAGGAGATGAGAAAAACAAATTATTTTGCTTTATTTTAAAAATTTTAATTCATTTTCAGTATCTCTTCAAGATTCTTTCCATTTTATAGTTGAAATTGATTTGCTATTGTATTGACCCATTTAACTGTGTCAGGTCTCCAGCTGAGTTGAAGAGTGTTTTTTTGTGATTTTTCTGTCAAATAGCAATTTGATTAGGTATTTGGAGAGTAAATTCTATATAGTGGAAAACTGATTTGGATGTGTTGGTATAGGATCATAATTTCAATTATCTGGATACTAGTCTCACAGATTCTTGCTTCATTTTTAGTCTTTTATATTTAGAACGTATTTTTACAAGGGGTTTAAAGGGTTATCATCCAGTATTCAGAAGCCCTCTGAGTCACTAAGAAACCACAAACAACTGAATAGATAAGTGAGCAAATGATATCAATAGGCAGTTCACGGGAGAAACATTAAATGGCTTCTACAAACTGTATTCGTTTGCTAGGGCTGCCATAACAGAGTACCGCAGACTGGGTGGCTTAAACAATAGAAATTTATTTCTCATAGTTCTGGAGATGGGAAGTCAAAGATCAAAGTGGCCGCAGGTTTGGTTTCTCCTGAGGCCTCTCTCTTTGGCTCACAGATACCCTTTCCCCTGTGAGCACCTGCATCTCCCTCGTGTCCTTTTCTCTTCTTATAAGCACACCAGTCATACTGGAATAAGGCCCCACCCTTATGACCTCAGTTAACCTTAATTCTTCTTTAAAGATCCTATCTCCGAATACAACACGTTGGGGGTTAGAGCTTCAACATATGAATTTTGGGGGAACATAATTCAGTCTATAATACAAACATGAAAAAAACGCTCAATCTTATTATTTAGTGAAATATGACTTTTTTTTTTTTAAAAAAAAAAGGAAATATAAACTTAGATACATCAGGATGGCAAAAAATTTTAACCATTAGTAATATCTAATATTGCTGAGGGTATAGAGTAAAGGAACACTTTGATATACTGTTAGAAATGTAAAATGATACAGTTCTGGAGAACAATATGGCAGACATTACCCAGATTTAATATGTAGATACCCTTTGACTCAGCAGTCACAATGAGATGACTTTGTTCTATAGAAATACAGTGTATAAAGCTGTCTGTACAATGATTATTTATAATAATGAAAAACTTTAAGTAAATACCTAACAGGAGAATTGTGATAAATCCACACTATGAAATATTGGCAGCCAAGAGAAAGAATGAGAGTCATTTGTATATGGGTGCCTGAAAGGATAGATGTCCATTATATATTGAGTGAAAAAAAAAGACAAGTTGTAGAACAGTATATAATCTTTTCTCTTTTTTGTATAAAAACAAAACCAAAAATATATATGTTTTAATATATGCATAGAAAAAGGTCTAAAACCATATATACCAAGCTGTTAACAGTGGCTACTCAGAAGAGAAAGAGAAAAGTTCACTTATTATTTTATACTGTTTTGTACTTTTTCAACAATCTATCACTGATTTGCAATTTTTTTACTTAAAACTGGAAGAAAAAAATCAGATGTTTTCTCTTGAAATATGCCAGTTGCAAAATTATGGTTAAATATATTATAAGTTATTTTTTTGTCTTTTTGTGGTGGTTGTTCCACTTCTGATATTTGAATGTTTTTTTAGGTAGGAGCAGAGTAACCTTGAAATTTATGCTAGAAAAGAATAGAATTAGAGCTGCCATTTCTTTAGTTGTTTTCTTGCCTCTCTTGAAATAGACAAGTGTTTCAAGATGTTCTGTAATTTGTGGTGGGAATAAAATTTAGAGCTCTCAAGAATGGCCTTTTTTCTTTACTTGATTGGCTGCTTTAAATGAAGAATCGGCATATAAATAACATTAAAAGATATATAGGAATTAAGTGAGTGATGACTTCTGGAATGGCAGTATCCGGAGCTCGGCAGACCCTCTTCCCAGCAACACAACCATAATTGGCGAGTTTTGTGGCACTTAAGCTATGACTTGCTGCTTCCCCTCGGCTCCCAGGCAAGGGCTACAGCATCTCCCTGGGAAAGACAGGCTGTCCGGCAGTTCTCACCCTCCCAGCTCTGTATTACACAGGCTAAATTTCAGGGGAGGTGGAGGGTCACTTCTTCCACTCAGCCCCCATTCACTGGGCAGAGGCTCTACCCCCATTTCGGCAAGCTGAGAATACTGGGGCTCCAGTTGTTCTCACTGCATCTTGCTAATAGGGCAGAGGTTTTATGCCAAGAGAGGCAAGCTGAAAGGACCACAGGCTACTGCTCCTACCCAGCACCCCATTCACAAAGCAGGAGTGTCATTCCAAGAGAAGGGCCACTGTTCCCAGCCCCAGCTCCAGAGCAGTGGCTCAGAGATTTTACTCGGGGAGAGGCAGGTCATAAGAACAGAGAGCTCTGAAACTCTTCCCCAAAGGAAATGACTTTTATTTGGAATAGAGTGTGGAGAGGTTCAAGCCTGAGGGCACTCCCCTAGAAATAGGGGAGATTTTGGTGAGAAGGCCAGTATTACTCTACTATAAAAACCAAAGACAGCATAAGAAAAGAAAACTAAAAATATGTATCACTTATGATTATGGACATAGAAATCCTCCACAAAATACTAGCACACCGAATCCAGCAATATAGAAGAAAGATTGTATACCATGACCAAGTGCAGTTTATCCCTGGCATGCAGTGTTGGTTTAACATTTGAAAATCATTAATGTAATACACCATATCAATAGAATAAAGGACAAAATCCACATGATCATCTCAATGGGCACAGCTAAAGCATTTGACAAAATCCATCACCCTTTGTTAAAAACACTCAACAAGCTAGGACTAGAAAGGAACTTCCTCAACTTGATTATGAGCATCTATGAAAACCCACAGTTGACATCATACTTAATGGTGAAAGACTGAATCCTTTCCCCCAAAGTACAGGAACAAGACAAGGATGTCTGTTTTCATCATTTCTGTTCAAAATTATACTGGAGATTCTTGCTAGAGCGATTAGGCAAGAAAATTAAAGGCATCCAAATTGGAAAGGAAGAAATAAAACTGTCTCTGTTTGCAGATTACGATGTTTCATATAGAAAATCCTAAGGAACACACACACACACAACATAGGGAACTAATAAATAAGTTCAGCAAAGTTGGAGGATGTAAGATCAATGTACAGAAATCAGCTGTATTGCTATACTTTCAATGAATAATCCCAAAAATGAAATTAAGAAAATAATTCCATTAAAAAGAATAAAATAGATAGGAATAAATTCAATAAAAGTACAAAACTTGTACTCTGGAAACTAAAATCATTGCTGAAAGAAATTAAAGACAACCTAAATAAATGGAAAGAAATCCCATGTTTATGGATCAGAAGAGTTAATATTGTTAAAATGGCAGTACTCCCAAAGTGATCTACAGAGTCAACACAGTCCCTATCAAAATTCCAGGTGGCTTTTTTACAGAAATTGACAAGCCTATCCTAAAATTCATATGGATACTTAAGGGACCCAGAATAGCCAAAATAATCTTGAAAAAGAACCAAGTTGGGGGCCGGCCTGGTGGCGCAAGTGGTTAAGTGCGTGCGCTCCACTGCGGCGGCCCAGGGTTCGTCGGTTTGGATCCCGGGTGTGCACCGATGCACCGCTTGTTAAGCCATGCTGTGGCAGCGTCCCACATAAAGTAGAGGAAGATGGGTATGGATGTTAGCCCAGGGCCAGTCTTCCTCAGCAAAAAAAAAAAAAAAAAAAGGAGGATTGGCATTGGATGTTAGCTCAGGGCTGGTCCTTCTCACAAAAAAAAAAAAAAAAAGAAAAAGAACCAAGTTGTAGGACTCATACTTCTCAATTTAAAAACTTACTACAAAGATAGTAATCAAGAAAGTGGAATACTAGCATAGAGATAGTCATATAAGTCAATGGAATAGAGTTGGGTTTCCAGAAATAAACCCCTCACATGTATAGTCAATTGCCTTTCAACAGGAGTGCCAAGACCATTCAGTGGGTAAAGAATAGACTTTTCAACAGATAGTGCTGGGACAGCTGGAGCAACGTGCAAAAAAATGAAGTTGGATTGCTTCCTCAAGTTATATATAAATATGAACTCAAAATGGATCCTAGACCTAAATGTAAGAGCCAAAACTATAGAACTCTTAGAATAAAACACAGGAGGAAATCTTCATGACCTTGTTTGGGATGAGGCCTTCTTAGATACCACACCACCAAAAGCACAAGCGACAAAAGAAAAAGTAGATAAATTGGATTTAATCAAAATCAGAAACATCTGTGCTGAAAAATAAACCATTAAAAAAGTGAAACATCAACTCACAAAATGGGGGAAGATATTTTCAAATAATATATTTTAAAAGGGATTTGTACTCAGAATATATAAAGAACTCTTACAACTCAATAATAAAAAAACAATCCATTTAAAACATGGGCAAAGGATCTGTCTTAGTCTGTTTGGGCTGCTATAACAAAATACCACAGACTGGGTAGCTTATAAAAACCAGAAATTGATTTCAACAGTTCTGGAGTCTGGAAGTCCAAGATCAGGAGGCCAGCATGGTCAGTTGAGGGCCCCTCTTCCAGGTTGCACACTTTTCATTATATCCTCAGATGGTGTAATGGGTGAGGGGTCTCTCTCCTTTTTTTTTTTTTTAAGGGCGTTAATCCATTCATGAGGGCAGAGCCCTCCCTTATCACCTCCCAAAGGCCTCACCTAATACCATCACATTGGGCATTAGGTTTTCAACATATGAATTTTGGGGAGATAGAAACATTCAGACCATAGCAGGATCTGAATGGACAGTTCTGCAAAGAAGATACACAAATGGCTAAAAGCAAATGAAAAGACGCTCAATATCACTAGACATCAAGGACATGCAAATCAAACCCACAAAGAGATACCACTTCACACTCACTAGATTGGCTATAATCAAAAGGACAGATACTAATAAATGTTGGTAAGGATATAGAGAAATTGGAACCCTCATACACTGCTGATTGGAATAAAAAATAGTGCAGCTGTTTTGGAAAACAGTTTCACAGTTCCTTAAAGGGCTCAATAGAGTTACTGTATGACATAGCAGTTGTACTCTTGGGTATAAACCCAAGAGAAATGAAAACTATGTGTCCATGTAAAAACTTGCACACTGTTCTTAGCAGGATTTTTCTTAATTGCCAAACAATGGAAACAACCTAAATGTCCATCAACTGATGAATGGATAAATAAAGTATGGTATATCCTTATAATGGAATATTATTTGGCAATAAAAATAATCAATACTGATACATGCTACATCCTGGATGAATTTGAAAACATTATAGAAGAAGCCAGTCACAAAAGAGCACAGACAGTATGATTCCATTTATATGAAATATCCAGAATAGGCAAATCTGTCGAGACAGAAAGTAGATTAGTGGTTGCCTAGGGCTGAGAAGACAGAGGAGTGACTACTAATAGGTAGGAGGTTTCTTTTGGAGTGATAAAAATGTTCTAAAATTGATTGTGATGGTTGCACAACTCCATGAACATACTTAAAACCACTGAACTGTACACTTTAAGTGGGTGAATTGAGTGGTTTGGGAATTACATCTTAACAGAGGTGTTTTTAAAAAATTGAATTAAAGGAGAAATAATGAAGTCGCATATTACATTTGGGTTAGGCTCTAAAATCACAGCATAACATGCAAGTCAAATCTATTCAAAGGTTATCATTTAGCAGGTAGAAGAGCTAGGATCAAAACCCCTAGCAGCCAGTATTTCCTCTTGTATTCTAACAGAGAACTTTGCTATTTCTTTGGTTGAACACAAATGAAGTATTACTAGTTGCCTTTATTAAATAAGGGGCCGTGTTGTATGAAAAATACAACAGCTTGCTTTATGACAGGCACTCAAAATGAGCCTGCCTGGGGAGCTATTGAATACATATTCCCCTCTCAACTAACGTCGGCATAAATAAAATTGTATGGTTGCTGGAATTACCTACAGTATTAAAGTTTTCCCTTTTTCTGGGCAAAGCACACATTGTTGATTTTGTATATTTTTAATGTTAGTATGATTCAATTCCAGTTTACCATTGAAGCACTTTTGTAATCTATGAAATCTGTATAAATGTTTGTTCTTAATAATTCTAGAATTACCCTTGTATCAATTAGGATTATACTCTGCTATAGTTAATAGAAACTAACATGCTTCAACAGGCAAAGATTATTTTCTCATATAAAGAAGGAATAAAGTAGACATTGCAGGACTGGTAGGCAACTCCTGTGTCATCAGGGACCCAGGCTCCTTTTGTTGTGTCTGCTTTTCCATCAGTAAAGGTTACTTCATGGTCATGAGATGGCTGCTGGAGTATAGGCTGTCACATCCCAGCCTCCATCAGGAAGCCAATCCAGGGAAAGAGAACAGGGATAGGCCTCTCCTATCTGAAGAAAGCAGGAAAATATTTTTTTAGCTGGTCCCATTGCCACATAATTTTACTAGTAGGAGGGAGGTAATGTTGAATAAAAAACTAAAAAATGCTACAACTCTGGGAAAAAACTTCTTTAATAGTTAGAGTGGATAAATGTATTCTTAATTACTGTGTTCTTATTATTAGATTCTGAAAAGAAATTGTCTCTGTCAGAGGAACAACAAGCAACAAGCACTTTAGTAGAAACCATCAGGCAGAGTATTCAACATAATGATGTTCTTAAACCCATCAACCTGCTTTCACAGCAAATGAAGCCAGACATGAAAAGACAAAGGTAATAACCCAGTATTTTTTGTTTGATATCACTCAGAATAATTTCATGTTTTTTAAAAATTATTTTTTAAATATCTTTGGTTGTAAAAGAAACACATACTCATTGTAGAACATCTGATTGTTTTAAAAAGTGCTACCCAAATGTATACATTCATACTTGAGCACAAACATAATAAAAGTGTCTGTCTGGAGGAATAGATTAAATTTTAAGAGGTAATTCATTCATGTCTAAATGTACGGAGTCTTTTGGGTTTCCTGCTGTTCACTGGAAACCTTCTGTGAACTTGTTAACATTGATGTTATACGTATGTACTCCTTGTTTGGGCCTTGTCATACCCACACATCTTATCTTTTCTTGTGGGATGTTAAAAAAAAAATGGGTTTAGGAGTAGAAACAATTTAGGAAAGTGAGGGAAGCAGTGAATTACAAAGGATATGGAGCTATCCCGATCCTCTTACTATTGTCTGCCAACATGCTTGGATCAGTGCTCACCCCAATTTCAGCATAAGTGAATTCTGCAGTGGAAGCTTCAGAAAAGGGGACATCATAAATTCTGTCAAACATTAACAGTGTTTCCAGGTCCTTTTCAAGTTTCTTCGGTCATGGCATCTTTGAAGATAATCTCAGAAGTGATAGGGCAAGAACTGATAATGAAAATGGATGGATCCTCTTGTAATCTCAACAGTTGAGGTAGAGATGACCTCCTTCACAGTCTAAAGAGCAGCTAGTTTCAAGCATCTGTAGTTTAGGGGCAGGGAGGGAATATTAGAAATGACATTTTATGGCTTCTGAGGCTTCTAAAGAAAGCTACTTGGAGCATCATCAGAATCAGCATTACTTTCTAATTTTTCTTCTATGTAAATACTTAGAAATCAGTTCATTTCTTAAGTTTTCTCCTCATTTTTAACAACTGAGTCATGAAACTCATTTTAAAGGTTTTATTTGTGACATTTTTATGTTCACAAATCAAATGAAGGTGATTTATCCTTTACTGTTGGATTAAATAGTAGAGACCACACCATCTTTCACACTGTTTGTGTCCAGGGGTTTTAGACTCCCAGCTTACTTACAAATTAATCTGTTACTTTGTCAAGCAGCAAAAGAGAGAAAGCAGCAGAGAGAAAACTCTGCTTTTGTAAACTTTAATTAGAAATTACAGATAAAACAGTTATCTACTACTTATATTGTTAAAAAATTTATAGTAAAGTTAAAATAAGCCATTTTTAATTGTAAAACAGTGTGAAGCTTTATGCCCATTAACTTTCGACTTTTTAATTTGAAATAGAAATTCACAGGAAGTTGCAAAAATAGTACAAAAAGTTCAGTGTACCCGAGCTTCCCGCAAAGGTGACATCTCATATAACTGTAGTGTAATATCAAAACCAGGACATTGATATGGGTACATTACTGTTAACTGGACTACAGAACTTAATCTTTTTTCACCATTTTAAAAATCCTTTGTATGTGTGTATTTTTATGCTCTTTGCCCATTAACTTTAAAAATATTTGTTTTATAGGAGTTTATACAGAGAAATCCTCTTCTTATCCTTAGTGTCTCTTGGAAGAGAGAATATTGATATTGGTAAGTTGGTTAATTAAGGATTACTAGAAGTTCTTAATTTTATTTTCTAAAGTAATTTAAAAAATTGTAACTGGTATAGGTAAAAACTCCACTTGCCTTTAAAAAGATTTCTACCTTTAAATATGCAGTTTAAATATATAAATAAAATATGATTTGACTACTGTTTTTAAATGCATGGCTTTTGCTTTCTTGAGTTAACAGATACTTACTGCATTTTTGAAAATGTCTTTCAGAGGCTTTTGACAATGAATATGGACTTGCATACAGTAACCTACCTTCAGAGATTCTTGACAAGTTGCAGAAAATTGATGCTCCACCAAGTGTCAGTGTGGAATGGTGCAGAAAGTGTTTTGGAGCACCTCTCATTTAAATAAGAGATTCACTAGATTTTTGACACAAAGCTGGGGGAATAGATTCAATCTGGAAGCATTCAAAGTTTGTTCCAAATGTTAAGAATTGGTGAAAACTGAAATCAGGTAACTCTTGGGACAATATATAATGAAATGTAATTCATACTGAATCATCTCGCAATGTAAAAATGCCATTAAAACGCCCCAGGGTTTATTGATGTTGAAGATTTGCAACTTCTGAACTGTTTATCTGCCTCTGCTGAAAACTGTTTTTGGATTTCTCAGTATTTGTAGTAGTTTGATCATGAGAAACCACATTCATCCTTGGCATTCTGTTTATATTTGAAGCTCTGGGGTTTGGGGAATGGCAAATTAATATAAACTTGCCTAAGCCCAAAACAAATGAAATAATCTCAAATTATAAGAGCAACTATTTGTGTATGTGTGTATATATAAGTGTGGCTGTGTAGGTTTGTGTATATACAGCCAAATTATATTTATTAAAATTCTTAGATTGCGTGTTGCAATACAGTTTTCTGAAAGGGGTCTCCAACTATTAAATAAGTGACTACTACTAAATTCATCTGTAGTCATTAATCTCAAAATTATACCTGAAAGTCTCATGACAACTGCGTTGCCTCCGGTTTTGAATTTAATATGTATCTTCACCCTTCATATTATGTATTATCTTCCTTAATGGATTTTATCTTGAATATCCAGTTGCTTCCTTTCATCCTCTTCCCAATACCATGTTAATTTGCAGCAGCTTTAAAATTGGAATAAATGAGCCAATCAGATAGTTTAAATGAAATTAACTCAGCTTCATAATTTACAAAATTGGAACATGCTTAAAATGCGTATGTATATTGTCTTTGGACCTGAAATTGTTTAGGCACATAAATTGTTGCTATTGGTCACTTTTAAAAACCTGTGGGATAAACTTGCACTGCACAGAATTTTATTCTTGTATAATAGATTTGTATGCTTATTATTTGTGCATTTGTAAATACTGTTTTTTAGGATGAATCAATTAAGTCTTAAAATTTTAAGCTTATTGAGCTTGTTGCCAGTAGGTTTAAGAAAATCATGACCTCACATGCCTCACTCGGACATTTATCATGCCTTTTGTTAAAAACATCCCTTAGGAAAAGTCAAATTTGCCTTAACTCCGTATGGTTTAAAAAGCCAATGGTAGTGTGTGTGCTTTTACAGTAATTATGCAGATGACTAAATCAGTTGATACAAAAAATTTTTTCCAGGTGGTACATTTAACAGCACAAGTCTCCCTTCCGCCTGGTATAATCTTTTAAAAAATTAAAAATTGTTACTGTAGTAGTTTTTCTACATTTCAGGGTTAATCTGACCTATGCAGAATTCTAGTTTCAATTTAGTACTTAAGTACTTGTGAACATACTAAGTGAAAGAACTTGTCAGAAATTATGTACAATTCTCATTACCTTAAAAATGGATTTTTTGCACTGTCTCAGAGTATATATTTTTGCAACTTAAGGCTTGGTACTAGTTTTAATATACTTAACACTTATTGCCCCAACAGAAAGTTTGGAATTGCCTTGCATATAAAAAAATTGAGGTTGAATAAAATGAAAAATTCTTATGTTTGCTGTGCTTGTCTCTGTTACACTTTTAAGGCTCTTGAAATGTGTGCAATTAATTTGAACCTTTGTGATCTTTAGAATTCCAACATTGTTTTTCCATTTCTTCTCTGTAGTCTTCATTAACTTGAACTAAATTACTTAACAAAGCACTTCCCACTGAAAAACAAACCTGTAATGAACATGTCCTTACACATTTAAGAATACTTGGCTATATTGTATCAAATTATAAGTTTTCTAATAACTTTTTATAACATTCAAAATAACTTAGCCATTATATACTGGAAACCTTAGCGTGCTGCTGTCCTTTAGACATTGGAGCTGATCTGTTAAAATTGCTTAAAGGCCTTTTCTAGCACCTATCACAGAAAGGGTACCACTAAAAATTTATAGCTAAAAACCAGATATCAAATTATAGAAAGATTTAGAAGTATCTAGAATGACTTGTAGCACTATATAAAACTTAAATCCTGATAACTTCTGAAAGTAATCTTTCAAATTAGTCCAAATTTTTTAGTTTTACCTTAATAGAGGCTTTAGATCAGACAGCCTGATTAACTTTAGCTGCATTTTGTAGGTTGATTATAGCAACCTGCATGGTTAATTTGTTAACTAATGAGCATAAATAAGTCTCCTATAACTGAAATATTCTATTATTGCCCTTTTACTTCATTTTTGGTACACACTAGTAAATACAGGATTGAACATTTTTCTAATGAAATATTCTCCAACATCCCTAAAAAGTTCTCCATCTTAATCTGCCAGATTCATGAGCGTTTAGTCTAGACCACCCGTATCTATCCACTTTAGTGACTGCACTCCTTAAAATGAGAAAGCGGGGTTGTTCTCATGTTTTGTGCATTAGAACCAAACAGGTTCTGGTGAATACACAGTTCTGGACTATACCCCCAACTTACCTTTTGGCCTTTAAGTTACCCCCTACGACTGTAGTATGTCAGTCCCTTTTATTTTGGCTTTTTAAAATGCTGCATTTTCCCTTTTAAGTTCAATTTACACTGTCAATTGACTTCTTTCCATGTTATGCAACTTTAATAGTACGTATTAAGAGCAATGGGGATCTTACTATTGTCTGGGAGTCTTGCTGCTCACAGTACAGTCCAGGGACTGGCATTGGCTTCAACTGGGAACTTAACTAGTAATGTAGAACCTGGGGCCCCACTCAAACTACCCAATCATAGTCCATATTTTAGCCAGATCCCCAAGTGATTCATATGCACATTTAAATTGTGAAGCACTGCTTCAGTCTCTGTTAAAGCTATTTAAAAATTCTGACCTGTGGTTAAAATATATACTTCAGCAAATATGGAGCTCCTTTTCTTCACCCTTAAAGCCTAACGTGCCTTTTTTTTAAGACCCTTTTAATCTATGAAGATTAGTTCTAACGATTACTACAGAAACCAGACATGGTACATTAGGAAACGTATACTTTCTCTTTTTGCATTCTTCATTGATGCAAGAGCGTTTAACTCCTTTTCAGAGTGTGACACAGAATAAAAGCATGAATAATAACTCAGAGAGCTTTCTGTTAATGCAATAAATTTGCACTGGTTTTAAAAGCTTTGTGAACTGTTTTAAAATGGTATCCATTACCTATGCTTTTAATGAGTTTTTAAAAAATATGACAAATGTCCATCTTCAGAAGGCACTTTTCATGTATTATGTATAGATCTTTAAAAACTATTCCTCAAAATAAAGTGTGTAAAAGATTAACAGTCCTAGTCATTTATTTCCCCTAAATTGTTCCATTGCTTTGCCGAAAAGGCAATAAATCCTTATACTAAGAATCCTTTCCTGAGCCACCCACCAAAAGAAACCCTGTCCTGGCATTTCTTCCACTACCACAGTACAGTCTCAGTCTCTGAATTTGAAGGATTTCACCTTCAAGTATCTCTTGCAGACTTTATTTATCCACCATTAGATTGCTGGATACAATACCCCCCCTTTTCTATGACCTGAGTTTCTCTCCCTTCATTTATGTAAGTTTTATCATCAACAAAAAGTCAAAGGAGATTTGATATCTGATCTTATTTATTTGTTACTCTTAGAAAATCTCATTTTTGACTGGACTCAGACTTAGAGGTAGAAGCTCTCAGAGAGGACAGCCTCCGTCTCTTGGCAATCTGTTCCTGGCGTTTTTCTTTGGCCTCCTAAACAGAACAAAAAAGCAGAGTTAAAGCAAAAAGCACAGTTAAAAGCTTGTCTGGATTAAAAAAGCAAATCGAAAGCCAGGCCTGCCCACTCCCCTCCCTCATCATCTTAGACTCACCTTCATTCTCTTGGCCAAAAGTTTAGCATATTCTGCAGCCTCTTCCTTGTTTTTCTTAGTACGCTGTTTCTTCAAAGCAATACGCCGACGTTTGTGTTGCAGGACACGCGGAGTAACAAGACGCTGAATCTTGGGTGCTTTGGTCCTAGGTTTCTTACCTAAAAATTCAGATAATGACTCAATCACTTCTCAAGAACACCCTTGTTCATTAGGATCCACATCTACATTTTTAAAACATTAGAAACAGATGCAAACTTGAGGTAGCAGTTATCTATGAAAACTCATATGTACTTGTATGAGGCCTTTTAAATGAAATCTGAACTATTCTACAAATTAAAATACTATCTTGTCAACAAAAATCCAAGATAGGCTAAATACTGTCAAAATATCAAGAAAATTGAGAATTCCTTCTAAAAAGTGACCAGGCTTACTTTGTTTACTAGATGCCAGTGTTTTCCTAATTAGCACATTTAATCCTCATTCAGATAGCTCACTAAACCACATCAACAGGTTGGATGTCAAATCCAAGATCATATGTAAATTTAGGTTACTTTGCTTAATAATTTACTCGTACCTCAAGCTTTTTCCTACTCACTTCCATTTCCCTTCCACAATTAGATTGTCTTAGTAGGGTATTATATATGCATGTACTGTAAGACACAGGAGCATTATTTAAAAACAGTGTCAACTGCATATTTCAGTTGTCTGTGAAAACTAAGGAAAGCATTATCTGCATCACTATCCCACCATGCTTTAAAGTCCCATTTATGCTTGAATCTGTATTTTTCAAGACAGATCCTGCCAATCTGGGGAACCAAATCATTAACATTAGAATGTGTGGCATGCTGTTCATAGAATATCTTCATTTAGTCTGTATGATTTGTAATCTAAAATCCTATGGATTAGAGATCTGCTTTGGAGAAGTCTTTTCAGATGTAATCATTGTAATTTGTGGACACCTTGTGGGAGTAATAAACACCTCAGGTAAATACTCTAAGAATAAACGCTCAATTGCTCAATTGTTCAGGTTATGCTAAAAGTTACATAACAATCCCTTAATTATAAAAATACAAGAACCATTTTATGAACACCTATCAACTAGCACCTTACTACACTGATGGTACTGCCAGGGGTCTGATTATGGGGAACTACCATATATTTGCCAATTATTTTTTTTAAATGTAAACTTCAAGAGGAAAGTAATTCGTGTGTTCATACCGTATCAACACTTAAAATAGTACCTGGCACATAGGTGTCCAAATATTTGGAATGAGTAACCAATGAGCACTTAGTATAGGCTAGGTATAGGTTTAAGTCCCCAGTCCTGAAAACCAAAACTCAAATTTTTTCAGATTTGTCAGGAGAACCCAACCTGAACTGACGTGCTATTTATTCTATTTACTGTAAATATTCATACATTTCACTACAGAAATATCAATGTTACAGAGCATCGCTGCCAAAGACTTCACTGGTGATGGGTTATGTTGCTTAATAAACATTATACCGTCTTAAAATATAAAACTCCAAAATCCCAAACACCTGTTCCCTAATGTTTTTACTAAAATATTTTTCTAATTTCTAATTCTCACAACTCTTACTATCGCTACTCGCATCCTACAGATGAAGAAAACGAGGGCCAGAAGTTAAAGCAACTTCAGTTGATGAAAGCACGTATTTCTTTTATAAACAAAAAACAAAAAAATTAGAACTTCTGCTATGGAAAGAAAAAGCAAAAGTGTGTGGGAGTGAGAGCACATTCAATCATAGTCCCAGAATTTTCTATCATTCTTTCCACTAATCCAAAAGCAAGATCTTAATGTCTGGTAAGTTATCTTTGGGTAGACTTACACATCAATTGACTCACAGGCACATTTTCAAGGAAAATATAAGAGGGCACTGGATGTAACAAGGATTAACACCAACTGCATATCTTGACACTCTTCCCCAATAATTTCCTGAAAACTCAGACTCCAGGTAAATAAAGAGTGGGCACAGATTTTATCATCTAATATGCACACAAAATGCTAGTGCCAAATTACTGAAATTAAGCCAGCGTTAACTTACTGACATTAAGATTGCAGAATCTCCCTTACCTTCTTTGTTTAGGGGCTTTCTCACAACATACTGGCGGACATCATCCTCTTTAGAGAGATTGAAAAGTTTACGGATTCTGCTAGCTCTTTTGGGCCCCAGCCGACGAGGCACAGTAGTATCAGTGAGTCCAGGAATGTCCTTCTCCCCTAAAAGAGACAAGTGAACAAAGACATTTTAATTCAACAACTTCCTCACAAACAAGAACTCTAATTTATTGTTTATGCACTGGTAAAAAAGTCCATTGGTCAAACTGTGGATACTGCAAATGAAAAAGCACTCGGACAATCAACTTTAAATCAATGTCAACAAAAATTGAACTCAAGAACACAAGCAACCCTCACCTTTTTTTACAATGACCAAGTTGAGAACACTCAGGTTGGCATCCACAATGCAACCCCGAACAGATTTGCGCTTTCTTTCTCCAGTCCTCCTCGGTCTGTAACAGGAATGCCCCTTACTCAATAGCAGGCGGACACGGCCATGGGTCAAGACACCCTGCTTCATGGGGAAACCCTGCTTGTCGTTCCCACCACTGATCCGGACCACATAACCCTGCAGGAGAATACAATGACGCGTTATAAAATAAAGGACTGTGGCCTCTACGAAGGTGTACCCCTCAATTCTAGGAAGTACAGTTAATTAAGACCGATTTGAAACTTCTTAATATTCTCTGGCCACTAAGTTTTATCTACATTTCCAATTTGCCAAGCTCAATTAGCAAATTCCTTCCAATCAAGTCATATTCCTAGCCTTTGCTTTACCAGCGGTAACAGCTCCAGGGGGAGAAAGACTACGTTAAAAACCAAAGGACCAACGAGCAACAAATCAGAAACAACCCTTCTTGGCACTTTTAATTCAAGATACCCTTCGGAGACCATTAGCTTGCAGGACAAGAACTTCAGGTATATTTTCCCATGTGATCTACATAACCCTGCCAGGTGACAGCTCAACCTTATAAAGTGACATTTAGAAGTCACTAACCCAAGATCAGAAGACAGAACCCTGAGTCTGAACCCCATTACACACCCCAATTATCAGCAGCGTTTACCACCTCTCAACTAGTTCCAACAACTCAATGCTGTACTCAATTTTTACCTTCCACTCTTCACCCAGAGCGTCAGCAGCAACTTCTGTGGCCATACGCTTCTCATAAAATGTACGAAGTTTGCGTTCATCGTCCACTTCAATGAGTTTCTGGCAGCCAGTGGCTGGGAAAGAGATGTTCAGCTAAGGATTAAACGGGGGAAAAAAGAGCTTTATGAAAACCGCAGAGCCACCAACAAAGACAATCCTAATGCAAAAAGCTTTTCATGTCACCCCCACACGAGCAGCAGAAAATCTGAGATGTCCATTTTATTCTCTAAAGCACATGTGTACGTAACAGCGCGCAACGAGCGCCGCACTCCAATTGGGATACGTCTTTCCTCAAGCCTCGCGGAATGACTCCGCGGGCCACAGGCGCTCCGCAGCCTTCACCCTCTCGGAGCAAGGAGGCCGACCCGGGGGCGGCTACCCGGGCAGCAGAGCCGCATCTGTCCCGGCAGGGTGCCAGGACGCCACCATAGCTTGCGCTGCCGGGCGGCGCAACTCCAGCAGCAATCGCTCACCATCCGCTTTCCCAAAGAGCTCTGGCCCCAGAAGGGCGAGGCTTGTCCTGCCTCAGACCCTTCCCCAGCTAGAGCCAGGATTTTGGAGAGGTAGGACTGTGGCAATGCCGTGTTCTCGAACTCGATTCACTTTCCCCGAGCCTAATGCAACGCCCGCCACCACTTCCTACCTTCATGCTGAAGCAGCCGAACGCCTCCGAGCCGCCACGAAAAAGAGGCCCAACTTCCGCTTAGCGCAGGTCACATAGGCTCTTCCAGTTCTCGCGAGAAGGGCAGACGACTGGGAAAGCGGAAGTGAGCCTGGGTAGGCTGCACTTCCGGGAGTGGGGCTGTTCAGCGGCCTGCGGTGGCTTTGCGCGGTGGCAAGTACGCAGCCACCCTAGTGGCGGGGCTTGAATGAGGCGGCAGAGGCTTAGTTCTGAAGGTTAGCCTCTACACTGCCTGATGTTTCCCGCGTTCTTCTGGGCCGGGGCGGGGCCCCAGCTCGGTCCCGGACACTCTGCATCTGATGGTACCCAAGAAGGAGGGCAGGACCGGAGGTCAGCTCTCGGGCTGTCCGGTACCTCAGACTCCGGCCGAACATTTCCAGATCGGGAGCGTGTCCGGCCCTGGTTCCGGCGGTTCACAGCAAGACGCCCTGAAAACCGTGATTTGTTTTTCCTTTAAATACTCTGTGGTCCTCTTGTCCTCTAACCGCTCTGCAGTCATCGTTGTTCTGTCGCAGAATGACACCCTCAGCTACCCTGTCGCGCAAATCAATAACCACAATTACCCCAAGTCCAGACCACCATCGGTGCCTCCTAAATAGTCTCCCTGCTTTCTGTGCTGCCTCTACGATCTTTTTAAAACGCAAAATTGTATCACTCTCTTGCTGGAAATGCACCATTTACTTCCCACTGCAGTTAAATACTTTCCCAACTCCTTACCCTGGCCTCACAAACCTTCCAAAGTCCCAGACTCATCTATTGCCGCTCGTTAATGCCAGGCAGGTCTTTCTGATTAGATATCCCTCCTAAGAGAAGCCTTTCCTGCCCACACGACCTAAAAGAGTGTCTTTCTACTTATTCTCTAGTATAGCCCTGTTTTCCTGTATAGTACTTAATCACGATACGTAAAATGATATCTGCTAGATGATAAATTAAGCCAGGGCTCATGTCTTGACTTCACTGGTATAGTTAGGCTGCAGCAAAGTGCATGGAGCATAATAATTGCTCAGTAAATATTTGTTAAATGATCGTAACCCCAGCTCTGGTATGCATTAGTCTATTAGAGTGTGGTAGTATGGAGCTAGCTAGCAGAGGAAGAATAAGTGAATGTATTACAGTAGATCTTGAATCAGCAATGATGCAGCTCCTAAAGTACAGAAAAATGTGAGAAAGATACAGTGCATTTGATAGTCCGGAACATTCCTGGGAGACCAAGAATGGGAACCCAGGTGATCTAACTCTGAAGCGCACACTCCCCATCAGTACGCTGAAGGAAGGAACATTTATTGTCTATTACGTATTTACTCCATATTTTTTATTCAAGAAAAAAAGTCTGCATTTCAAGTAAACAAAAATAATTTTTACTTTCCAAGATTATTACATCCCGTCTTCCGCTTCAGTGTCACAATCAAAGTTTTGAGTTTAGGCCTGCTTCACATTCAAAGTTGAAAGATTCTACTAAATCCTGTTCGATCATCTGATATTAATGTAGAAGACATTGGTGAAATGATGCATTTAAAATCTGTATATTATTTTTATTGTTGAGGTGAAATTGACATAAAATTAATCATTTTTAAGCAAGCAATTCAGCGGCATTTAATACATTCACAATGTTGTGCAACCACCATCTCTATCTAATTGCAAAACATTTTCATTACCCCAAAGGAAACCCTGTACCGGTTAAGCAGTTGCTCCCCCTTCTGCCCTTGTACCAGCCACTGGCAACCACAGTCTGTATTCTGTCTCTATGGATTTACTTATTCTTTATATTTCGTATCAATGGAATTATGCAATATGTGACTTTTGTGTCTGGCTTCTAATGTTTTTGAAGTTCATCCACATTGTAGCATGTATCAGTACTTCATTCCTTTTTATGATTGAATAATATTCCACTGTATGTGTAGCCTACAATTTGTTTCTCCATTCATCCATTGATGGACATTTGGGCTGTTTCCAACTTTACTATTGTGAATAGCACTGGTATGTTTGAGTACTTGTTTCTGTTCTTTTGGGGATATACCTAGGAGTGGAATTGCTGGGTCATGTGGTAATTCCGTGTTTAACTCCTGGAGGAACTGTTTTCACAGCAACTGGACCATTTTATATTTCCACCAGCAATGTATTAGGGCTCCAATTTCTCCACATCCTGGCCGACACTTGTTATTTTATTACTTTCTCTCTCTTTTTTTTAAATTATAGCCATCCTAGATTTGCATTTCCCTAATGACTAATGATGTTGAGCGTCTTTTCATGTGCTTGTTGGCTATTTGTATATCTTCTTTGGAGAAATATCTATTCAAGTCCTTTGCCTATTTTTTCTTTTTTACCTCTAATTATTTTTATTGAAGTAGTGCCTCTTTTGTGAGGCAAAGAGGACGATTCCTCAGGTTTGTTTCTTTTCTTTCTTTATGCCTTTTTTATTGTGGCAAAAAACACATAAAATTTACCTCTTAACCATTTTTAAGTATACAGTTAGTAGTGTTAAGGAAATTCACATTGTTGTGAAACAGATCTCCAGAACTTTTTCATCTTGTAAAACTGGAACTCTATACCCATTAAACAACAACTCCCTTTTTCCCCCTCTCCTAGTCCCTAGTAACTACTATTCTACTTTCTGTTTTTACAAATTTGACTACTTTAGATACTTCATATAAGTGGAATCATACAATGCTTGTCTTTTTGTGATTGGCTTATTTCACTTAGCATAATTACCTCAGCGTTCATCCATGTTGTAGCATGTGACAGGATTTCCTTCCTTTTTAAGGCTGAATAATATTTCATTGTAGCTGTGTACCACATTGTGTTTATTCATTCATCTGTTGATGGACATTTGAGTTGCTTCTTCTTCTTAGTTATTGGCAATAATGCTGCCCTGAACATAGGTGCGCATATATCTCTTCAAGACCCTGCTTTCAATTCTTTTGGATATATACACAGAAGGATTGCTAGATCATATGGTAGTTCTATTTTTAATTTTTGAAGAAACTCTATACTGTTTTCCATAGTGGTTGCACCATTTTATAATCCCATCAACAGTGCACAAGGGCTCTTTGACCATTTTTGAATTGGCTTGTCTTGTTGTTGAGTTGCAAGAGTTCTTTATGTATTTTGAATACTACACCTTTATTAGATATGTGATGTGCAAATATTTTCTCCCATTCTTTCAATCTTTCCACTTTTTTGATAATGTCCTTTGATGTACAATAGTTTTTAATTTTGATGAAGTTCAATTTACCTATTTTTTCTTTTGCTGATCATGCTTTTGCTGTCATATCTGACACAGATCCATTGCCAAGTCCAAAGTCAGGATTATTTACCCCTATATTTTCTTCCAAGAATTTTATGGTTTGAGTTCTTATATTTAGGTCATTGATCTATTTTGAGTTAATTTGTTAATGTGTTGTGAGGTAGGGCGTCCAGCTCCATTCTTTTGCATGTAGATATCCAGTTGTCCCACCACCGTTTGTTGAAGAGATTATTTTTTTCCTCATTGAATGATCTTTTCACCCTTGTTGAAAATCAATTGGCCATAGATTTATGAGTTTACTTCTGGACTCTCAATTCTATTTCATTGGTCTCTATGTCTATCCTTATGCCAATACCACACTGTTTTGATTTGTAGCTTTGTAATAAGTTTCAAAATCAGGAAGTGTGAATCCTTGACTTCGTTCTTCTTTTTTAAGATTGTTTTAGCTCTTTGGGATCCCTTGTAATTCCATATGAATTTTATGCCCACTTATGCAAAATATGTTCTTGGAATTTTGATGGAGATTGCATTTCATCTGTAGATCAATTTGGGGAGTATAGCCATCTTTACAACATTGTCTTCCAATTCATGAACACAGAATGTCTTTCCATTTATTTAGGTCTTTTAAAATTTATTTCAGCAATGTTTTGTGGTTTTCAGTCTGCAAGTCTTTTACCTCCTTGATAAATTTTATTCTAGTTATTTTATTCTTTTGGATTGTTTTCTTAATTTCCTTTTCAGATCATTTGTTGCTAGTGTATAGAAACACAATTCATTTTAGTGTGTTCATCTTATTCTCTAAAACATTGCTGAATTTGTTTATTAGCTCCGAGAGCTTTCCTGTGTTTTCTTTGGGATTTTCTATATATATGATCATGTCATCTGTGACTAGAGATAGTTTTACTTCTTCCTTTCCAGTCTGAATGCGTTTTATTTATTTTTCTTGCCTAATTGCTCTAGCTAGAACTTCCAGTACAATGTCAACTAGCAGTTGTGAAAGCAGAAATCCTGTGTATGTAATCTTGATTGCAAGTTTTAGAATCACCTGAAAACTTTTGAGGACTAGAAACAATAGCTGGGATTTCAGCTCCATTTTCTAGTTAGTCTCTCATTATTCTCTATATGCCTGCTCTTCCTTCAGAGATTCCCATCTCAATGATGGCACCCCTGTGACAAGCCAGAAATCTAGCTGTCATTCCTGACTCAGCACTCTGCCTCTATTCCCACTTCCCATTAGTTACAGAGTTCTGTCCATTCCACCTCTTGAATCTCTTTGTTTCTTACCTGTTTTTGCTCTGAAAAATGTCAGACTTGGGGGCTGGCCCCATGGCGTAGTGGTTAAGTTTGGCACACTCCCTTTGGTGGCCCCAGTTCACAGGTTCAGATCCTGGGCACAGACCTACGCCACTCATCAGCCGTGCTGTGGCAATGACCCACATGCAAAATAGAGGAAGATTGGCACAGATGTTAGCTCAGAGCTAATCATCCTCAAGCGAGAAAAGAAGAGGAAGATTGGCAACAGATGTTAGCTCAGGGCCAATCTTCCTCAGCAAAAAAAAAAAAAAGAAAAGAAAAGAAAAATGTCAGACCCAAAGAAAAATTGAAAGAATAATATAATGAACACCTGTATACCCTTCACTAAATTCACTATTTGTTAATATCTTTTATATTTGCTTTTTCTTTTTCTTTCTTTCTCTCTCCCTTTATATCTCTCTATCTTTCTATCTGTCTTTATCTATCTATCTACCTACCTACCTACCTATATATCTATACATACTATTTTTTTCTGAGCCATTTTAAAATAAATTACAAACACTATGGTATTTCACCTCTGAATACTTCAGCATGGATCTCCTAAGAATAAAGATATTCTGCCACATAGTCTCAATACCATTATCGCACCTAAAATTTAACATTATTTAGGCAATACATTCTAATATACAGTCCATATTTAAATTTTACCAATTGTCCCCAAATATCTTCTTTAGCTTTCCCTTCTCCATCCTCACAGTATCCAAGAGCTAATCAAAGTTCATGCATTGAACTTGATTATTAAATCTCTTTGGATTCTTTTAATTGAAAGCAATTGCCCCCAGCACCACCACCCTTGTTTTCTTTACTTTTTATGACATTGATTTTTAAGATTCCAACTCAGTTGTCTTGCAGAATAGCCCACATTCTGAATTTGTCTGATGGTTTCCTCATATTTACACTCAAGGTACATACCTTTAAACTACCTCTTTGTTCTTTTGTCCCAAACCTGTTAGTCTTTGAGACATTTCTTTCTTTCTGGTGCAAATATTGGATTTGTGCCAGAAAAATAGATTCACTTTGTTCTTATTTTGCTCGGATCTGGAATCAACCAACTCAAGAACTCTGTTTCCTTTGAGTGGGGCATGGTATTTAGAAACCGAGATCTGAGTATTAGGTGTGCTCATTGTTACTAGGGTGTCATTGCTACTAGGCCCTATCATTAGACAAGCTGAGATGAGTACATACTGATACCTCCAATTCAAATCTAACTCTACAAGATTCTTCTGTTTTTTTCCTCCATTTTCATATCCCACAGTGAAAATTCTGGTTCCCAAGACATCAATGAATTTATTTGCTCTATATCTTATCTGCTCTATATCTCTAAAATAGTTTCAGAATTAGGAGACTAAAAGAACTGTCATTAGCAAACATACTAAGTAAAGTTTAGATCTCCTTGCAGTTCTTTTGGTCCTTAGAATATATTCCCCACCAGAAATGTACATTCAGAATTCTGTATTCAGGGGCCGGCCCTGTGGCGTAGTGGTTAAGTGCACACACTCCGCTGCTGGCGGTGCAGGTTTGGATCCTGGGTGCGCACCGATGCACTGCTTGTCTGGCCATACTGTGACAGCGTGCCATATAAAGTAGAGGAAGATGGGCACAGATGTTAGCCCAGGGCCAGTCTTCCTCAGCAAAAAGAGGAAGATTGACATGGATGTTAGCTCAGAGCTGATCTTCCTCACACACAAACACAAAAAAGAATTCTGTATTCACAAGTTTCTTGAAATTAATTTTTGTCTGATTATATTTTAGTTTGATGTATATTGTTAGGTTAATTTGTTTCTGTTTATATTAAACTTTGTGGTTTTCTTTTTTATCCTTTTAATTTATTTAAAAAATATTTACAACATTTACCTAGAAGTCAAAACTTTATAAAAGGAATCTCAAAGTAGTAACATCAGCCAGATGGCTGAATAAGACGTCCCTTGCTCCTATCCCGCTCACGAACAGCAATCATTTGGCATCCATCTGGGGACAAAAGTGCCTTTGTGGGACCTTTGGGATCCAGATAGATTGTGAAACCCTGGTGCAGTCAAAGACCCAGAAGAGCCACTTTGAGAAGGCAGGCCAGCATCCAGGTAGCTAACTTGCCAACCTCAGTTGTGGCTACAGACCCAGAAACATCTCTGTACCCCTGAGGACTCAGCTACGGCCCTGTTTGGCTTTGGTTCTGTCACCAGCACTGTGTGCTAAGGGACCCAGCAAGAGTCATGCCCACCTGTGCATCGAGTAGTAGGTAGTAGGCATACAGACCTTGGTCCTGGCTGTGGATCCTGAAGTGGCCTGTGAACTGGGTCTAGCCACTCTCAACTAGGATCTGGGAGCCCCTGGGAGTAAACCTGTCAAACTTGGTCAAACTGTAGATTTTGAAACAGCCCTATAACGGCTCCAGCCTGTCCCAGCCACAGTCTGCAAACATTCCTTCTGGCGCAATAACCAAGCAGGAGACACTCCCAGCTGCACTCTGGAGATCCTGAAAGGGCCCTATACTTGGCTCTGGCCCCTCCAGCCATGGTCAAGTAGCAGTCCAGCCCACCCAGGAACCTGGCGGGAGTCACGCCAATCCATGCCTCCAGAGCCAGGTCTGCAGACCTTAGTGTTGGCTGTGAAACCTGAAACAGCTCTGGCCTTTGTTTCAGCCCTTCTCAGCCACAGTCCAGAGCTAGTCCTGCCCACCCAGGGATCCATCCAATTACC
The DNA here is from genome assembly GCF_057802395.1 of Ceratotherium simum simum. Taxonomy (NCBI): domain Eukaryota; kingdom Metazoa; phylum Chordata; class Mammalia; order Perissodactyla; family Rhinocerotidae; genus Ceratotherium; species Ceratotherium simum. The sequence goes on from NC_141919.1 coordinate 38,919,796, forward strand.
AGGTCCTCCCAGGGACCTGGTGGAAGCTACATCTACGCACCTGATAATCGGCTTGCTCTCTGAGGACCCAGCTGTGGAACCTGAAGCATACCCTTGTCCCAGCCTATTGGACAAGGTACTGGAGGCAGTCCCATACTACCAGGGACCAGACAGGATACATGCCCACTGAGCCTCTGGTAGTAATCCCGTCAACCATGGACCCCACTGCAGACCCAGTGAAGTCCTCATAACTGGCTCCAACCTAGTGAGACCGTGATTCTGGAGGTAATTCCATCAGCCTAGGGAACTGATAGGACCATGAAGAGATATCTGCACCACCAAGTTCATTGCAGCATTATTCACAGTAGCCAAGACATGGGAACAACCTAAGTGTCTGTCCATTGACAGATGAATGGATAAAGAAAATGTGGTATTTATATACAATGAAATATTTGGCTGTAAAAAAGAGGGAAATTCTGCCATTTATGAAACATGGATGGCCCTTGAGGGCGTTATGCTAAGTGAAATAAGACAGACAAATATGTATGGCCTCATTTATATGTGGAATCTGAAAAGAAAGCGAAACTTATAGACACAGAGATTAAAATAGTGGTTGCCAGGAGCTGGGGGGAGGGGGAAATAGGGAGATGTTTTAGACACACTGAGTGTGAAGTGTCTATGGGATATACAAATGGAGATATCCAGTAGGCTGTTGGGTATACAGGTTTGGAGGCTGAGGGGTTTGACACAGTGAAAGAGGTGGGCTTTTAATGGGGGCCTGTATTAATTTGCCAGGGCTGCCATAACAAAATACCACAAACTGGTGGCTAAACAGCAGAAATTTATTTTCTCACAATTCTGGAGCTAGAAGTCTGAGACCAAGATGTCAGCAGGATTGGTTTCTTCTGAGGCCTCTCTCCTTGGCTTGTAGATGGCCATCTTTTCTCCGTGTTTTCACATGGTCTTTCCCCTTTGTGTGTCTGTGTCCTAATCTCTTCTTTGTATAAGGACACCAGTCATATTGGATTAGAACCCATCCCACGAAACTCATTTTAACTGAATTACCCCTTTGAAGACTCTATCTCTAAACATAGTCACATTCTGAAGTACTGGGAGTTAGGACATCAACATAAGATTTTTAGGGGGACACAATTCAGCCCATAACAGGGCCTGAAGTAGAGTCTCTCCATCATGAGGATCCTGACTAAACAGAACACATTTTTATACTCAATAACATTAAGTTAAAGTAATCCTAAAAGCAATCAGTAGAGGTAAAATTTCCCCTCACCCACTGGTAAATGAGTTCTTCAAGTGTGTTTGGGAAAAGGGATATTTTGCAAAGAGAGGTATAAATACCGAAAGGAAGAGAGGTCATAAGGGAGGTGATGTTTTGTGCACTTTAGTAAGCTGTCTCATATTTGACTCAAGTAAAGGAAACAGAAAAAAGATTGTTTTAGACACAAAAAACTAAATTTCAAGGGCAATTTATTCTTGTAGGAAGAAATTAATTTTAAAACATGCCATGCTGTGTTTGGGAAAGGAAGTTAAATCAAAGAAACGAGGCTAGGAAAACTCCTTGGCATTATTTCTGTAACTAGATCCAGAGCAAGAATTACAATAGATTTCTCACTCCGTGGATTTTATATATAGAAAGAATCCACCAGAAAACTTTTAGAAGTAATAAACGAATATGGTAAAGTTGCAGGATACAAAATCAACATACAAAAATCAGTTGCATTTCTGTACACTAACAACGAAGTAGCAGAAAGAGAAATTAAGAATACCATCCCATTTACAATTGCAACAAAAAGAATAAAATACCTAGGAATAAACTTAACCAAAGAGGTGAAAGATCTGTACACCGAAAACTATAAAACATTTCTGAAAGAAATTGAAGAAGACACAAAGAAATGGAAAGATATTCCGTGCTCTTGGATTGGAAGAATTAACATAGTTAAGATGTCCATACTTCCTAAAGCCATCTATAGATTCAATGCAATCCCTATCAAAGTTCCAACAACATTTTTCACAGAAATAGAACAAAGAATCCTAAAATTTATATGGAACAACAAAAGACCCGAATAGGTAAAGGAATCCTGAGAAAAAAGAACAAAGCTGGAGGTATCACACTCCCTGATTTCCAAATATACTACAAAGCTATAGTAACCAAAACAGCATGGTACTGGCACAAAAACAGACACACAGATCAATGGAATAGAATCGAAAGCCCAGAAATAAACCCACACATCTATGGACAGCTAATCTTCGACAAAGGAGCCAAGAACATACAATGGGGAAAAGAAAGTCTCTTCAACAAATGGTGTTGGGAAAACTGGATAGCCATATGCAAAAAAATGAAAGTAGACTCTTACCTTACACCATACACAAAAATTAACTCCAAATGGATTAAAGACTTGAATGTAAGACCTGAAACTGTGAAAGTTCTAGAAGAAAACATAGGCAGTACGCTCTTCGACATCAGTCTTAGCAACATCTTTTCAAACACCACATCTGACCGGGCAAGAGAAACAATAGAAAAAATAAACAAATGGGACTACATCAAACTAAAAGCTTCTGCACAGCAAAGGAAACCATCAACAAAACGAAAAAGACAACCTAACAATTGGGAGAAGATATTTGCAAACCATACATCTGATAAGGGCTTAATCTCCAAAATATATAAAGAACTCATGCATCTCAACAACAAAACTACCAACCCAATTAAAAATGGGCAAAAGACCTGAACAGACATTTCTCCAAAGAAGATATACAGATGGCCAACAGACACATGAAAAGATGTTCAAAATCACTAACTATCAGGGAAATGCAAATCAAAACTACAATGAGATATCACCTCACGCCCGTCAGAATGGCTATAATTAACAAGACAGGAAACAACATGTGTTGGAGAGGTTGTGGAGAGAAGGGAACTCTCATACACTGCTGGTGGGAGTGCAAACTGGTGCAGCCACTATGGAAAACAGTATGGAGATTCCTCAAAAAATCAACGATAGAACTACCATATGATCCAGCTATTCCACTGTTGGGTATTTATCCAAAGAACTTGAAAACACCAATTTGCAAAGGTACATGCACCCCTGTGTTCATTGCAGCCTTATTCACGATAGCCAAGACTTGGAAGCAACCTAAGTGCCCATCAAGGGACGAATGGATAAAAAGCTGTGGTATATATACACAATGGAATACTACTCAGCCATAAGAAACGATGAAATCCAGCCATTTGTGACAACATGGATGGACATTGAGGGCATGATGCAAAGTGAAATAAGTCAGAGGGAGAAGGTCAAATACCGTATGATTTCCTTCATTAAGTAGTAGATAATAACAACAATAAACAAACACATATGGACAGAGATTGGATTGGTGGTTACCAGAGGGGAAGGGGGGAGGGAGAAGGGTGAAAGGGATAATTGGGTTCATGTGTGTGGTGATGGGTTGTAATTAGTATTTTGGTGGTGAACATGATGTAATCTATGCAGAAGTAGAAGTACAATGATGTACACCTGAAATTTTTACAATGTTATAAACCAATGTTACTGCAATAAACAAAAAATTTAAAAAAATAAAAAAAAAATAAAAAAAAAAAAAGACAAAAAACTAAATTTCAAGGGCAATTTATTCTTGTAGGAAGAAATTAATTTTAAAACATGCCATGCTGTGTTTGGGAAAGGAAGTTAAATCAAAGAAACGAGGCTAGGAAAACTCCTTGGCATTATTTCTGTAACTAGATCCAGAGCAAGAATTACAATAGATTTCTCACTCCGTGGATCAGGGACTAAGGGAGGTTTTGCAGAGTTGTGGAAAATAAGCTCTGGTGTATATTTATGAAATACTTGGTGGTGGGCAGGAAGGAAAGGGGATGACAGGAAAAGTGCAAGAGTAAGCCTGTTTTCTCTCAGATCAAGTGACTATATCAAGGCAGTCTTCTTTTTGTCCCACGTATTTTCATTCCTTAATAGCTATGTGACCTTGGACAACTTACTTGCTCTCTCTGTGCCTTAGTTTCCCCATTTGTAAAATGGTGATAATACCTTCCTCATAGAGCTCTTGCCAGGAATAAACAAACGAACACACGAAAAAAGTTAAACAGTTCTTGGTGCACAGTAGACTCTAGATGAATGTCAGCTGTCCTCATCATCCCTACCACCACATCATCATCACTGTCATTACCCATGTCTCTCTAACTTTGCTCATGTCATTCGCGCTGCCAGCAATGCCTTCCTTTGTCCTCTCCATCTGCTTTGTTTAAGTTGTGTTGCTTTGGGGAGTCTTTCCTTAAAGATTCCAACCCAAGCTGACCTTGCTACAAGGAGGAGATGGAAGCCTAAACTTGGTGCTGAGGTGTTTTGGATTGACTCAGTTGGTGGACAGCCATGGGGAGGGTCTTCAACAACATCATTCAACAAACGTGTGCTGAGCACTGACTTTATGTCAGCACCAGCCTAGGGGCAAGAGATACAGATGAAAAGGGATGGTCCTCGCTTTCAGGGAACTTTTTATCTAATGGAGAAAGAAACATATAAGCAGACAAAGACATATAGTGGAGGTATTTAAAAGGTTCAGTAATATAGCAAAAAGCAGGAAACAATCTAAATGTCTGGATCATTCTCATCAGCCTAAAAATATGCTGGAATATCTCCTATCTTAAAAAATCCCATATTGACCCCACAACCTCCTCTGGCTACGGTTTCTTTGCAAATCCCCTCTCCCCTCCTTACTGCAAAGCTGTAAATAACTGTGCTATAGATTGAATGTTTGTGTCCTCTCAAAATTCGTATGTTGAAATCCTAACCCTAGTCTGATGGTTTTAGAAGGTGGGGCCTTTCAGAGGTGGTTAGGTCATGAGAGTGCAGCCTTCATGAGTGGGATTAGTGCTCTTATAAAAGAGGCCTGAGAAAGCTCCCTTGCCCCTTCTGCCCTGTGAGGACACAGGGAGGAGATGGCCATCTATGAGGAAGTGGGCTCTCACCAGACACTGAACCTGCCAGCACCTTGATCTTGGACTTCTTGGCTTCCGGAACGGTAAGAAATAAATTTCTGTTGTTTATAAGCTTCCCAGTCTATGGTTTTTTTGTTACAGCAGTCCAAACAGACTGATAAATGGCTTTACTTATTATTTCCACTTTCTCACCTCATATTCCCCCATCTTTTCTCAAAAATATGCTTAAAATTTCAAAAAGTATGGAAAGGTATACAGCTTACTTATTCTACCTTCCAGTTTCCCCCTCTCACTTTGCAAGTTATCTAGTATTATTAGTTTCTTTGTTTATACATTCAGAGATTTTTCTTGGTTGGTACAAATATATTCTTTCTATTTTTTTTATATAAATGGCAGCATACCATATATGTCATGCTGCCCCTTGGATTTTTCCCTTAACAATACATCATGGGTTGGGCCGCCCCGTGGCTTAGCGGGTAAGTGCGCGTGCTCCGCTGCTGGCGGCCTGGGTTCAGATCCTGGGCGCGCACCGACGCACCACTTCTCCGGCCATGCTGAGGCCGCGTCCCACATACAGCAACTAGAAGGATGTGCAACTACGACATACAACTATCTACTGAGGCTTTGGGGGAAAAATAAATAAGTCAATAAATAAAATCTTAAAAAAAAAAAATACATCATGGGGAACTTTCTCTCTCTCTGTCTTTTTTTTTTTTTTGTGAGGAAGATCAGCTCTGAGCTAACATCCATGCCAGTCCTCCTCTTTTTGCTGAGGAAGACTGGCCCTGGACTAACATCCGTGCCTATCTTCCTCCACTTTATATGGGACTCCGCCACAGCATGGCCTGACAAGCGGTGTGTCAGTGCGCGCCCGGGATCTGAAGCCGGGCTGCCAGCAGCGGAGCACGCGCACTTAACCGCTATGCCACGGGGTTGGCCCAGAAACTTTCTCTTTTAATACATAAAGTGCTTCCTCATTGCCGTTTATCGGTCTCCTCCTAATGGACATTTATTTGCTATTACAAAGAAAGCTGCAATTATATGAATGACCCTGCATGTAAGTCGTTGTCCATGTCTGGAAGTAAAAAAGTAAGATAATTACTAGAAGTAGAAATGCATAGTCTAAGTGTTAATACATCTGTATTTTGATAGATACTGCTAAATTGCTCTCCACGAGGTTGTTCCAATTTACCCCCCCACTAGTAATGTATGAGAGTAGCTGTTCCCCTAGTGTCTTGCCAAGTGTTATCAAATTTTGGGATTTTGTCAGTCTGATAGATGAAATTAATGTTATTTCAATGTAATTTCAATTTAGAGTTCTATTACTATGAGTTAAGCATCTTTTAATATATTCTTCTGTTCTATCTTTTACTGTTGGTTTCTGTTAAATTGTTAACACTTTCTATATAAGGGAAATTAGCTCTGCATAAAAGTTCCACATATTTTCCCAATGTATGTCATTTTCTTTCTTCTTTCCTTCCTTTCTTCTTCCCTTCCTTTTTTTAACAGTTTTATTGAAATATAATTCACATACTATAAAATACATTCATTTAAATAGTACAATTTAATTTTTTAAAATACAACTCAGAGTTGTGCAACCATCACCACAAGCTAATTTAAAGACATTTTCATCACCCCCAAAAGAAACCTCATATCCATTAGTAGTCATTCCCCATCCCCATTCCCCCAAACTGCCCCACCACCCCAGCCCTAGGCAACCACTAATTTATTTCTGTCTCTATGGATTGGCCTATTTTCGATCTTTCATATAAACCGAAAGACACAACATATGGCTTTGGTAACTTGCTTCTTTCACTTTGTTCTCATTTTTTCTTAAACTTACTCTAATCAAGATTTTGTCCCCACCTAAACTATCCTTTAAAAAGGATAGTTTTTATTATTAACTATAGCCATCTTGCTCTCTCCTGTTTTTCCTCCTACCTCACTAGCTGTGCCTTCTTAGCTTCCTTGCTAGTTCTTCCTCCTCTTCCCTCTTGACATGGGAGTCCCTGGGACTCAGTCCTTGCTCCTCTTCTCTTTTCTATCTGCACCCCCTCTCAGCCACTCATCTGGTCCCTTGGTATTGGAGAGGCCACTAGCTTGCTATTAAAATCTGCTGCTATAGAATTCTGTTTCCAGGAATATGGAATAGACATGCTTTCCCTATTCCTCCTGCTAAGTACAACTAAAAACCCTGGACATTGTCTATAAAACATGCATCTGAAAGGTGGAGAGAAGAAGGCAGTCTGGCTAGAGACCTCAGGACCCAAGGAATAGCATGATAGTGAGTTCCCTAGGTTTTCTTTTTGCCTATACATCCTAGACTTGGAACTGGAGAAGCCAGAAACTCAAAATGGCAATAGGCATAAACCAAAAAAAAAAAAAAAATCCCCAGCAATATGAACAGACATTTTTCCAAAGAAGATATACAGATGGCCAACAGGCACATGAAAAGATGTTCAACATCACAAAAAACAACAAATATTGGAAAGGATGTGGAGAAAGGGGAACCTTCATACACTGCTGGTGGGAATACAAACTGGTATAGCCAATATGGAAAACAGTATGGAGATTTCTCAAAAAATTAAAAATTGGAATACCATATGACCCAGCTACTCCATTATTGCATATTTAACCAAAGAACTTAAATCAACAATTCAAAGAGACTTATGCATCCCTATGTTCACTGCAGCATTATTCACAATAGCCAAGACGTGGAAGCAACCCAAGTGCCCATCAACTGATGACTGGATAAAGAAGTTGTGGTATATATATACAATGGAATACTACTCAGCCATAAAAAAAGACAAAATCATCCCATTTGCAACAATACAGATGGAACTTGAGGGTATTATGTTAAGTGAGGAAAGCCAGACAGAGAAAGACAAACACCATATGATTTCATTCATATGTGGAAGATAAACAAATATATAAACAAAGAGACCAGATTAGTGGTTAGTAGAGGGGAAGGGGGTTTGGGGGTGGCATACGGGGTAAAGGAGCACATACATATGGTGACTAAAAAATAATGTATAACTGAAATTTCATGATGTTATAAACTATTATGACATCAATAAAAAAAATACAGAAAAAAAAATCCCCAGCAAAAGCATGCTTTCTGTAGTTAGAGGACCAGGGAAGGGGCAGCCTATCATAACAAGACAGAAACTCTCAGATAATAACAATCAACTCTAGTGGCTGGCACGGTGGTGTAGTGGTTAAGCTCATGCACTTCACTTTGGCAGCTGGGGGTTCGCATGTTTGGTTCCTGGGCGCAGACCTACGCACCACCTATCAAGCCATGCTGTGGCAGGCGTCCCACACATAAACTAGAGGAAGGTGGGCACAGATGTTAGCTTAGGGCCCAATCTTCCTCGTCTAAAAGAGGAATATTGACAACAGATGCTAGCTCAGGGCTAATCTTCCTCACCAAAATAATAATAATAATAATAACAACATTAATAATAATAATAATGAGTGATATTCAATTCTAGCCAAACACCACAGGAAAAACCCCAAAAAACTATCTCAACCCCAACCACACAAGCAAAAGCTGAATGGAAACCTAGACTTCCACCCTTATGAAGCTGTAATGAGGTTTCCCAACACTCCTGCCAGGGTGATTTCAGAAAAAGCCAAGTAAAGAGTTGAACTTTCCTTCCAACTTTCCAGTAATCAGCCTTCCCCCACCCCCTGTGATGTCAGTGGAGAATACATTGAGAGTCTGGATTTCCACCCCTGCCATCAGTAAAGAGGAGTCCCTTCTTGGGTGTCAATTGGGCAATCTGGATGCCTATCTCTACCTGACATAAATAAGGCAGTGTCTCCCGATTCCCCTACCAAAGCAGCATCAGAGAAAGCCAGCTAAAACAGAAAGTTTAGATAAGATCCAGAGTTGCATAAAATACTGCAAAATTGTCAAGGTTTCAATAGAAAATCACTCATTATTTCAAGAATGAGGAAGGTCTCAAACTGAATGAAAAAAGAAAATAGATGCAAACACAGAGATGACAGAGATGTTACATTATATGGCAATGATTTTAAAGCAACCATGATAAAAATGCTTCAATGGGCAGTTAAGATTATGCTTGAACTAAATGAAAAAGTAGAAAGACTTAGCAAAGAAATAGAAAGTCTCATCAAAGTAATACAAGCTATAAAGAAGAACTAAATGTAAATTTTAGAACTGAAAAATATGATAACCAAAATAAAAAGCTAATTGGGTGGACTCAACAGCAGAGTGGAGGGAATGGATGAAAGAATCAGTGAACTGGAAGATAGAAAAATAGAAATTACCTAATCTGAACAACAGAGAAATAGATTGGAAAAAAATGAACAGAGCCTAAGAGAACCAGGAACTATAAAAAAAGGTCTAATATTCATATCATTGGAGTCCTGGAGGGAGAGGAGAAAGAAAACAAGGCTGAAAAAGTACTTGAAGAAATAATGGCTGAAAACTTTCCAAATTTGTCAAGAGACATAAACCTACAGATTCGAGAAGCTGAGCAAACTCCAAGTGGGAAGAACCCAAAGAAATTCACGTCAAGACACAACATAATGAAACTTCTGAAAAATAAACACAAAGGAAAAAAGTCTTAAAAGCAGCCAGAGAAAAACAACATCTTACTTACAGGGGGAAAACAATTTGAATGACAGTGAATTTCTCATCAGAAACTGTGGAGGCTAGAAAGAAGTGACATAATATTTTTTCAAGCACTGAAAGAAAAGAACCTGTCAACCCAGAATCCTATACCCAGCAAAAATATCCTTCATGGATGTAGGGGAAAGCAAGTCGTTCTCAGATGAAAGAAAATTAAAAGAATTTGTTGGGGCTGGCCCGGTGGCGCAAGCAGTTAAGTGCGCGCGCTCCACTGCGGCGGCCCGGGGTTCGCTGGTTCGGATCCCGGGCGCGCACCGACGCACTGCTTGGCAAGCCATGCTGTGGCGGCGTCCCATATAAAGTGGAGGAAGATGGGCACAGATGTTAGCCCAGGGCCGTCTTCCTCAGCAAAAAAAAAAAAAAAAAAAAAAAAAAGAGGATGATTGGCGGATGTTAGCACAAGGCTGATCTCCTCACAAAAAAAAAAAAAAAAAAAAAAGAATTTGTTGCCAGGAGACCTGCTCTAAAAGAATGGCTAAAGGACATTCTCTAAATAGAAACTAAATGAGGAAAAAATGAAGCTTGGAACATTAGGAAGAAAGAACACAGTGAACAAAAATATGGGTAAATACAATAGAATTTCCTTTTCCTCTTGAGTGTTCTAAATAATGTTTGATGGTTGAAGCAAAAATTATAAGACCATTTGATGTGGTTCTAAATGTATGTAGAGAAAATATTTAATACAATTATAAGTGGGGGAGAGTAAAAGGATGTAAAAGGAGGTAAGGTTTCTGTAGTACTTCACTTGAATAGGTAAAATGATGACACTAGTAAACTGTGAAAAGTTATGCATATAAGATATAAATATCTAGAGCAACTACTAAAAGAACTACAGAAAGAGATACACTCAAAAAACACTATAGACAAATCCAAATGGAATTCTAGAAAATGTTCAAGTAACCCACAAGAAGATGGGAAAAAGAAAAAAAAAAAACAGAACAAACACAAAGCAAAAAATAAAGTGGCATCATTAAGCCCTAATATATCAATAATTACACTAAATGTAACTTTGTTTCAGTTACATTTTATATATACTATATATTGATTGATATTTTATCTAAAATATTTCTTGGGCTAGGCCTGGTGGCCTAGTGGTTAAGTTCAGCACCTCCATTTCGGTGGCCCTGGTTCAGTTCCCGGGTCCAGACTTACACCACTTGTCTGTCAGTGGCCATGCTGTGGTGGTGACTCACATACAAAAAGAGGAAGAGTGGCCCCTGATGTTAGCTAAGAGTGAATCTTCCTCGGCAAAAAATAAAATAAAATAAATAAATAAAATATTTCTTATTGTGCACTTCAGTGAAAAAATTTTTTCAAGTCACTGCCTTAAGGAATCATTGAGGGCAGAGCTTTGCTGGTCACTCTGATCAAGCAAATGAAATTCAGGTTCTGATCCACTTAGGAGAACCAAGGCTGTGTCTAGCTAGAGGCTGGCGGATGACCCTTCTTGGCCTGACAAGTTCAGATGGCAATTCTGGCAACAATTGGCACTGGAGTTCCAGCAGTTTCTTCCACGGGTGAAAGTTGACCGTGGGATTTAATCTGGTCGAGCTCATCATCCAGTAGGAAATCACACAGACCCCAGGACCACCAGAGAGAGGGCAGGGATAGGTGTGGCTCAGAGACAACCCGGGCCTTATCCACTCCTTGTTTCTAATTGACTGGCCAGAAAGGTGGGCACTACGAAATCGGTGAGTTGTTTAAGGTTAGTTGGTATATGCGAGGAGATGATGAAATGATTCTCTAAAATTGTCACTACAAATCCTGTCAGAGGTTTCTTCAAAATGCTCATCCTAAAATACATTAGTAACTTTTTCATGTGAAGGGAAGTCTAAGTCCTTGCAGTGTGTCTGTTCATTTTGGGAACCGTCAAATATTTCTAGGATTAAATTTATTCAAATTTTCAAACTTCAGAGGAAGGTGAAGTATCTCCTAACTTCTGTGTCATTTCTTTCCTCTTTCTAATGAGAAAGATTAAAGATCTGTGGCTCTTTTTGGTGTCCAGTCTGGAACTTTCCTGGCAATGACTGTCCCCACCTATAGACTATATATACTGCAGTTCAGATCCTTGCTTCCGACTGTTATAATGATTAGAGAATTTAGTAAAAAAGGATGATATTCTGGGGCTGGCCCTGTGGTGTAGCGGTTAAGTGCACACGCTCCACTGCTGGCGGCCTGGGTTCGGATCCCAGGCGCGCACTGATGCACCGCATGTCAGGCCGTGCTGTGGTGGCGTTCCATATTAAGTAGAGGAACATGGGCACAGATATTAGCCCAGGGCCAGTCTTCCTCAGCAAAAAGAGGAGAATTGGCATGGATGTTAGCTCAGGGCTGATCTTCCTCACAAAAAAAAAAAGGATGATATTCTCACTGGTCCCAATCTTTTCCACTTTCTTCAAGGTCCCCTGACCTCTCATTTTCAGTAGACAACTTTTTCTCCCACTTGTGTCAGAAGTATGAACTGTTTCAACCTTCTCTTATCCTCGAAATGAGTCCAGGTGTTCCTGTATATTCTTCACATTCCCCCCTTTTTTAGCATAGAGTTTTGTAAGGACATTTGGTTTTAAGTCACAGAAACCTAACTCAAATTAGCTTAAGCAAAAATATGACTTTACTATAAAGTTTCTGGGGTATCTTGGGAACATTTGTATGTGGCTAGATCCCTGGGCATGGCTGGAGCTTGTCTTGTCTTGTCTATATAGCTGTCTTTTGGGATTGCTTCATTGTTCTCTTGCACTGTATACCAGTTCTGCCTCCTTCTCCATCCATTGGAACAGGTCACCAATAGCGTCCAGGTTTAAATCTCTATTCCATAAGGCAGCCAGATGGAGCTGGAAGAACTCAATTCTAATTTCAAATTCCCACTGATGCATTCCAATTAGCCAGCTTGGGTCAAGACCCACTCTTGGACCAATGAACTCTAGCCACAGAGTCAGGTCACTAGGTATTACTATGGCTGTTTCTATGGTAGCCATCTGAATGGAGTTGGGGGCAGGGGAAGGTGGGAGGTGGGCAGTCCTCACTGAAGAAGCAGGAAGTCCCAGAAAAGGAGGGGATGCTGGGACAGACAAAACAACACGTGTCTACTCCATGCCATCCCTTCTCTCCAGGCAAATTGCAAGACCTTGAGTTTTCAATTCCACCTCTTTCCATCCCCTTCAGGTTGTAGTTTCATTAATTACCCTTTTTTTCTTTTACATTTTAAATCTGTTCCTCTACCTGGGTGCCTTTTGCTTAGACTCAAATTTGCTCAAGCCTCTCCTATACTAAAGGAATGCCCTGTAACCATTCTTCAAGCTCCTGTCCAATCTATGTACATTTCTTCTCTGCAAATAAATGTCATCTGCCCCTTATTCACCTTTTGCCCCAATCTAGGCTCCTCCTCTTGACTGCCACCGCCTCCATTTTCCCAAGGACTTTCTGGGTCTTTGAAAGGCTGAAGACAAGGCAGAGTGCAGGAAGCGTGCAGCATATAGGCCATTGTGACTCGGCCCTTCCAGTGGGTATGACGTCTCTGATACGACTCCTTCGCAGCACATCTCAGGAACCACAGACAGAGCCCCGCCCAAGGGGCCCCTAGGATTGTGAGGCGTGGCACTGACCAGTCCCTGACCTTTCTAGTTTCCTGGTTCCAGAGAGTCTGTGGCCACAGCACCACCTGGACCCCACCTAGGCTATCAGACTATCAGGCCGCTGTTTACCAAAGCCTCTCCTGGAGAAAGAGCCCTCTGACGCAGAGGCCGGGGAGGGCGCCCTCTCAGGCCATTTGCCATTTGCTTCCTCAGACGAGGGTAACCTCTCTGTCAGTCCTGTGCCCTCTGGAACAAAGGGGACAGGTAATGACCACAGGTTTGACCAGAACTGCTGCTTTAAGGGTACCCGCCACTAAAGGCTGAGCCCTCTGCACTCACTCACCAACCCGCTTTTCTGGTGCTCTCGGCTATGTGGGTGCCTGTGAGGACACCCTATTTAGTGAAGCCCTTTGCTTCTTTATTTTCCAAAAACTTTTTATGGAAAATTTTAAACACACACAAAGTAGAGAGACTAGTTTAATGTGTCTACCATGCAGTTTCAACAATTATCCATTTAAGGCCAGTATTGTTCTATCTACACCCCTAAACCAACATCCTCTCCCATTATTTCAAAGGAAATTTCAGATATTATATTTTGTCTGTAAATATTTCAGTATGTATCTCTAAACAATAATGCTCCTTTTTGTTTATTTTTGGGTTTGGTCAGGTTTATTAAGGTATAATTTACATGCAGTAAAATTTACCTTTTTAAGGTACAGTTCTGAGGTTTTATAAACTCATTCAGTCATTTAACCATCACAGTCAGGTTAGAGAACAGTTCTGTCGCCCCTCGAAATTCCCCCATGCCCCTTTGCAGTGAACTTTCCCACCCCCAAGTAACTATAGATCTGTTTTCTCTTCCTTAGTTTTACCTTTTCTGGAATGTCATAAAAATGGAGTCATAAAGTATAAAGCCTTTAGAAGTCTCACCTCTTAAAACATAACCATCATGCCGTCATCGCATCCCCTCAATCAACAATCATTCCCTAATATCATCAGCTATCCAGTGTTTCCATTTCCACAACTGTTCTCGAAAGCATTTGTTTACACTCTGATGTAGGATCTAAACAAAGTTGACACGTTACAATTGGTTGTTATGTCTCTGTAGGAAATCTATAGGTTTCCTCCCCATCTTTTCTTTTGTTTCGCTTAAGAAATGGGGTTTTTTGTCATGAACAGTTCCTTTAATCTGGATTTTGTTGATTGTGTGTGCATGTTGTCATCTCTTCTGTTGCTTATAGCCTTGCTGCTACGCTATGGTCCAGGGACCACCAGCAGCTGCATCACCTGGGAGATTGTTAGAAATGCAGAATCTTGGACTCCACTCAAGACCTACTGAATTAGAATTTGCATTTTTTAACATTTTAAAAAAGATCCCCAGGTGACTCAGCTCCTGTGAATTCGTAATAAGAGCTCAAGTTTTGATCTGGTATAGGTTCTATTTTTTGGCAAGACCGCTTTGTAGGTGGTATTGCACTCATTATTATTTCTAGCCTGGCACACCTGCTCCTCTTTCCACCTCTCTGACTCTTCTTGTTTGCCGGGACTTGCCCCTCCTTGTCACTCAGGGATCTGTAAATATAAGTACGTAGGCAGGCCCAAGGATCTGCCCTCTGCTGCAGCCTCCATTGTCTTCCCTACTGTGTCCTCGGTGAGCTCATTTAACCCCAGGGTTTCAGGTCTCACTTTTCTTTTTTTTTTTTTTTTTTGTGGTGAGGAAGATTGACCCTGAGCTAACATCTGTTGCCAACCTTCCTCTTTTTGCTGAGGAAGAGTAGCCCTGAGCTAACATCTGTGCCCATCTTCCGCTATTTTGTATATGGAACTCGGCCACAGCATGGCTTGATGAGGGGTGTGTAGGTCCGTGCCCGGGATCTGAACCTGCGAACCCCAGGCAAAGCAGAGTGTGCAAACTTAACCACTATGCCACCGGGCTGGCCCCTCAGGTCTGACTTTTGTAGTCACGATTCACAAATCTTTCTCTCTAATCCTGACTTATCCTTGGTCTCCTAACTTGCCTTTTCATTTGCTGAGGGAATATATCTTCCTAGGTGTTCAGCCTGCCCCTTTAATTCAACCAATCAAAGCCTAAATCACTATTTTCCCTCCTATCTCCCCTTTTGGGCTAGTAACCCAGCCATCTTCTGACCACTGAAGTTGTCTTTTAGTTTTCCCACTCTTTCATGTCCCACCTCTAATCAGTAGTTAAGCTTTATTAATTCTCCTTCTGTATTTGTCAGTCTTCATTAGGTTACACTGGGGTCGGAAAAAATTACCCCAAATCTCAGTGGTTGACAACACAAAGTTTTATCTTTTGCTCAAGTTATGAATTGGCTGTGGGTCAACTGCAGCTCTGCTCTGCTCTATGTGTCTTCTTCATTCCAGGATCCAGGCTGAAGAAGCAGCCCCAATTTGGGATGAGGCAGAGGGAAAAGAGGAATGGCAGAACTAGGACTCATTTTCAAAGCCTCTGCTCAGTCATGGCACAAAATCAATTTCATGCACATTCCATTGGCCATAGCCAACGACAAGGTCAAGCCCCATGTCAGGGGGTTGGGAAAGTGTGTCGAGTATCTGGAATCAATAGTGCCATCTTTCACAACTCCTATTTTATATCTCAGTCACATCTCTTATTTCAATTCCTTTTACTCTGCTTTAAACTTCAGTTCTTTCAGCTTAGAATCCACCTCCTCAGGGAAGCCTTCCCCAATACCCTCACACCAGGTCACACCCATTGCTCTCTGCTGTGGTGGTCCTTGTACTTTTTCATGGCACATGGCACAATTGTAATGAATTATTTATGCAATATTTAATGTCTGACTTCCCCCTAGAGTGCAAGCTCTGTGAAGGCAGAGACAGCATCTGTTTTGCTCACCTAGAGGAGTGTCTAGGCACATAGCAAGTATCCAATAATCATATGTAAATGAATGAAAGCATGCCTGACTCATGCCTGTGTCATCCCTCACCTGGATTACTGAAACACCTTACCAATAGCTTCTGATGTCTATTTTATTCTCCTGCCATCAAAGTTTCCTTCCTAAAGACCTACTCTTTTCGTATCATCTGTTAGTCTTTTAATTGAGCCTTTTTTTCTGCCACTTTTCCAGCTGAAACTCAGTATTTGAAGTTTCCTGAATTATTACCCCTTCTCAGACCTCCATCCTTTTGCACATGCTGTTCTGTCTGTAGAATTCCCTCTCCTCAGTGCTCTGCCTGGTAAAATCTTATTCATCTTGTACATTTCACTTCTGAGGCTGCCGCCTCTGCTGAGCCTCCCTTGGCTCTCAGTGCAGACTTGGGCCCCCTATGCCTGGGCTTCCACATTCTATGTATGCACCTCCATTTTTGCAGTTATCATGTTGTATTCTAATGGTTTGTGTGCCTCTACTAGACTAAGCTCCATGAGGCCAAGAACAATATTTGTCTTTTTATTACTCAGCACTTAAGATGGAGCCTTGCACAAAGTGGGTGCTCAAGACTGCTGTTACACCTTTGCAAGCTACAGTTGTCTAACAAAGGAACACCTTCTCCATCCGGAAGCAGCCGTCAAAGCACGTGTTAACAAATTCCATGCACTTCAGGCATAGGCAAAGCTTCATTTTTCCAATCAGAATCAACTTACTTTTATTATACACCCAGTCCTAACATTGTTTGTGGTTTTCCAGCGCAGATTAGAGAAAGGAGAGAGGCACTTCTAAAGACAGTCCTAGTGACAACAGCAGGAAGTGGCCTCTGACGGCCTGTGAGTAAACAACTAGAGAGCACCCGATGCAACACACGTGGCCACCGGGGAGAGGTTGCAGTAGTGCTTCCCTGGCGAGGCCCTGCTTTCTGCAGCCTTCTCTCACAATTCTGAGCCTGGAGAGTTTGTCTTAGGTTAAAAAAACCTTTGCTCACTTCTCTTGTTTTCCTCCCAGCTGAAGACGGAGGCCAGACTCTGAGCCCCTGTCTCCTGGCGATGAGCCTGAAGAAAAGATGACTTCCTCTCTCAGGCTCCTCTTTTCGTCCTCCTCTCCTTGGTGGCAGCAGCAGTCTTGGCTTGGATTTGGTTTTTCAGGAAAGCAAAGCGTACAGTCCATAGTGAATTTTTGCCCTGCCAGACATCGGCTAAAAAGGTGGTTCTCAAACTTGAGTGTGGGTCGGAATCACTTGGAGTCAGGGATTGTTGGACTCCACCCCCAGTTTCTGATTCAAGAGGTATAGGGTATGCACCTAGAAGTGTGCATTTCTAACAAGTTCCTAGGTGATGCTGATGCTGCTGGTCTGGGGACCACACCTTGAGAGTCACTGGCCTGAACAATGAGCCTCAAGTAAGACTACGATGAAAAACTCCAGCCAAACAGGAAAAATACAGAAAATTTCATCCTTGATTATGAACTTCTTGCTTCATTTACACAAGGGCCTGCATTTTTTTTTCCCTAGGAGGACTTTCTGACTTGATGATTTCCACTTGTGGAACCAGTTGAACTGGATGTTTATTATCAGATACTTACTTAGACCAAATAAATATAGTCATAAACTCTGTAAAAATAGAAAATGCTGGGGGCCAGCCTGGTGGCATGGTGGTTAAGTTCGAATGCTCTGCTTCGGCGGCCTGGGATTCGCAGGTTCGGATCCCTGGCGCACACCGACCCACCGCTTGTCAAGCCATGCTGTGGTGGTGTCCCATATAAAGTAGAGGAAGATGGGCACGGATGTTAGCCCAGGGCCAATCTTCCTCAGCAAAAAGAGGAGGATTGGCATTGGATGTTAGCTCAGGGCTAATCTACCTCGCCAAAAAAAAAAAAAAAGAAAAAAGAAAATGCTGGCATCCTGACTTCCCTGCAAGGGTAGTTTTCCAAAACCTGCTCTCTCATGGATCTGTATCACTGACAAATATTTAGACCAAAAGCACCAGAAGCAAACCCATGGTCAGAACTTAGCAGTGCTCTGTGCTCTGCTGTCACGTGCCCCCTGCCACCATTCTCCCCAAGCTCTCTGTTTATACCAGATACAGATTTTGTATTAAACCATTAACAGTAGTTGTTAAGGCATCATACTCTTAATAAAAATCAATTTCAAAATTAATTACCTAATGATAGGTCCTAATGTTAAATTACTAAGGTTATAGTCATTGAAAAAATATTAATAATGGAGAGAGTCAATAAAAACATCAGAAAAATTTTAACACAGTTGCAAGAAGACCAACACAGGCATCTTGGGAGGAATGTAACCTGCATTCTTTATGCCTCTCATCAATGGCCTTTGGCTTGAGCACTGTCTTTCTATGTGGTTGTAATTAGACAGAACCCAGTGGTCAGCTTCGAGTTTGAAACAGAATTGTCATTGACAATAAGAGTTCTTGTGTAGGAGAAAAACTCCCCATCATTACCTTAGCAGGACTTGGAGAGAAGGATGAATTATATCCAGTGAATTCCATATTTTATTGGTACCAAAACTCACATTGTTTTGCATCGTGACATCTCTGAAATCCAGAAGCATCTTACAATGGATGGCATTTGATAATCATGGTTGGCCACGTGGTGGTTGAGACGTGCTGTCACCATCTTAAAATGCACAAACTCAGTAGTTATTCCTGGTGGGATGACTTGGTAACTGCAATCTCCATGTTTCTGTCAGCAAATCATAGAAGGACCATCTGGAAAAGAAACATGCTGCCTGTGGTCTGAAAACCTTCTGTTGACACCTTCAGGTAAGATCAAGAACGTGCCAGCATCAAAACGTGTATACTGGGTGTCAGTGGCTTGAAAGCAAACAGCAGTGGAGTACTCTTAAGAAATGTGGCATGGCCAGCGTCTGGTAATTAAGCACACGAACAACTCTGAGTCAAAAAACGATTCAGAAGAAGAATAGAGATTCTGAGTGTGAAGAAATGATAGGAATTCCTTAATGAATTTATTTTGCTTATATTTTCCTTTTTATGTTTGCACAAGAATGATGTATGACAACAATGTTTGTCTAAGTTTAAAAGCTCTCATTCAATAAACATTTTAAAATTCTTAATGATAAAAAGTATTACACAGTTTAATTGGGAATATCTTTCTTTTTAACAGCAGCTCTCAACCTTTTTGATCTGAGGACTCTTTTTATACTCTTAAAAATTACTGAGGACCATAAAGAACTTTTGTTTATGTGGTAGTATCTATCAATATTTCCCATATTAGAAATTTTAAACAGACTTTTAACATTGAAGAATACACAAGCACACGTTCCGTTAGCTGTCAGAGATAATGACATCACATAACACACAGCCTCTGAAAAACCCCAACATACGCAGGTGAGCGAATGAGAGCAAAAAGGGCAGATAATGTCTTAATGTTAATAGGAAAAGAGTTTTGACCTTGCGGATCCCCTGAAAGGGAACCAGACTTTGAGAGCCACTGGCATATAAAATAATGGTGTGTTTTACACCATTAGAGTTAATGAATATGGATATACTTCCACCTAAAATATTGGAAGGAGTAAAATCTTGACAACATGGAAAACTATTGTTAGACAGCTGGTATAGCACTCGGAGACACTAAGAAATCAACTGATGTATTTTTCTTTCGTGGCTGTGGGAAATATTTCCCCCATCCCACTTAAGTGGCCTGCTCACACTGGGTATCCTGCAGGTCTGGGTAATTCTGACCTTAGGAGAAGATCCCAGTGTACCTGGGTTCCAGGACACAGTGGAACTGGCTGTCTAGGAGGAAGACAGGATAAAAGTTGGGACAAAGATGAAAGGAGGAGTGTGGTTGGACCCCCAGGGGAGATAGCTGGATTTCCTGGAGAGTAGGAGAGGAGTTGGGGCTTGCAGTTTCTGCCAGTGACGCAGATCTGGGGAGACATGCATATGGCTGAGCGGGTATCTGTGGAAGCTGGACACTGGGTGCATCGCGCATTGGAGCACCAGCCAGGATCCCACTGGACAGGCAAGCCACAGAGAGGGCAGCCCCTTCTGGGTACCATGCAGGCTTGAGCAAGAAGATCCTAGTGACAGTCACCACAAATTGCTGACCAAGGCCTCTTCTGCCACTGCCACTGTCCTGAGCTGGATTCTTAGAACTGCCCAAGGAAGGAGGACCAGAGCCACGACCAAAAAAGAGAAAGATCAGCTTTTCCCAGGAATCACCGATTAGCTTTGATTTATAAACTACAGAACAGTTACAGCAGCAAAGCAAAGTAGTTATGAGCAGATCTGAGATCACCCTGAATTTGATTTCTAGCTCTGCCACTTACTAGCTGGAGTGGCACTCCCAATACCACCCACGTCACAGGATCCCCCCTGGGAGCACTGGATGAGTGATACATGGAAGCTCTTCAAACAGCGCCTGGCTCATAGTAAGTGTTAGTTATATCTGTGTCATCATCTCTCGTACCTTGGATGTTCTGGAGATGTCATACCTGCCACACTGCCTCCTTTGTGGGTTGGGATGGCTGAAGCGTAACTTTATGTCTACTTGAAGACTAGATTAAAGCCTAGCTGGAGTCCAGGCAATCGAGGGCAGGAACATATAGGAAATTGCAGAAGCGGGCGGCAGAGGCTCCAGTCCCTGAGGTCCTCCTGCCCTAGCCCATGGCACCAAGCAAGCCCTTACCGGCTTCGGAGGGACCAAGGGTTTTTCCCGGGCATGAGCACAGGCTTTCCACGGGCGGCGCGGGCAAATCGGTGCCAACTCCCCAAGATTCCGTAGGGGCCTGGGTACTCCTAGGTTTCTTCTTATTTTAAATTTTTGCCAGGGCATGCTCTGGCGCTTTTTGCACACCGGGGGATGGGGGAGTGCCTGCGAGTCTGAGCTGGGAGGTGGGCGTGGGCAGACCTGGGCAGGACCGTCAAGGCCTTTGTCACCTGCTGGGAGCAGCGGTGTCTACTGGCGTCCTGAGCCTGCCCCTGCCTCCCTCCGCCCCCCCCACGCCCCCGGGGTGGGCGTGGCCGGCTCGCTGCCCGCAGGCTACCCCAGGGGGCGGGGCCGGGGGAGGGGTCTGCGAGCGAGTCACGTCCAACAGGCGGAGCTGAGAGCTGGGAGGCCGGCTGCCGAGGCGCCACATCCGGCGGCTGCCCGGTGCTGCATAAAGCCGCCGCCGCCGCACTTGCCTTGCAGCAGCAGTTCTGGGCTCTTCTCGGTTGCAGGAGCGGCTGCTCCAATGCCCCAGAGCGGCCATGAGCTCCCCGCACTGGTGGGACCAGCTGCGGGCTGGCAGCTCGGAGGTGGACTGGTGCGAGGACAACTACACCATCGTGCCTGCCATCGCCGAGTTCTACAACACGGTGCGGGGCGCGGGAGTGGGGATGGCAGGCGGGCTGACGGGAGGAGGCTGTCCCCAAGCGCCGCCGCGCCTGGGACCTGGACGTGGGTCTCTGCGTGTATCTGGGGCATTCTCTCTCCAGGGCCAGAGTCGACCCACGACCCCTCCCCTGCGCGCTCCTTCCAGTTCTCCGTCTGTCCTCCTCTCCTGTCCCTGTTCCCGACATCTGGGCTCATCCTGCTGCTCTTGTCATTTCCTTCTGATGGCTCTATTGTCTTGTTCGGTCCCCACCCGTCCCGAAGCCAATGGTCCGTGTCACCCATTCTCCCAGTTTGGGTCAGTTGGGGGCGGTGAACCCGCCGGGACAACCCCCTTCCTCCCCTAGGATCTCCGGGGCGTGACGCACTTGGGTCGCATTGTGCGTTTTTGCCCTGAATACCTTTCTAGGAGTCCTGGGAAAGGGGGAGACCCCCCCACCCCCGCCCACCGGCAGGTTTCATGGGCAGGGCCCAGCCGGACCAAGCTGACTTGCCCCACCCCATGAGACTACACTAATAACAGGTCGAGTTACTTTTGGCCAGAATCAAGTTAACTACTACTAGTTCTTATTTCTTTGCCTTTAGTACTGTCTCACACCAGCCCCAACTTCAACTCCCCCAGGCCTGTGCGCTTTCCAGTTATTAAGCCTGGGAATGAAAGGGAAATTTGGGAGTGATTGTGGGCATGTTTTCTGGACTTGCCTGGGTCCCTAGATATGGGCAAGTGGAAACTTCCCCACTGCAGAATCCTGTGGGCTTTTAGTCTTTGTGGGAAGGAAAGCTTACAACTGGGAAGGAAATGCCTCTTCTTTCCATTGTGCCCATGGCTCAGGATTCTGGTACCAAATGTGAGAGTTTGCATGGTCATTTCTGTGTCTTATCTTTTCAATGCCCTAACATGGAAAACAGGAACTCCTGATTTGAGAGTCATTGTGAATTTGAGGTTGTTCTTTAGGATTTTCCCCTTAGATTTGCTGGAGAGAAGTCCTTGGCGAGAGTTGGGTGCTTATTGCCTGGAGGGCTCTCCATGAGCTGTTCTCAGTCCTTCAGTTCATTGATGAGGAATCTGAGCTCTTGAGAAGGGAGCGTCAAGCTCACATTTCTGGCATGGCTGGCGCCACGGTCCAGAAGTCTGCACTCTCCCTCCCCTCAGTGCTGAAATCCATGGCTGCCCTCCACACAAACACTCCTGCTTCTTTTTATGACCAGGTTGGTTCCTTAAGAAAACCTGGCCCTCTGCTGTCCGTAAATACTGTGAAAGGTGCAGTTAGTGGAGGTGGCCGCACCACACCTATTGTACAACCTCTTTCAGAGTATACCATCAGGTGTAGACAGTGCCCACTGAGGACGGGCTGCAGCAGGGTGGGGTACTTACAACAGCCGTAACTCAGTATCTCCATTTGTAAGTGGAGAAGTACTAAGAATTTCACCAGAGTTAAAGAAGAAATGACAGGCTGGGGCCGGGTTCCCACACACCCAGCGAGGTAATTATTTGTGGAGTCTGAGGCCAGCAGAGAGTCAGGCTTGGTTGTTTGGCCAAAAAAGTTAGTGTATAGCTGCTCTGAGCCTACCTGGAAAAGCCCCAGAGTGCTGAATGAGGGGGAGTCTATTCTGTCTTTACTTTTTAATCTCGTCCTATTGGAGCTGTTATATAGTGAGTGCCAAAGTCTTTTCTAGAAATGAACTGTTGATCTTCAGCTGGACTGTCTGTGGCTGATTAGCCCGGCTGGCCCACCTGACAAACCTTATTCTTTGGAATACACGTAAACCACAAAATTTGCTTTTAGCAAAGCAGAGAGCTTAAGGGTCTCAGAGAAGTAGTTGGTCACCAGACTTTGTTGGATGGGTCCAAGGGGTTTAGCAAAAACCATTTCCTCCTCTCTGTTCTCACGCCCTAGTTATCATCGGATCCTTATCACAGGACAAATCTGTGCTTATCTTACCCCTGTATTGGGGAAGACAGTGGCCTATGACTCGGTGATAAACATCTCATTAAATCCTCATAGGAAGGCAGCGGGTCTAATTATCCATTTTATAAAAAATAATAGTCATGACTAATTTTGAGGAAAAGTTTAAGGAATTGAAGATGTAGAATCAGGAGAAGACTGGCAGAGGGATCTAGAACCTTCTTAATGGGTCTTGGGGGTAGCACATCACTACTAAAACTTCAGTTGTTCCTGGCTACTATTAATTGTTTGCTGTATGTTGAAGCTCTGCTTGGTACCCTAGGCAGTGAGTGCTGTTTATTATATCCATTTGATAAAGGAGGAAACTGGGGCCTATGTAGATTATGCAACCTGCGGAGGTCTAGAAAATCACAGAGCTATTTAGAACTTGGTCCATTTGACTCTACTAAGATAATACTCTTGAAGATGCAAGTGCTGCTCTAGCTACCCTAGATTGATTAATTTGGGCATAGTACAGAGGTTTGTTATTCTGTCTTTCTTTAACTTAAAACTCCTGCATTGGGACCATTTGATCTATAGGCTAATCATGATGTTTGATATGAGAAAAAGTTTGTTTAAAGTAGTTTTTTTGTTATTGTTGTTTATTATAAAAGTAATAACATGATCATGGTAAAAAAAATTCAGAGTATGCAAGTTACAAAGTGAAAAACACCATTTCTTTATCTTTTCAGACATTTTCGAGGCATGTAAAAAGCACATGTATTTGTGTGAGCATATAAAATATGTATGTATAGTATATACACACACATACCACAGTCTAAGGTTTTTTTCAACCCAATTGAGATCGTACTACACAAACTCTTCTGCGCCTTGGTTTTTTCACATAATATATCTTGGAGATGGTCCCATATTGGCTCATATGGAGTTATCGTCCTCTTTACAATGTCTATACAGTGTTCCATTTAATGGATTGACCATAATGTATTTAACCAGTTAATCCCTTATTGATGGACATTTAGGGCAGTTTCTGTTTGTTTTATTGTTTTCATTTTGGTTTCTGAACAGTGATGCAATGCATATCCTCATATACGCATCTGGATGTACTTTTGCAAATACATCCCCTAGATTGGGAATTGCTGTGTCGGGAGGATATTCACTTTAAGGCTGATAATTACTAAGTGGCCCACCACGGAGAGTACCCTGGTTTAAGCTCCCACCGACAATGTTTGGGTATACAAAGCATTTTGCTTTTGGGCCAGGCAAATCTCTATTGCCTCAAATCTTGTCATCATCCTTTGCTTCAGCCAACCCCAAACATCTCTTCCAAGAATACATCATGCCCTTCACAGCCTTTTGCTTGTGCACATTTTGTACTTTTGCTTCTATATACAAGTTTTATTGACTTGAGTTCCTTTTTACATTTTACGTTGTAAGGCCCCAGTCACACAAAAGAGAAAGACTCCAGATTTAGCTGCTTTGGAGAAAAGTGGGGTCTGCCTTTAACCACTGGGCTTGGCCTTTGGGAACTCTGTTGCTGGGCAGTGACTTGGGGACAGAAGGAAGTCAACTGGTGCTGAAAAAAGAAGTCTTGAAGCAAAATATATGCATAAAATCATCTCATGATCTGTCATCTTCCCCAATCAGCTCTTCTCCCATCATCAAGATAAGGAAAATAGGGTTCTCTTTATATGCCAAAGCCCATACCCCACTATCTGTAGGGCAGAATTATCTATCTATCCATCCATCCATCCATCCATCCATCCATCCATCCATTTCCTGGGCAACCACTGTGTGCCTGTCACAGAAACCAGACCTGCAAACAGCCATCTGGGTAGTGAAGGCCATAACAGACATGTGCACAGTCATCAAGGTGTCATTAGTACTCCGAATGAGGTTGGTGTACTGTGGGAAATAGGGTGGGGGTATTTTGCGAGAAGGCCTCTAAGTAGCGTGACCAACTTGTTCTGGTTTGCTTGGGACTTTCCCGATTTTAAAACTGAAAGTCCCACGCCCTAGAAACTCTCCTTAGTCTCGGGGAAACCAGAACAGTAGGTCATCCCAGAGGCAAGAGGAACAATGGAATGGACAGTTAGGAATCTACATGCAGTGAAGATACACAGTTAACTACTCAACAGGGGAATGCCCTTTAGCTGTTTATCAACCTACTGTTCAGAAAAACATACAGCCCGTTGTTTTGTTAGTATTTACCCTCTGTCTGGGAAAGTGCACATTCACATGCATCAGGATGAGATTGCAGTCTGTTCATGAGATTATTTTGGCACAAATGTTATGTAGGAATTCATAGAATGAGGAACTTTCTAAGGATATAATTAATACATTTTTAAATTGTGGTTTCCTCTCAATTAAAAGCAAATCTGTTCTGCAGGCATTAAACACACCAATTCTCCAAAGAATAATCCAACAATAGGCTTTAAAAAATACCCGTTGGCTGAACTATTCAACTTTAGTGACCCACACAATTTTGAGGGGAAGTTTGATTTCTCTGTGGAGATGGAGCCATTGAATCCGTCTCATAACCATGGCTTGTTTGCTTTTCCGTCTTTCTTTTGGAGTTCCTTCCTCTTTTTGTCTTAGAGAGAGTCTCCCTCTAATTTGGTCTTTTCCTTTTCACGGATTGATGTCTTTAAAAGGCCTTGGGGAGGCCAGCAGGACATTGGTAGATGGGCTATGCAGAAGCAAGAATGTGATTTCCATGTTATTTGGGAGCATATGTTAAAATGATGCTTCTAAATTGAACTCCCTAATACGTGCATTAAAAAAACAAAAGTTTGAAGTATCATAATTTGACTGCAGGTGTAATAAATGGCTTCGTGCTTTTGTGCATAGTGTGTAAATACGTTTAAAAGTGATTAATGTGTACATTGTGGTAGCATAAATGGATAGACCCATTTGGGGGACAGCTTGGCAGTAGATAGTTGCACTTGGCTAAAGCAAGGGAGATTGACAGGACTTGAGGCAATAGAGATATACTGGGGTAAACAGCAAAATATGTTCTATTCCCCAGCATTGTAGGTGGGGCTGTAAAGTGGTGCTCCTTCCACTGGGGAATGGCTAAACTGCTGCCCTGTGCAGCACTTACAGCAGGTGACGTAAATCTGTATGAATGGAAATGAAAAGGTTTGCAAGGCATGTTGTTGAATGAGAAAAGGAAGTTGCAAAATGATAATATTACACTATGTGATCTATATGTATTCGTGTAAATGCAAAGAAAATGACTTGAAGACTCTGAATCTGAGAAAAATGGTTATCTCTAGGGAGGAGGGTAGAAAGAATACTTTAGCTGTGTAATGTATTCATTTCTTTTACAAGAAGACATTCATGTAATATGAAAGGAGAAAGAGCAGGTTTTAAGGTACCTGTGGTATAACAATTCCATTTTTCTCCTTCTTCTCCCCCTTTACCTCCTTTTCTTCCTTCTACTGCTATGTTTAACAAAGGAGAGCCATGTTTACATCATGTAACAGGTCATGTGTGTGATGCAATTCCGAAATTTTTGGATACCAGTTGAGGAGTTAAGCCAAGGAGATCAGAATGTGGTTGGGTGGGTTGAAGGTGAAGATCCGCTTGGGGCAGTGGAAAGAGCACAGGACAGCAAAAGGTTGTGGGCCCCAGCCCCGTGGGTGGTTGCTTTTCTGACACTGGCCAGCCTGGGAGCCTTTCTGGGCCCTCAATTATATCCCCTTGTAAAACAAGGGATGGTCTTTAAGATCTCTCATCTTAACTCTTCAAGATCTCTGATTCTTTAAATCATTCCGTGGAAAGTTACGTGCTGTGATAGTAACAATGAACAACAGCCTACTGCTTATACAGTACGTAGACCCTGTCCTAATTCCTTCTCACCTGCTGCTGCTTAGTAAATGAGGGTCAGCCATATTTCCAGGACTGGAGACTGTGTACCACCTGGGACATCTGAGACCATTTATCCATCCTCTCACCCAGGGTCACCGGAAGCTCATAGGGTTCCTATGTGGGAAAGAGAAAAGAGCGTGTCAACTAGAAAAAGGTACCCCTTTCTCTAGAATGACCCAGCCCCACTAGGGATTTCAGTCTTCGATTGAAATCAAGGCAGCAGCCCTGCTCCCATCCTGCCCCTGACAAAGGATCTTGTTCTCTTCTCTTTACTCGTTTTATTTCTCTCCTACCCGAGCTTTCTCCCCTTTCTAAAACTGTGTCACTCCTAACCCCTCTTGTTCCCAGATGGTGACAGAGGTATGCGTTGGCCACTGCAGTTGCCAGTCCTTGCCTGGGCTATGCCTCAAGTTCTGGGGTTCGCTGATGCCTTTGGTTTAGTTGTACACCAGTGTGATTCCCCAGATCTGGAAAAGCCCTTCTATCCTGGCTCCTTCAGTTCAGTTCAGGCACCCATCCTCACGGTTCCTTTGTGGCCTCTACTGTATTGTCCAACATGAGTGACCAATCTTTTTCTTTTGATAGCTTCCATGCCCTTGGCTTTCCAGACTTCATCTGCCCCATCTGCCTTTCTCTGAATGGTTTGTTTTAGTCTTTTCCGTGGATTCCTCCACTCCATTCCCGATGGTGTTGCTCCTTTAGATTTAGCTGTTGTCTTCACACTCTGCACACTCCCTCCGCGTGCACAGTCCTTCACGAGGAGCCCCTCCCTCCACAATTAGAGATGAAACTTAAAAGCTGAATGTCCTTACCACTTCATATCTTCTAGGATGGCCTTAATTAAAAACAAAAACAAAAACAAACAACCAGAAAATAAATGTTGGCAAGGATATGGAAAAACTAGAACTTTTGTACATTGCTGGTAGGAATGTAAAGTGGTTCAGCCACTGTGGAGAACAATTCGGTGGTTTCTTAATAAGTTAAACGTAGAATTACCATATCATCCGGGAATGCCAATTTGGGGATATACCCAGAAGAAAACAAGTACCCAAAAACTTGTACATGAATGTTCATAACAGCACTATTCACAGCAGTCTGTTAATGGATGAATGGATAAACAAATGTGGATGGATAAACATTCCATACAATGGAATATTATTCAGCCATAGAAAGGAAGTACTGATACATGCTACAACATGGATGAACCTCAAAAACATTATGCTAAGTGAAAGAAGCCAGACACAAAAGGTCATATATTGTATAATTCCACTTTTATGAAATATCCAGAATAGGTAAATTCATAGAGACAGAAAGCAGATTAGTGGTAACTAGGGGCTGAGGGGGAGGGGGAATGGGAAATGCCTGCTTAATGTGTCTAGAGTTTCTTTTTGGGGTGATGAAAACATTTTAGAACTAGATAGAGGTGATGGTTGCACATTATGAATATATTAAATGCCACTGAATTGTATACTCTAAAATGGTTAATTTTATGTTACATGAATTTTACCTCAATTAAAAAAGTCTTAGAAAAAAAGAAAGGAACTGGCTATGATCCCCTAAAAAAACAAAACAAAACAAAAACATACAAAAAATAAATTAAAAAAAGATTAGAGATGAGGTTCTAGAGTTATGCTGTCCAGTAAGGTAGTCACTAGTCACATGTGGCAACTGAACGCGTGAAAAATGGCTGGTCCAGAAGGAGATATGCTGGCAGTGTGAAATTCATACTGAACTTCAAAGCCTTGGTGTGAACAGAAGAATGTAAATATCTCATTAATGATATTTAAATAGCGATTACATGTTGAAAAGACAATATTTTGAATATATTACATTAGATAAGATATATTATTTTAAAAAAACCCAAATGCCCCCAGGAGAGATAACAGAGGGGCTTAAATCCACGATAAAGTCTGAAAGATAAAATATCATTTAAAGCTGAGAAGGAACTTACAAATTCGATCTTTATCGAAAAGTAGGTTTTGATTAGGGTGACAGCTGACAAAGGGAGACTCGAGGAGAAACTAGGAAGAATCCTGCCTTCACGTGGGTCCAAGAGAAAAGGCTGGCCTTGGGGGTGGAAAATGACTGGGGCTGGAACATGTGTAGTCCTTCTCACCTCTTCGTTAAACTTTATTTTTACCATTATTTAGTGCAGGCCTTATTTTTAAAAATGTATGTGCAAGTAAATTAGAATGCTTCATAATCTGTGCAGAAAAAGAATAAGTCATTGATTCTTTGAATCAAAGGAGGAGCCTGGGCAGCTTTCATAGATTGCAGTGTTTTAAAGAAGCGAGAGGGGGCCCTAAATGGTCATTAAAGAAGTTTTCAATTTTGCTGGTTGTGTATCTGCGGTTAAAAAAAAGTGTACGAGCTTAAACAAAGATGTATGGCCACATTCATCCCGGTTTGCAAAGGACATACTTAGAACAAGCTGCTTTATTTTTGTACCCTTTTACTTAGTATTTATCTTTTCGTTTTACATTCTCCCCCCAGATCAGCAACGTCTTGTTTTTCGTTTTACCGCCCATCTGCATGTGCTTGTTTCGTCAGTATGCGACATGCTTCAACAGTGGCATCTACTTAATATGGACTCTTTTAGTTGTAGTAGGTAAGTGGATTCATTTGCCAGCATAGACGGCAAGAGAGGAAATGGAATCCCGCACACTTTCTGTTCTCTTTGAACACTGTGTTTTGTAAACCAAAGTTGCTCTGACGTCGTAGCAAACTTTTATTTTGCTTGCTTGACGCCAAAAGAAGGACTCTTTTGAATACAGGCTTGATAACAAAGTTGGCTGTAATTATCACTAAGTTGGGTTTGAGAGTTTATTTATGTAATAGCTGTTGGTGTTCTGCCAGTGCAATTTTCTGAGAACTTCTGAAGAAAGTCATGTGAACAATTGAACTCTGATGAGACTGTGGTTTCTAATGGACAAAATTAAAAAAACAATTCTAGATGTTTGATCCTTCAACGTTCTGGGAAATACTTGTGTAATTTCCATTTCCTCCCGTAAGCAGATTTAGAATTCTTACCAGTGAGAGAACGTTAACTTTTATTTACTGCTGTTCCCATGAGGCTCTAGTGGGTGAAGACAGAGTGTGTTTAACTGTGGAATTATAAAGTTCTGATGTGCTGATATTTGGGCCCTACTTGATATCCTCTTTCTAGACTTGAAGTCTGCGTGGCTAGTTGGTATGAATTTCTTCCTTCAGTTTCGTTTTTCAGAGAGAGAGAGCGATCTGTGATTGCGATTGGTGAAAGGGCTGTCCTTAAGTAGGGTGTTGAATTTGTGAGCCTGTTCTTCTATGGTGACCTTTTTTATTGGTTGTAATTGGTTTTAGGAATTGGATCTGTCTACTTCCATGCAACCCTTAGTTTCCTGGGTCAGATGCTTGATGAACTTGCCATCCTTTGGGTTCTGATGTGTGCTCTGGCCATGTGGTTCCCCAGAAGGTATCTACCAAAGATCTTTCGGAATGACAGGTAAGCTTGTGCTAAGTATTTTTTGTGTTTACTGCTAGGTGCAATACCCAGTATAAGGATGTATATATCAAGAAAAATAGCCCATGATTGAGTCCAGCCTTATCATATACTTGTTTAATATCCACTGATTGTTTATGGTCTGACAGTAAATTAACTGACAGATAAAAGAGAATTTTAGGGGCTGGCCCGGAGGCGCAGTGATTAAGTTTCGTGTGCTCCGCTTTGGCAGCACAGGTTCATGGGTTCGGATCTCGGGTGTGGACTCATGCTACTTGTCAGCCATGCTGTGGCGGTGTCTCACATACAAAATAGAGGAAGATTGGCACAGATATTAGCTCCGGGTGAATCTTCCTCAGCAAAAAAAAAAAAAGAGAGAGAGAGAGAGAGAATTTTAATATGCTTGAGGAAGAATTTATCTGACATTAGGGACAAAAAATCAAATGTCTCCCTTATTTGATATGAGCGAAAGTGGAAAGATCTTCAGTGGGGGAGAAATTACTGAATAGTAGTCCAAAGACCTTTGATTTCCTGCTGGAACATTTCCTTGAGTTTAATCCTGCTCCACCAGTTTTATATGTTTACAGTGGAATCCACACTGAAGAATTGGTTCTTAGAGCTATAGATACTGTAGTTTTCCAATTGTATTGTTTATGCCTCTGATGAGATCTACACCCACACACACATGCACGCACATACCCACACACATATCTCCAAGCTGGAAACCCAGAATTTCAGGAAAGGATGCATTTTAATATCCATTGTGTTATGCTTATATGGTTATTCATCTAGTAAATATTTTTGGAACACTTACTGTTTACTATGCATTCTTCTAGGCACTGAGATATAACAGTAAACAAAGCAGCAGAATCTCTGTCCTTGATGAGCTTACACTGAAGTTGGGGGGATTAGGAATCAACAAACACACACACACATAAATAGTATAATGTTATGGTGTGATAAAGTGCTATGATGAAAAATGGAGCTGGTAAGGGGACAGTGGTGACTTGGGGGGCTGATTTAGAGTTTGGTCAGGGAAAGCCTTTCTTTTTTTGAGGAAGATTGGCCCTGAACTAACATCTGTTGCCAATCTTCCTCCTTTTCTTTTTTTTCCCTTTTTCCTCCCAAAGCCCCAGTAGATACTTGTATGTCATAGTTGTACACCTTTCTAGTTGCTCTATGTGGGACACTGCCACAGCATGGCTTGATGAGCAGTGCGTAGGTCCGCACCCGGGATCCAAACTGGCAAACCCTGGGCCTCCGAATTGGAGTGCATGAGCTTAACTGCTACGCCACTGGGCTGGCCCCTGGGAAAGCCTTTCTCAGCAGCTGTATAAGGTTGTTAATATTTGAAGAAACAGAAGAGAGTCAACCTCATAAAGATGAGAAATGCTCCCACAACGAATTACCCACATATTTCTCTGCAGGGCACTGTGTTTTGCTAAAATAGATATATGGATCAATAGTCTAAAAATATAGATTCAATTAAGCAAGCTGTGTGTGCCCAGGGAAGAGCTGTACCAGGAAAATAAAAGAATTCATTTAAGTTTTCCTGGTACCCTGAAGAGGGATAGGCGCTGTGCAGCCATCAGAGACGAAGGCTGTTCTCTGTGGACTGATGTGGAGGAGCATCCGGGAAACAAGCTGGCTGCAAAAAGCACGTTGCAGAACCGTGTGTGTAATATCCTAATTTTAGAAAGAATGAACTGGCCTCTTTTTGAGTATATGTCTTTGCGTGTGCACAGAAATGCCTGGGAAGGCCAGGAGAGCAACTGCTACTGTTGGCTACTCTTAGGAATTGGGGTGGAGAGAGAACTTTCACTTTTACCTTTAATCTGTACTGTTTTACAATTTTTTTTTTTTACAAAGAGCACATGTTAATTTTTAATATTAAAAATGCGTTTTTAAATGAAGTAGGAGAAAACATACTTTAATTGGATTAGCTGTGCAATCTTCATCCTGGGCAGCAGGATTTGAATTCAATAGTATGATCTCTGAGTATCATCAGGCAGCTAGACATATCCTCAAGAAGTTTACTTATCAAAAAATGAGAGAGAGAGCGAGCAAGCCAGCTGTTTACAAGTAGCAGTGAAGAGGAGGATGTTCCTGGTCTTAGATGAAATACGGTCTCCATCTTGCTGAGGCCTTCTCCTCAGTGGAAGAAGCATGCTTTAAAATGCAGTGAGTTGGTTTAGGCTGTCTCTGGTTTCTAGTCTTGTTGTCTTGTTTCCTTATTTGGCTTCAGGGGGATGCCTGGGGATGATGCGAAAGCCTTGGGAGGTGGGGAAGAGGTAGGGGGAGGGGAGGAGGTGGACGGCAGGGTCCTGAGGTGGCTTTGCAGGCAGGGACTTTTTGACTCTGCCTGAGAAACATACCATTTACCTTTTGGCTTTTCCTCTTGTCTCAGAAGATGCCCACCAGTCACCTCCATCCTTTCCCTGAGCACGGTGTGTGTTAGGTTGAGAGCTGAGGAACCCCTTTGCTCTTAGATCGAGTCTTTCAAGTCCTGAGATCTGAGCGAGAAGTTGAAGAAATGGGAATAAGAGTTTTGTGTATTTGTTTGTGGCACTCTGAAGGCCTGGCTGGAAATTCCAAGTGACAATTTTTAATGTGTTCATAATAGAGAACCTTTTTCTTTTCTCGTTTCTTGAAAGTGGGAGAGAGGGAATGTTGTTATGAGCAGGACAGAAGAAAACGGGTCAATGGCTGTAGTAAGTAAAGCTTACCGACTTCAATGGTGGAAACATTGTGAGGCAGAGAGGTCTGTGCCCACTTGGGACGATTCTATCGCCGGCGCCGTGCACTGTTTCTTTGGGGAGGATGTGACCCCTCTCTCTTCGGTTTGGGAAGAGTCCTTGGAGGCACCACATACGTCTCTATCCCTGGCTTTGGAGAATACCTGGGTTTGAATCCTAGCTTCCCTGCTTACAAACTGTATAACTTGTCTTGACTCTTTAACTTTCTATTTCGTCACCTGTAAAATTAGGTAAATAATAGTGTTCTCCTCAGGGTTCTTGTGAGATGATCCTGCAGAACACTTCATAGAGTACTAAGAACATAGTGAATGCTCTAAGGTAGCGTTCGTTATTACCAATGGTCTGTAGAGGAGATTTCTGCCCAGCATTTCTGAGATATGTGTACAATTGAAGGAGAGAATGGGCATTGATGATTTTAATGAGCAAAGAAAGAAAAGGTGCATGTTATAGGAAAAGTAGCTCCCTGTAAATCAGGATTTCACCTCTATTTGTGTGTCTTAATTTTCCAGCGGTGGAGAGCTCCAGAAGACCAAACCCCTTTGTGTGGGCTTCCTCGCCCATGACGTGGGGACAGGTGGCAGCTCTGCAGTGCAAGTGGCAGGCCAGACCAAAGATTTCTGGTCAAAACCACGATTTGTGTAGACTAGGGATTGTGCGGTTAAGCTACCTGAATTTACCAGATAGTTAACGTTTCTCTCTCTCTCTCTTTTTATTTTGTGATCTGGACTTTGCTGGAGTATTTCTAAAAACATATTGAGTAGTTCCAGTGTGAGATTTCTGGAGAAGAGAGAGGTAGCTAAGTGACTAGATCAGAAGGATATGGATTTGAACATTAATCTACTTTTTTTAAAGCTCTGATACCTCATTTTGCTCACTTGTAAAGTGGAGATAATACAAGTATCTAGCTCCTAGGGTAAAATATATGGGAAAATCATCTAAGTATCTAGTGCAGTGTCTCTACAGAGTAAGGACTCAATGAGTGCCAGCAGTTATTATGAATGACCAAATGGATAAGTGTTTTGAGGACAAGAATGTCTAGAACAGCAGGAAATTATTAAAGTTCATTAGTAGGTAGGAATAATTGGTGGGTTTTAAAAAAGAAGGGCTTTCTTTCATCTTGCCTAGAATGTCCTAAGAATTGTCAGGACGTGCAGTGAGCTGTTGATGGTTATTAATAATTGTTAGACATTTTTTTTGAGAAAAAAATAACAACAAAGAACTAATAGGCTAATTGTATCCATTTCCTAAAGAATTTATCCTGCTGTGATTTTTATGATTTTGCGTCTATAAAATCCAGGGACAGCCTTCACTTCGTAATCCAGTTTTGAATCCTGAATAGCAGGGTTGCAGGCTGGGGTCTGTCTGTCTGGGTCTCACACTGGCTGGATGACTTGGGGCCACCATCTCTGACTCTCTGGGCCTTATCAATTCCTTACTTACAAAAGGACAGGGGTGGACCATCCAGGACCAAATGCTGTAGTCCTGTGAATATCAGAGGCTTGTTCTAAATAGGTTATGTGTTAGCCCTAAAGGGTAGTTTGAAGCAGTGGATCTTAACCAGGGACATTTCCATCACTCATGGGACATCTGGGAAGTTTATGGACATGCTCTTGGTGGTTGCAGTGATGGGAGGTTTTATCATCCATAAATTTTCTTTCACTTCAGAAGAGTAAATGGGGCATTACCAAATGTTTGATATAATAAGGGCACAAGGTCTGAGAGGGTTGAAAACCACTGCTTTAAAGGGTAGCTAATGATAACAGCATAGCCGTTCTATTTCAATATTGTGGTGACATTATTGGGTTGCTAGATTTTGATTTGGGGAATGCAGGAAGAAGGGGTGCTGAGGGTTCCCTGACCTTGTGTTTCAGTCTGAGCCCATAATGGGCTGGAAAGTTGAAAACAGGACCAGAGACTGCAGTAGGGGTTTCCCATCATCATTGTTTAGAAAACACCCTGTCGGGGCCCCTTGCTCCTGGATATTTCTAGTTCTCTTGTACCCAGGGCCTCTGGTGCTCGGGTCGGCTGGGCTGGCTACGTGACCTCTGTTGACTTCTGCTGGTTGCAGAAGCCGCCTTCCCGAAGCACATTCCTCCACACCCTCTGGACTCAAGGTGGGGAGGTGTCTGCCCATGTTCTCCTTAAAGAAAGCGTGTCTCATCAAGCTTGCTGACTTTGAACTCCTGGCAGCCCTCTACAGAGTCTTTGGTGATTGCAACACCTGCTCAGTCAGATTCTCCCTGAGAGTGTGATATTGTTAACAATAATCATATTATTTAAAATAGCATTTATTCTCAAATGATGGTAGTGACAACAGTAACAGTGGATTTTATTAGCACACACCGTGTACCAGGCACCGTGTCACGTGCTTTAATGCTTGCAAGAACACCATGAGGCAGAGTGTCTTAATTTCCATATGGGAAACTTAAAGCTGGGAGAGTTTACTGACTTGCCAAAGATTCCACAGCTACTAAGTGATGGAGGCAGAATGTGAACACACATGGGTCTCCCTGAAACACCTGTGCTTTTGATCACTGTTGATCTCTCTAACCTGTGTCTGAATCCTAAACCATTGGATACAGGGAAGTGATGCAATTTGGAAGTTTTTGATTGTGTTTATCTGCTCTAAGAAGGCCACAGTGCCTTGGCATGTGTCACAGAACCTCAAACCCAGTGAAAGAGTTATTGGGGGTCCCCAAGGGCCATGCACATGACAGGGGTGGGGGAGCTGTGTGTGTGCTGTTGTCCTCAGGCTGGAGTAGGCAGCCTTTTATCCAGTAGCTGAAGGATGCCTGCCAAGGCCAGGAGAAAAACATGATTCTCCTGAGGATTTGCTGCCTGGATTCTTTCCCATATGTATATTTTTTCTCTGGTGGAAGTTCAGGGCTACAATTCCTATTCATTCCAGTCAGAAAGTTGGCAGCTTGATCAATGATTTCCTGTGCCTTGATGATAAATGGTTTTCCTCTTTAAAAGATAAATTTGTATTTTGAAGGTTTCAATGCACTTTGATTTCTTTATAATGGAATTTCATTCAGATTGGTTTCCTAACCATGACCTGTTCCAGGGCTTTCGGCCAAAGTAAATTGTGCTAATGAGGAATAACAGAAACTTCAGGAAAATCATGTGTTCCTAAATTGCAGTCATGGATGAGGCCTTGGAGATCATCTGGTCCAGCCTTTTCGTTTTATAGGTAAGGAAGTGGAGCCTCAGGGAGAGAAGAAGGAGCGTGTCCAGGATCACGTCGCCACTTCTGGTTCTTTCTACTGAAAGCACCTCCATTGAAGGGTGTGCGGATGGTATCAATTATTTTTCTAAGATTTGTCGTGTTGAAAATTTGTCAGCACAGAATTCCAATGCATACTGGGCTGTGGGCTCTCAATAAATGTAGACACTACCAGAAGTTTTTCTTAAGACTTCTAGTTTTGTGTGCTAGCCATATCGGGCATTTTTCTTTTTTTACCCTAGGAAGCTTTATGGTTTGTAAATAGTTTCTGTTTTTCTTATAAAAGTCATCTATGTTTTCTTTGTAGAACAGAGGTTGGCAAACTATGTTCTGTGGGCCAAACGGGTTCACTGCCAGTTTTGCAAATCAAGTTTTATTGGCACGCAGCCATGCCCATTTGCTTACTTGTCTACAATGACAGAGTTGAATAGCTGTGGCAGAGACCCTATGACTTGCAAAACCTAAAGTATTGACTATTTCACTCTTTATAGGAAAAGTTTGCCAAGCCCTGCTGTAGAACATCTGAAAAAATATAGAAAAGTAACACTAAGAAAACAGTTATTCATATCTCACCCTCAAGGACTTTGGTTGATTCTACTTTTACCATTCTCATGGATAACTATTTTGAAAAATCTCTGATTATTTCCTAAGGATAAATTCCTAGAAGTGGAATTACTGAGCCAGTGAGTGTGAAAGGTCTTTGGACTCCCAATACTTGGTGCAGAATTTCTTTTCAGATTGCATTCCCCCTAGTAGTGCCTGGACCCTGCACTTGTTTCAGCAAACAAACAAGACCTGCTTTGCTAATAGATTTGGTTTGCTTTCACCAATTCAGGGGCAGGTTCAAGGCGGTGGTCTGCGTCCTGTCTGCCGTTACAACATGCCTGGCGTTTGTCAAGCCCGCCATCAACAACATCTCTCTGATGACCCTGGGAGTTCCTTGCACTGCGCTGCTCATTGCAGAGCTCAAGAGGTGGGTGCCTTTCTTCCTGCCTGCCCTTTAGGCTATCCCTGTGATGGGGACCCACCAGCTCCTGGTTCTTGTACTGCCCTCTGGTGTGGAAGAGGAGTTTTACTATTCATGAAGGGTTAGTTTCTGACTGTTGGATTGGAAACAGGTTTGATGGTTTGGTGTCAAATGTGAATCTTCTCATTTTCAGAAAGAGGGGAGCAGCTGTTTAATGGATGCACTGCATCCCAAGGGTTAAAGCTAGTTTAGCAGGAACATCTCAAGGACCTGGTGAGTGCCTAGACCAAGCTGCCTAGACTTAACTCTGTAGAAAGGAAAATAGATTTGTTCATATGACAAGAATAAGGAGAAAGGAAGAGTCCTAAAGAGGCTATTGCATTTACACACTGAAGGAAAGTAAATGAATTTCTATATGCAACACCACGTTGACTTCAGGTATAATACTGTTGACTGTGTTGCTTGCTCTGAGGCTGAGTTTCTTATTTACAATCTATCAGTTTGTAAAGCCTTTGCTGTTTGCAGAAGCATTTTCCTCTGGGAAGTTGTATACTCAGAGTTCAGGTTGATATCCAGAAACATTTTCGTTTAGCTCTTGTGGAACAAAACTGTCTTCTAGCCCCAATTAAAATACATCTAACCGCTGCCCTTATTTTAATACCCTTTGAAAATGCTTCTTTTTCTTTGCTCCCACTTTTAGAACTACATTTTAATTCATGACTCTCTCACTGTTATGGACATGGAGTGTCTTCCCTGAAGTCTTGTGTTTATCCCCCTTGGTGAGAGTTGCTCTATGCAATGTGTTAAGTTAGCTTTCTCTCAGACTTTGTTTTGAAAGGGGATATATATGTACACATTTCTTTCCATTGCTTTGCCTGTGGGGGTTGCTTTGATTGTCAATACTGCGAGGCAGAGTCAGAGATGGTTGAAGAGGTATTTAAACTTGCTGGCTAGCAGCAGACGGACGCTCCTGGGTCTTGTCTTGTTGGCTTCTCTGAGTAGCCTTCAAGGACTGGGGAAGTAAGAGACCCATCTCAGAACACTAACAGATCTTGAAGCTCTTTGGAAAACACACAATTAAATTGCTGATGAGGACATCTGAAATGGATTCGTAACAGTCAGTCTAGTGGTGCTGGCTTATAATAGGCCTGAAGTGAGGAGAATGTTCTGGACTTCACTATGTTTCTTGAGAATTCACTCAATCTAGTTTCATTTTACCTCTTGAGTCTAATAATATGTTTTGGCCTATAATTTTGTTAAAAAATAGCTTAAGGAAAGGAAAAAGATTTTTAATCCCTAATACCTGAACAAGAGCAAATGAGGGAAGATAAGTGGTTAGGGCAGATTATTGTATAGTTTAAATAAATTCTGTGTCACAATTGTGATCTTTAAGCAGGGAAATATATTTTCCTGTAATACTCTAATCTTTGTAAGTAGTTACAAAGGAAATAGTTTATGTTCCATATTTAAAATCTTTGCCCCTGAAAAGCTAGCCATCACTACAGCTAATTGGTCTTCATCATCACATTAACAAATTGCAGCATGATGGGAAGCATCCCTCCTTCCATCGAGGGCCAGTCTTTCTACCTAGTGATGATTCCCTCCATTCTCCTATACCTACTTGACTCCTGTAAATTGTCTACAGTGTCATCCCTCTCTCTCCAAAGGATCCTTCCCCTTAGCCTATAAAAACGTTTGAGTCTCTTCCACCTTCTCTAACACCAGCTGGACTCAATCCACGTCCGTCTCCAGCCACCACTCGTTCTCTCTCTTGTACGTCACAGCCAAACTTATTTAAAAGTTGTCTCCACCCCTCACCTTTTATTTACTCTTCACCCCACTCCAGTCTGGCTTCTGCCCCCACTTTGATACCCAAACCCTCTTGGTTATACATCCAATGATTATTTTTCAGTCTTCCTGAGTCTTATGCGTTGTTCTCTCAGCTGTTTGCACAATTCATCTCTTCTTGAAACGTTCTTTCCTGTGCCTCCTATGACACCAAGCCCTCCTGGGTTTCTCCTAACTCTGCGGCAGCTCCTTTCCAGTCTCTCGTGTAAGCTCTTTCTTTTCTACACACCTTTGCATGTAGGGATCCCTTAAGGTGTAGCTCACCTCTCAGCTTTTCTCCCTTTATACTTCCCCCTAAAAGGTCTTGTCTACTCCCATGGCTTCAATTACTGTACAGACACGAATGACTCTCCAACCCCGTCCTCCCTTCTACGTCCACCATATGTATCTAGCTGCCTACCTGACCTCTCCAACTCCACGTGTCACAGGCGTCTCGAATTCAACCAGATTCCTGATCTGCCTTTTCCAGTCTGGCCTCTTAATATTTCCAGCTGCAGTAAATGGGAGCACTATTTACCCATTTGCTCGAGCCAGAAGCCTGGCTTCCTCTTCCTTCCCTGAACACCGCATCTGATCACAGTCATTTTTCTATTAGGCGACATTGCAATTAAGATAATGTTCGAAATCCTCAACATGGCCCCTGCCTGCTGATCTCTCCCACACGAAGCTCCCCCTTACACTCTGTCCTCCAGCCATTCTGACCTTCCACGTCCCCAAGGGGGCCTCGCTCCTTCCGGCCCTAGGTTCACGTTCATGCTGTCCCTTCTTTCTGACCCTTTTGCTTGGCTCACTTCTCCTCATCCTTCAGATTTTGGTTCAACTGTTTATATGCTCTCATAGCATCCCAAATTTCTCCTTTATGGTATCCATCCCGGTTGTAATTAAAAAAGTATTTGTGCTGTTGCTTTGTTCAACATCTGTCTCCTCTGCTCGACGCAGACTCCACGTGGGCAGGGAGGAGGTCCCTGTGTTCACTGCTGTCCCCATTCCCACCCGAGTCCCAGCAAGGAAAGAGAAGACAGCTGGTGGCCTGCTTTGATAAAATTCCCAGACGAGAGGATGCCCTCGTCGCTCTTTGCGTTTCCTTCCAGGATCTTCCCTGCTTGTCATCAGCCATGATCTGTAATGTCTCAGCTAAATGTTTCTCATTGCACCTCCCTCTGCTCAGAGGAAATAGGGGAGGGCCTGGTTTTAGCTTTCTGTTTCTCATTAGCCTCATTCTGAGAGCTTGTTTCTAGTCTGTTCAGATTTTCATTGTCCTTTCCCAACTTTCTCTTGGACATGAGGAAACAAAATTTTATTATGATTCGGGGTCATGACCTGACATTTACTGAAATTTGTCATGTTGTCACAATCCCGAGTGACTCAGCTACATCTAAACTATTTTAAAATGGACTGTTTTTCTGATTCTAGGAGTGAGTTTATTGTTAAGAAAAACTTTGAGAATGTGACAAAGGGTCAAGAAAAGAAGAAACGGTAGATATCCTTCAGGTTTTTCTATCCTAAAATAGGGTCTTGCTGTGTATATGACTTTTGTCCTGCCTTTTCCACTTAACCTCACACTGACATTTTGAGATAAGCCCTGGAAAGTGGGAATAAAACCTAATGGAGCCCAGGTTTGGACAAGCCACAAGCGCAAGTACGCCTGGTCAGCGGCGTCTAGCAGGACCTGTCCCTCTAGAAACAGGAAGGGACAGTACCAGGCAGCCCCGAGACCCTGACTCTGCAGTGCTTTCCCTGCCTGCTTCGTAGGGGTCAGCCCAGCCCTGACCTGCCCCTCATGTGACCAATCGCCTGACCTTCTGCCTCTTTCTTGCCATGCGACACGTGACTGCGTCTCCGGCTCCCTGTGCTGCTGTGTTCCTTAAGCCAGACTTTCTCGGTTTAATAAAATTGAGTGTACATAGAACCTCTTGTGCCAGCCTAATTGTCTATATATTTGTTGATATTTGTTTTTGTCAGTTTTCATTTCGTCTTTTACAATAGCAAGGCAAGAACCCTCTATTTTGCCCTTTACAGTGCCTACCGTGGATTCTGAGGATTTGGTGCCCAATCAATAAGGTTACTGCTTTTTGTTTTTTTAATATAAAAAAAAATGTTCTGCCCAGGTAACTAGAATCCAATTACAATTGTCCTTTACTTCCTATTTATCTATTCATTCAGCAAGCATTTATTTAATGCCTGTTCTGGGCGCTGGATATACACGGGTGAATAAAATAGATGTAGTTGCTACTGTCATTGGTCTCACGATCTAGTTGGATACTAGACATTAAGAAAATACACAAATGACTACAGAATTTCAGCTTGTGACAAGTGTCATGAAGGAAAATGACAGGGTGCCATGAGAGACTATAATGGGGGAAACTACGTTGGATGGTGGTGGGGGCTGTCAGAGAAAGTCTATTTGAGACAGTGCTCTTAAAGCTGAGACCTGAAGAGCTGCAGAAAGCTGGGCCCAGAGTGAGGCACAGCCTGGGAGAGGGAACAGCAGGTCTGAGGGGGAGCTGTTCAGAGTAGAGTGTGCTGAAGAGACAGGGGAAAATGGAAATGGTTAATCTCTTTGTTCTAGTCACTAAGTAGGAATCTAGTCACTAAGTATGTCATGGGCCTTTATTAATTCTTTCAAAAAAATTTTCAAGGGATATGTGTAGCTCTCCTACAAAAGAGGGTTTCGGGTTGCTTTTTGAGCAGATCTTTCTGAACCTGCTGCCCGTCCTGTTTTTACTGATGCTTTTGCTGATGTTTCTGTCCAGCAGCTGGGAAAGGTACCAGCAAGTCAGGCTTTGGACCCCATTTATATGTTCGCACAAATACACACAAGTAAAGATGGCCCCTTCTCTGGAGCTGATGTCATGTTGGACTCTGGGGCCTGAGAGAGAGCTTGACTGACTGAGGAGCAGTCCACTGAGGGATAGAGACCCAGGGGGAGGGTTTAGAAGGCCCCTCACAATAGATGTTAGCTCAGAGCCGCTCTTCCTCAGCAAAAAGAGGAGGATTAGCATGGATGTTAGCTCAGGGCTGATCTTCCTCACACATACACACAAAAAAAGAAAGCCCCTCAGCCACCAGCTGCCTCTGGGCACTCCTCCCAGGAATAGAAGTCACTCACTGTATGAGCAATTCGGTAACAAGGAAATAAACGGCAATTGAAATTTCCTTTGGGCTGTTAGGATTTGTTTCAGAAAAACATTTCGTCCCAGTGTATGTAAGAGCTCATTCTTTCGTTTGGTGAATATCGGGAGCCTTCCATGTGACCGGCACTGTTCCAGGGGCTGGAGATACAGCAGCGAACGGCTTCCATGTCAATGGGGAGACAGACTGTACACAAATATATAAGTAAAGCAGAGGATGTCGGAGGGGTTATAATCGATACAGAGAAAATTAGAGGAGTGGAGAAGGTGATAGGGAGGGTTGTTTAGGGGGTGGAGACTGGTGATTGTTAAAAACAGTGGTCAGTCAAGGGCTTACTGAGTGACATTTGAGCAAAGATTGAAGATGGTGAGCCATGTGGAACAGCATTCCAGGCAGCGGGAAAAGCAAATGCCAAGGCATGGAGGACCATGCCTGGGATATTTGAGGAATGGCAAGGATCCCCTGGGGCTTTGATGAACAGAAGCAGCGAAGGGCAGAGTACATAGGAGAAGCCAGCACATGAGGGGCCCTGTGGCCACTGTGGGCACTGTGGCTTCTGGGAAAAGGGGAAGTTGTGGGAAGCTTTTGAGCAGTGTTGAGAGTTGACTGTGAGAGCAAGGGTAGATGGAGGTGATGCTGTAATTAGGCAAGACGTGATAGTGGCTTGGACCTGGGAGGAGGTGGTGGGAAGAGGTCAGATTTGTGATATGTTCTGAAGGTAGAGCTGCTGGATTGGGTGTAGGGTGTGTGAGAAGAGAACAATGGCTCCAAGATTCTTGGCCTGAGCTTCTGAACGCATGGAATGACCTTTTCTTGAGAGGGCTGGGATAACAACAAATGTTGGGCAGAGGGAAAGATTAGGAGTTCATCATGGTCATGTTACATTGAGATCCATATTAGATCTCGGGGGGACATGTCGGGAATGTAGTTGGGTGTGTGAGCCTGCAGTTAGGGGAGAGGCCCGGGTGGGAAGTGTGGCTCCATGAGTCATGAGTGTACATGTGGTATTTATGTCCACGAGTGTGTGGAGTGACGGAATGTTGGGTAGGAAGTCCAGCGCCAAGGGGTTGGGGGATGTGAGGACCCAGAGAAGTGACCAGTGAGGTGGGCGGAAACCAGGACTGACGGCCACTTGCTCTCTGGATCCCCATCCAGGTGTGACAACATGCGTGTATTTAAGCTGGGCCTCTTCTCGGGCCTCTGGTGGACCCTCGCCCTCTTCTGCTGGATCAGCGACCGAGCCTTCTGTGAGCTGTTGTCGTCCTTCCACTTTCCCTACCTGCACTGTGTGTGGTAAGCCTGGCTGATGGGGAGTTGGCTGCGAGGCAGGTGTCTGTATTGTGCAGGGTGCACAGGTGTGCACAGGGGACAGCAGAGCCTGAGGGCCCCTCCCTCCTCACGTAGACTGTCAGGCGTTTCAGAAGCAACTGAAAGTATTGTCAGAAGCAGAATTGGCCCTGGGGAGCAGGCTTAGCCAGAACAAAAAGACCTAATTGTTTATGCTTCAAGTCTGCGGTCTATTTCCCCACCTCCATTATTAAAGCATAAAGGAGCTTGAAAACCCAATCTGTAACCTGAGCTCTAGCTGGATCTCTGGGGTGCTGGGAGGCGGGGAGGCTTGGGACAGATGGGATTTGGGATCAGGGACAGTCCCGAGTAGCAGCCACACCTTTTGGGTCTGAGTGACCAGGTGAAGGCATGGGCCTCCCAGGTCGTCTAGGGACAGTCTCACCCACTCACTTGACAGGTGGAGACAGAGGCCCAGAGAAGTGAAGTGAATGGTTCAGGATCACCATCTGGTTATGTAAAACCAGCCCAGGAGTCTGATAATAGGGAATTGGATCATCTCTACTTTGGAATGCTCAGGATACACTATTAGGTTAAAAAAGAAAAGAAAAGAAAAAGCAGGTTACAAAACAGCACGCAGAATCCTATACTCGGAAAGCTGAGGAGGAAATCGAGCGGTTCCTCCTAGGAACCGCTTCACTCCAAACCAGAGCCGTCTTTCCCTCTCTGTCCTCCAGGCCTCCTGGTTGTGAACAATAACAAGGGCCAAGAGAATCTGCTTTAGACTGTCCCTTGTAAATTGAGAGCATCCAGGGAGGAGTTCTCGTGGTAAA
Organism: Ceratotherium simum simum; assembly: GCF_057802395.1. NCBI lineage: Eukaryota > Metazoa > Chordata > Mammalia > Perissodactyla > Rhinocerotidae > Ceratotherium > Ceratotherium simum. The sequence continues at coordinate 38,964,538 of NC_141919.1, forward strand.
GAGTGGGAGAAACTTTGTCAGATCCAGGTTCAGGAGAAGCTGGGCTTCTCTCAGGAGATGGCTAAGACTCTCCGGTTTGAAGGAACTTGCCTGAATTCCCTTGAACATATGAACTTGTATGTACCTACCATGAGACCCGGTCTGCTCTCAGTTTGAGGCCTGGGGACTTCCAGAACTGTCTGCAAAAGACAAAACAAAGTAAAACAGTACAAATTGGAGATTCCAGTCTCAGGATCCATTGTCTGAAATTTCTTAGGGTCAGCCTCGACTCACACTGGTGAATTTAGACACACTTTTATATTTGCTGAGTTATAAATTACAGATAATAAAATGCACAGATTTTAAGTGTATCGTCTGATAAGTTTTGATGAATGTATGCACCTGTATAAATATGACCTCCTTCAAGATACTTTAGTACATTTTTATCAATCCAAGGTCCCTGGTCATACTAGTGATTTAAGTAAAATTCAAAACTTAGACTGTAATAATTTTGCCTCAAACTTAATTTGTTTTTCAATTTGGTGTACTTTCTGTTTTGTTTTTCAAAGTTGAACCATCTTTTTGTCCCAGTTATAAAATGACATACATTTATTTTTTATGGCAAATTTAAACAACAGAGAAATATAGAAAGAGGGAGGCTCTCGTAATTCCATCCACCAAAGAGAGATAGGTAACAATTGTTAACAGCCTAAAGTATATCCTTCCAGATTTTATATATATATATATTTCTCTAATTCTACTTTTTAAAAACAAAAATAGCACCATTCTATACATGATGCCAACTGCTCCTTTTTTTGTTGTTTAAACCAAATGCTAGATCCTGGACAGCTTTGCTTACCAGTGCATATATATTATTTTTGTGATTTTTTTGTATCCAATTAATACTTCACAACATGAATACTTTATAATTTATTTACCAATCTCTCTGTTAATACATATTTAGGTTATTTCTAATTTTTCACTTTTGCAAACAATCGGTAATGAACAGCTATATTTGTCACATGCCTGAATATTTCTTTAGTTTAAATTGTAATATATATGGCCAAATCCAGAGAGATTGTATCAATTAATACTTTTTACTAAAGTCTATAAGATAGGGCCTTTTACCCACACTTTCACCTATACTAGACATTATTACCCGGATTGAAATCTTTTAAATCTTTGTTAACCTGATTGAAAAAAATTCTATTTTGTTATTTTCTCGTCTTTTTAAAAAATTAGTAGAGTTGGGCATTTTTTCAAATGTAAATTTGCTGTATATATTTTCTCTTTTGAAATGTGCCTTTTACGTTTCTGTTTTCCCTGTGGAGTATTTCTATTTTTAAAAATTTATATCCAGCACCTAGTGCCTGGCATAGCAGACAGTCATTCCTGTTGAATAACTACGTGCCATTTATCGTGCAAATTTGCCACATTTTCAAAAGTACAAAGAATAATACATCGAGCCCCCAGGTAGGCAATACCCAGCTGCAGGATTATCTACATACGGCCAGTCTTATTCATGCCACCCCACCCACTACCCATGCTCACCCTGATTATTTTACAGCAAATCCCCCACATCCTATGCAATGATTAGTTTTTTAGGTTTCTTTGTAATATAGACATTTTAACTCTTTGTCATATGGTGCAAATATTACCCCTAGTTCCCATTTGTGCTTCAGTTTGTTAATGATATTTTTGTGCCACACCAGTTTTAAACTTTCATGTTCTCACATCTGGCAGTCTTTTCCTTTTGAGTTTCGGGTTTTTTTCTCTACATGCATTACAGAACGGCTGTCGCAGCTATTCCCTTTAGGGTTTCTGAGTTTTGTGTCATTGTAAGAAAGGCCTCTCCCACCAAAATTTATAAAAATATTTTCTTTGAATGTATTTTAAAAAGGTATTTTAAATCTTTAATTCGTCTGGAATTAAGTTTCAGTATAAGGTATGAAGCAGGATTACGTGCCTTTAATTGGTCCCTTGCTTGATAAAGGTTAATATTAAAACCTTTTACAGGCACAGTAAAGATAAATTGAAAAAAAAGGGTTCCCCTACTAAACTGAAAAGCAGTTTAATCAGTATAAAATGATTCCTAATGCAGGGCATCAAATATCTACAGCCAATTACTCAAGTGAGAAGGTGGGATCTAATCAGATGTGCTCAGTTATTTCCATTATCTTGGCGCCTCTGTTTTAAATTCCTGGGCCTTATTAATCTTCTTGGTCGAGCCCCAAAGGCATTTTCGAGTTTGTTCTTGTTATCAAGCTGGAATATTTTAGAACATTCTCCACGAGGCTTAGTTTACTCAGGGTTTATCTTTCTCCCGCTGTTCGGGGACTATTGGTCGCCTTTGCCCCTTTGTGATTAGAAGAGGCCCTGGACTGTCTTTACAGCCAGGAAAGGTGGGCTAGCCCAGGGGAGGAGCAGGCTGAGCCGAGGCAGTGCGTCTGGGCCCGGGTCAAGTTCTCACCTCTGTCTCGCTTGCAGGCACATCCTCATCTGCCTGGCCGCCTACCTGGGATGCGTGTGCTTTGCCTACTTTGATGCTGCATCTGAGATCCCCGAGCAAGGCCCCGTCATCAAGTTCTGGCCCAGTGAGAAATGGGCCTTCATTGGCGTCCCCTACGTGTCCCTCCTGTGTGCCAAGAAATCACCGATCAAGATCACGTGATGGCAAGGGGGGGCCGGCCTCTCTGCTTCTTTTCCCTCCTGCACCAGGCTTCCTTCGCCAGCAGACAGCCAGGGGGGTTCGCAGACTCAGGGTGGGGTCTGTCTTTTTAAAATTCTGTTTCCTTGGGCTCTAGCTAGTGTGTCTGTGGACTGTTAGGACTCCACTGTGCGTGGGGAGAAGCCAGTGTCTTCCCCTTTTCCAAAGATGGAGAATCGAGGGCTGAGAGGCACCGGGTGTACCTTCTCAGCATCCCTTCCAGATGCAGTGACTTGTTGGGCTGTGTCCTTGTGGCGATGGCAGAGCAGTCCCTCAGGGGACCCAGTGCTCACAGTGCCTCGCTTCCTGGAGAGAGTTTGCCTGCTCCAGACCCCACCATTCCCATGCGCTTTCGGTGTGGACTCTCCTGCTGACAGACAGACCCTGCGACAGACAAGACCCTCTGACTGTCTGGTGGAAGATGCCAGAGATCTTCATTTGGGGATACCATCATCCTAAAACAAAACCAAACAATGGAAGCACACACTGGGCTTGTGGCTAAGGAAGCTAGTTTTCCACTCACAGTTCTCAATAACCCAGGTTTTATGTGCATTTGTGAATCCTTTTACTACTACCTCTGCTGAGAGATGGAGACTTGACTTCAGATGAGGGTGAAGCTAATGAGAAAAACCTTGTGTGCCAAAAACTACACTCCACTTTAAGCCACTCTTGAAGATGAGCACAGTTTTTAAATGTGGACGTTGTTCGCCCCCCACCCCAGCCCAGTAGCCTGTATTCTTGTCTGTATAGCTTCGATGTGAGGTCCAAACGCAGACCCCCAGCTCCTTACTGCTTGCCCTCTGCAAGATTGCCATAGGGCTCGTGACAATCGTGGTGGGGGTCCTGGTGCAAAATTTGGAGCACACGTGAAGTTTTGGAAACCTGTCCTCATTGGAAGCCTCCTGTGTGCTATCCTATTCTGGAATTATCCTTGAGAATCCCCCCTCTTCTTTCTCTAATATTTACTATGGGAACTCACTCCATACTCTCACAGTGCGAGGTGCTTCCTGTGGTTTCTCTGAGCATCTAACTGCTCGCTGTTCTCACATCCTGGAAGTCACCTCACACTGGCCTCTTTGGGTCGTTGGTGCTATAGGCAAATCTGTTGCCTTCTGAGTTTTTCTCACCTCAAGTGACATTGGCCACGACTAATCTCCTTTTCGTTGCGCTGAATGGAGAGCTGTCTGGAAGGTGAAGTGGGAACTAATGAACTCAGGGATACTCATTTTAACTCAGGCGTCTCCTGCTTTGCGACGTTCCATTGTGAGAGAGGGCAGGACAGATGTGTCCTTGTGTGGACAGGAATCGTGTCCTGTCCAAGAACAGGGCAGTAGTAGTTTTTGGTGTGTCCAGGAACTCTTACTCTGGTTAGAATTTGCACAGGTTCTAAGGTGAAAAGTCCCATCAGCAACTGAATTTAGAGTTTAAAGATGAATGACTTTATCCTACTTCTGTGGTTTTCAAATTATTTTAGCAGCGGACCCCTGTTTGCAGTCAGAAGTCTTTATGGAACCCTCATGTGTGAAATAGGTTGTATTCTATTAGCTTAAATTTATTTTAAGGTTAAACTTATATAGCATTTCCCTAATAATATATCAGGCAGCGAAAATGCAAATTAACAATTCGGTGGTTTCCAAAATAGAAGAATTTGGTATGGAATGAGTGTACACGTTGCTTTTTATAGTTTAAAAATAAATTTAAAAGATGATATTTTAATTGAATATTTGTGGAACCTCTATGAGACCCGAGTGGCTCATGGAACAGAATTTGAAAACTGCTGTTAAGTCCTTTGGGTTTTAAGTCTGGAATTTTTTATAGAGAAATATCACTGTCTTCACTCGGGTTGACTCACTGGGCATGGATTCTGGCCTCATCCATCCTGCAGTACAAAAATGTTCCAAAGTAGAGGGTTTGATGTGTTTTAAGCCCAGCTGTCTTAGCGTGGAAGCGTAGAAGGAGAAATAGAGAGTGAAGGAAATGTTTTATGTGTGTGCGAGGTTTAATTTCTGTCTTGAGGGTTCCTCAGTGAGGGGAGCAGTGTTCCAACAGTCAAGAAGGGACTGTTTCTGCCTGTCAGGTGAAGGGCTTGTTCCCTGGGGAACACCACCTCCAGCCCCCAAGGCTTTGACCCTGTTCTTCTGGAAGTTTCTGAGTGTCCTTGGGAAATAGGAATAAAATATGACTCTGCTGGAAGGGCTATTTCCATCCCTGTTCTACAAGACAGATGACTCAGTTAAGATGTCAGAGGAATGCTTTTGATATGAAACACAGAGTGCTCTTCTAGAGAACGGTTCTAACTAGCTGAGGGCTGACAAAGAAGTGTGGAATGCGCTATATTTGAGGAGGACAAAACATAACTCTTACTTTTGAACAGAAATCACTATAGCTTGCCTTGTGGGGTCGTGAGTCAAAAGGGTGGGAATACACCAGTCTTGTTTTAAGTTAGGTTTGTGGCATCATCCATATTATTTATATTTATAATGCTTCTATAGCACTACATCACTCTTTAAAGAAAATCGGGAAACTACAGAAAAGTCGAAGAAGAAGAAACAAGTAATCTGTATTTCTTTCTGTTGCTCAAGGACAACCATTGTTAATATTTTGGTATATTTCCTTCTCATCTTTTTTTTCCCCCTAATACAGTTGTGAATAAAAGTCTTTTAGAGCTGACAGTTTACCCTGTAGCTTGAATGGAATATAAGTGCCAGCTGGGTATTTTTCATGGCGAACCGGTGTTGGAATACACTGAAATGAGCTTACACTTGAGTGCTCATCACTGGATTCTGAGACTTACTACTGAGTCTTCCCTGACCTGAATGAGCCCTATGAAATAACGAACTGAATCTACTTTTTGATATGCTTCTGCCCTTGGACTGACAAGTCACAGGAAAGAGCTGTTCAATATATGGCTCTACAGGTTTGGGTGTTTTCAGATTTTAAAATAGTGAATAGCTTATTTCATTCATTGATGTGCAATCAAGAATCTTGTTTTTTCCCTGATAATACAGGGCACTGGAGATTTGACATTGAGGGGCTAGGTCATGGCAGTTACTCAGCATGGCTATCAGATTTTTGTGCTAGTTAGAATTTGCCCAAGATCGATACCCAGCAGGAACTGGATTTAAAATATCAAAAAACACGAATGTTACCAAGTGATCATTTAAGTCAATGATTCTTGTTTTATAGTGTTTGTTGATTTTAGAAAAAGAAATCTTTTCTCCCTTTTATGATTATATTGTTATAAAACCAGCACTTCAGTAATATATTTAAGGTGTGCGGGGATGAGAAATCTGAATCTATTTGGTAAGAGGCTACATTTTGGGGGAACTCTGTGCCTGTCCCTCTGAAGAGTGCCTAAAACATTAATTATGGATCAAAGATGTTCTGTTGGGGGACTAAGCTTGATGGTCATCAAGCACAGGCTTTGTAAAAGTCCTGTCACCTATTCGGATTATTGGATTTCTCAGGGTGTGAACTTCTCCCCAGTTCGTCATGCTTCAGGAGCCAGTGCTGTGTTGGAGGCCCCCGGACTGGAATTTGACTGTTCCTCACTCTTTATCCCTCGGGGCTGACATGGAACCATCTCTGGGGGACAGATGAGGGCTGAAGCTGTCCTGGTCAGAGCCCCTCTCATAGTCCTTTTCCCCAAATGAACTTGGAACCTTCTATAGCCAGCTCTTGGCATGGGTGCTGCCATTCTAGCTGGTCAGAGAAGTCTCTGGCCAGATCAGGGTTCTCAGTGGGTTTTACAGACATCATTCTCCTACAGATTTTTTTTTTCTACATGGCACCTACTCTGAGGGACTAATTGTTTGAACTGTATCTTTCCCTATATGTTAAACCAAATTTAAGACTATTTTGTAACCACAGTGTGTAATCAGAGTGAATATAGTATTTTCGGATGTATACCTTGTTTTGTATTTTATGTAGGGTGAGCCATATAAGGGTGGTGTGCCCATGGCTGTGGTAGCATTGAATCGCCATTGCTTTGGGGCTGATTTAAGGCCTTTGAAGTGGAGCTTTTTGCACTTTATGCTCTTTCTGTGAACTGACTATGAAAGCTATGTTTGATATTAAAGCCATCGGTGGCAATTTCTGTGAGTGAATCTGTATGAGTTTGTGTTTATTTCCAAAATGATTTCTGAAATATCTGCAGTGAAAAATGCATTGAATGGACTGTAGAGCAAAGCATATTTGCCCAAATTCATTTGTTAATGAATTTGAGTATCACTGTTATTAAACATACTTAAAATTAGTGTAGTTAATTGTTGGTTTCTTCTCAGAGCTGTGAAATCAATACACCTAAATATTTCCAGTATAAAGTACCTAAAAGCAGATTATTTCTGTTAAAAGTTCTATAATGATATATGAATATAAAATCTCAAATATAGAAAATAATTCATCTCTGCTGGATTTCATCCAATCACTGGAAGGAAGATCATATGACATTTCAAAATAGTAAATAACTTTAGCAGGAAAATTCTGTATCTACCTATTTTTCTTAATTTCCCATGACATTTTTTTTAATTAAAGGATTCATAGGCCATCATATTTAAAAGAATAACATGACCACCAGAGAAGAAAGATGGGATCAGCATTATCAATATCTTTACAGTGGTTTTTAAGACTTTTTCTCCGGCCGGGGTGGAGCGGACGAGGAGCAGCCACAGAGCCTTTTGACAATCTGATGACAGCAGTGGGTCTCCTCCCTAGGAAAATGCCCATACATAGAATTTTCTGAGCATTCAGATGTCCCTAGAAGCCAGGTAAGAACTGCCTGACAGGACACTAAGGCAGGATCGCAATCCTTTCTGCTGCTGAAACTGGCCTCTCCACAGCTCTGCCCTCCCAGGCCAGTGGGGCCACCCCCCGACCCCTTCCTCTTGTAAGGACTTTATGTTATGAGGGGCGGAAGGGGGCAGACCCAGGTGCTGGGAACTTACATCCTAGGAATCCCCAACAACCTGAGAGCTTAGTTTTCCTCATGGTCTCTTTCCTGGTTCATAGCTTCAGACACTCCTTAAGATGGGATCTGCATCTGTCATCCTATTCTACTTTGCATTGTTGAATTTTTCCATGACAAAAAGAATTTACAACATGGTATTCGGGTTTTCATCCTCCGCTCTCTCTGGGGCGGGGCTCAGCCTCCTTCTCACCTCGTCTCAGGGAGCTGGCAGCCCCTCTCCCAGCTTCAGGAGTTATCTTCACCCCAGGTGGGCACTTCTGTCTCTGACCACCTCCAGGCCTGGCGACACTCGGCTTACCAGGGAACTCTCTCTGCGTATTAACTTACAAAAAGGGAAAGATGAACCTCAAATGGGTTTTTGTTGACTTATTTTCTATTTCTCGTTAAAACATTTGATTTCAGCTGCTTTTTTATAATTAAGAGCAGAGACAACACTATTTTTAAAATGTAACCAATAGCAATAAAATCAGTAGAGTTTCCTTTTGTATTAGGGCTGGTGGTGGGAAAGTGGTTGAAGGTAAGGCCAAGAGCATGAATCGACAGAAAATGCAGGACGGTGCTGATGACATTCGCTAGGGAGGGATGCCAGCGAACAAAGCAAGCCACAGCCACCGGGTGGGAGGGCCGGGAGAGACTCCTGGGGTAACATCGCCATCTTGTGGTATTTTCCGGTATTGCTATCAGCGGCACATACGAAGCCCTTCCCAATTGCTATTCATCCCAGAACTCACTATAATTGTCTCAAAACTTGTGCAAGTTATGCAACCTCTTTCTGGGCCCATGTATGTTTCCGTGGATTTTTTTTTCAAGCATCTCTCTACCTTTCTTTTCCTCTCCTCTCTTCCCCCAGCAACTCATTCTTCACTCCTTAGGTGTTTAATCTTATTAAAATTTTAAAAATCTACCAAATACCATAAGGCAAATAAAATCCTTTCCTGCATGTAAAACCAACTTAATGTAGATGTGATCTAGGGGGAGTTTTCTAATCCACTGGGGTTAAATTTAACCTTTGGGATTAATAGCTTCATTTACATAAGTCAAATGCCTGTACAACCCCAAAATCTTGAAGACTGAATCCAGTTTGAACCAACACTTAGCAAATGCCTGCTTTGTATCGTGTGCTGGGCTAGCTGTGGAGGGCTCTGTGATGTACTGGCAGCAAGCTGTGTGGAGGGGGAGAAGGAGGATGCTAACTCTGCTGAAATCTTGGCATAAGAGAGGATGCCAAGTGCTGGGGAGGCGGGCAGGAGAGAGCATGAGGCTTGGCCAAGGAGGAGTTGGAGTTTGAGAATTCTAAGCTTTAACTGATGGCCCACGAGCCACGTTTAATAACATATAATCTCAGCCCAATGAAAGAATTTGTATACCCCCAAGGAGTATTATTATTTTCTTAAAGCAATTCTTATCACACAAATTCTCTTGTCTTATTTATTCCTCATGACTATTTTGTGAGGCCAGTATTATTATTATTCCAGCTTTGTGATAAAACTGAGGCTCAGAAATGTATTTTGACCTCAGCTATTAAATGGCACAGTTAGGATATGAACCTAAGACTTTTGACCTTAAGTTTATTCTCTTTCCAGAAAGGATTTAATCTTATTTTCTAAATGGCAAAGGCAGTAAAAGTTTTTGTATAGGTGGGCACCAAGTTAGGGTTATCAGATTCAAAACTGTCCTATTAATGCAAATGATTAGATATACAGTAGGTACTCAACAAATGACAGCTAATAATCAAGATAACTTACCATCCAACAGTCCTGGATGACAGCGTTGTCTTGTGGCCATAGTGAGGCACTACACCCCATCCCCACACCTTCCCAGGGGGGACAGTGTATCCGCACAGGGGACTCCTCCCTCTTTTGGCTCCATAGTCCAAGCACTCCCTCTCTTTTCAGTGACAGATCTGCAAATTCAATTCCTTCCTAGCCATTTCTATTTGGACATGTAATAGACACCACATTTGCCTTAACTCACACCTCTCTTAAACTTACACCTTGTGCCCCTTCTCAGGAAATCATGCCACCTTCCATTCAGTTGCCAGAAAATGTCCCACTTCCCTCCATTGTCCATATCTAATCTAAGAGTAAGTCAGTCCTCTTAATTCCACTTCCCCAATGTCTCAAATCCGTCCATTTCTCTCCATCCTAGTGAGGGCGCCACCGTCTCTTGCCAATCCATCCTCCATACTGGAGCCACCTTTCTAAAGTGGAACCTGACTAGGTCACTTCCCTGCTTGAAGCTCACCTTCTTCCCCGTTGCTCTTAGAACAAAGCACACCTTATCTGAGAGCCTTAATGTGAGTTAGAGTCTCCCTCACAGTCTGGTCTTTGCCTTCCTTGCCAGGCTTGTTTTGAGGTTCTCTTGCCTTGTACCCTTCTCTCGAGTCTTTCATAACTTTGTGTAGTTCTACATGGTCCTTCCCATGGCCTTAGGGCCTCTGTTATCCACTGCTGTGTGACAAATCACCCCAAAACTTAGTGGCTTAAAACAACAAAGATTTATTATCTTACAGATTCTGTGGGTCATAAATTTGGGAGCAGCTTAGCTGGGTGGTTCTGGCTCAGGGTCCTTCATGAGGTTATGGTGAAGATATCAGCTGGGGCTGTAGTCTTCTGAAGGCTCGACTGGGGCTTCACCTCCCAGGGGCTCACTCACAGGGCTGTTGGCTGGAGGCCTCAGCTCCTTGCTGTGCGAACCGCTTCATAGGGCTCCTATGTTTCCTCACAATAGGGCAGCTGACTTCTCCTAGATTGAGTGATCCAAGAGATGCAATATCTTTTATGACCTAGCCTCAGAAGTCACACTTGGTCATTTCCACAATATTGTATTTTTTACGTAAGTCAGCCTTCTTCAGTGTGGGAAGGGACTACACAAAGGTGTGAACAGCATGTGTCAGGGATCATTGGGGGCCATCTTGGAGGCTGCTGAACACAGGACCTTTGCACAGACTATTCTCTTCACCTAGAATGCCCCACCTTACACCCTCCTCACCTCCTGAGACTTCATTTCCTTTTGGGAAGCTTTCCCTACTACCTCCCTCCTTCAACTCCTCCCCCGCCCTTGATTGTGGTGCTTCTTAGGGCAGGGGCTGTGTTTTTAAAAATATATCTATTTCCTTCAAAATCTGGCACAAAGTAAAAACTTGTGGAATTTAATTCAGGGAAGCGGGGTCTAAAGTGGGGTAATGGTTGTAACTGGAGAGGCATGATTGCAGGAAACCTTATGAAGGTAGAACCAACAACTTTCCAAAGAGTAGAAATGGAGGCAAGAGAGAGGAAGTCCAAAATGATCCCTGTACTATGGCTGCTCTAACAAATTGCGACGAACTTAGTGGCTTAAAACAATACAAATTTATTATTTTACAGTTCCGGAGGCCAGAAGTCCAAAATGGGCTCACTGGGCTGAAATCAAGGTGTCATCAGGGCTGCGTTCATTCTGGAGGCTCTAGAGGAGAATTTGTTTCCTTCCCTGTCTCAGCTTCTAGAGCCTGCCTGCATTCCTTGTCTCATGGACCCCTCCTTCCATCTTCAACACCAGCAACGTGGGGCTAAAGACTTTCTAGTGCTGCCATCTTTCTGGTTCTGTACTGCCTCCCTCTTCCACTTATGAGAACCCCGATGATTACACTGGGCCGGCCCAGATAATCCAGGATAATCTCCCCTTCTCAAGGTCCGCTGATGAGAAATCTTAATTCCATCTGCCACCTTAATTCCTTTCTACCATGTAAGGTGACATATTCACCAGTTCTGGGGATTAGGACGTGGACATCTTTGGGGGGCCATTAGCCTGCCTACGACAATCCCCAAGTGTCAAGTTTGTGTAGTGGGAGAGTAATGGTGCCATGAGTCAAAACAGAGATGTCAGAAGAGGGAATTATGAGACAATAGCTAACATTTAGTGAGCGCTCGCTATGTGTCAAACACTTCACATATATACAGAGTTTATTTAATCCCACATCAGCTTCGTTTGTCCTCATACAGCGGGAATGGATATGACAGTGTACCTCTGTCTGTTGTTTCTCTTTCCCCCCATGTGGTAGCTCCAGGGGGCTGGGACTGCTTTGTTCACTGCTGTTTCCTGAGCACTAGAACAGCATCTGATGCCCAGCAGGAGCTCAGGAAATATTTGTTGAATGAGTAGATGATTAACCATCTTGGCTTGGGTTGCCATAACAAAATACCTTAGGAGGCGCTTAAACAACAGACATTTATTTCCCACACTTCTGGAGACTGGAAGTCCAAGACCAAGGTGCCAGCAGATTTGGTTCCTGGCGAGGACTGGCACCCTCGCTTGCAGAGGGCTGCCTGCTCACATGGCCAGGAGAGAGAGCTCTGGTCTCTCTTTCTCTTCTTCTTCTTTTTTTTTAAATTGATGTCATAATAGTTTCTAACATTGTGAAATTTCAGTTGTACATTGTTATTTGTCAGTCACCATATATATGTGCCCCTTAACCCCTTAGCCCACTCCCCAACCCCCTTCCCCTCTGGTAACCACTAATCTGTTCTGTTTGTCCATATTTTTGTTTATTTTCCACATATGAGTGAAATCATATGGTGTTTGTCTTTTTCTGTCTGGCTTATCTCACTTAATACCCTCAAGTTCCATCCATGTTGTTGCAAATGGGACGATTTTGTCTTTTTTTATGGCTGAGTAGTATTCCGTTGTATATGTATACTACATATTCTTTATCCACTTATCAGCTGATGGGCACTTGGCTTGCTTCCACATCTTGGCTATTGTGAACTATGCTGCAATGAACATGGGGGTGCATAAGACTTTTGGAATTATTTATTTCAAGTTCTTTGGATAAATACCCAGTAGTGGAATAGCTGGGTTGTATGGTATTTCGACTTTTAATTTTTCCAGAAATCTCCCTAATGTTTTCTACAGTGGCTGCACCAGTTTGCATTCCCCGCAACAGTCCATGAGAGTTCCATTTTCTCCGCATCCTCTCCAACATTTTTTGTTTTTTGTCTTGGTAATTAAAGCCATTCTAACAGGTGTAAGGTGACATCTTATTGTAATTTTGATTTGCATTTCCCTGATGATTAGTGATGCTGAACATCTTTTCATGTGCCTGTTAGCCATTTGTATATCTTCTTTGGAAAACTGTCTGTTCATATCCTCTGCCCATTTTTGGATTGGGTCATTTGTTTTTTTGTTGTTGAGTTGTAGGAGTTCTTTATATATTTTGGAGATTAACCCCTTGTTGGATATATGATTTGCAAATATTTTCTCCCAGCTGGTGGATTGTCTTTTCATTTTGTTCATGGTTTCCTTTGCCTTGCAGAAGCTCTTTAGTCTGATGAAGTCCCATTTGTTTATTTTTTCTTTTGTTTCCCTTGCCCAAGTAGATATGGTATTTGACAAGATCCTTCTAAGACCAGTGCCAAAGATTGTACTGACTATATTTTCTTCTAGACGTTTTATGGCTTCACATCTTAGCTTCAAGTCTTTAATCCATTTTGAGTTAATTTTTGTGTATGGCAAAAGATAACGGTCTACCTTCATTCTTTTGCATGTGGCTGTCCTGTTTTCCCAACACCATTTATTGAAGAGACTTTCCTTTCTCCATTGTATGTTCTTAGCTCCTTTGTCGAAGATTAGCTGTCCGTATGTGTATGATTTTATTTCTGGGCTTTCAATTCTGTTCCATTTATCTGTGTGTCTGTTTTTGTACCAGTACCATGCTGTTTTGATTACTATTGCTTTGTAGTATGTTTTGAAGTCGGGGATTGTGATGCCTCCAACTTTGTTCTTTTTTTGTGTGTGTGTGTGTGTGAGGAGATCAGCCCTGTGCTAACATCTGCCAATCCTCCTCTTTTTTTGCTGAGGAAGACTGGCCCTGGGCTAACATCAGTGCCCATCTTCCTCCACTTTATATGGGACGCCGCCACAGCATGGCTTGCCAAGCAGTGCGTTGGTGCATGTCCGGGATCTGAACCGGCGAACCCCAGGCCGCCGCAGCGGAGCGTGCACACTTAACCGCTTGCGCCACTGGGCCGGCCCCCAACTTTGTTCTTTTTTCTCAGGATTTCTTTAGCTATTTGGGGTCTTTTGTTGCCCCATGTGAATTTTAGGATTCTTTGTTCTATTTCCATGAAGAATGTCATTGGGATTCTGATTGGGATTGCATTGAATCTGTAGATCATTTTAGGTAGTACGGACGTTTTAACTATGTTTATTCTTCTAATCCATGTGCATGGAATGAATATCTTCCCATTTCCTTATGTCATCATCGATTTTTTTCAGTAATGTCTTATAGTTTTCATTGTGTAGGTCTTTTATTTCCTTGGTTAAATTTATTCCTAGATATTTTATTCTTTTTGTTGCGATTGTAAATGGGATTGTATTCTTGAGTTCTCTCTCTAGTATAGAAACGCAACTGATTTTTGTAAGTTGGTTTTGTACCCTGCAACTTTGCTGTAGTTGTTGATTATTTCTAACAGTTTTCCAATGGATTCTTTAGGGTTTTCTATGTAGAGAATAATGTTGTTTGCAAACAGCGAGAGTTTTACTTCTTCCTTGCTAGTTTTCGATACCTTTTATTTCTTTTTCTTGCCTAATTGCTTGGGCCAAAACCTCCAGTACTATGTTGAATACAAGTGGCGAGAGTGGGCACCCTTGTCTTATTCCTGTCCTCAGAGGGTTGGCTTTCAGTTTTTCCCCATTGAGTATGATGTTGGCTGTGAGTTTGTCTTATATGGCCTTTATTACGTTGAGGTACTTTCCTTCTGTACCCATTTTATTGAGAGTTTTTATCATAAACGGATGTTGTATCTTGTCAAATGCTTTCTCAGCATGTATTGAGATGATCATGTGGGTTTTAGTCCTCATTTTGTTAATGTGGTGTATCACATTGATTGATTTGTTGATGTTGAACCATCCCTGTGTCTCTGGTATAATTCTCACTTGATCATGGTGTATGATCCTTTTGATGTATTGCTGTATTCGGTTTGCCAATATTTTGTTAAGTATTTTTGCATCTATGTTCATCAGCGATATTGGCCTGTAGTTTTCCTTCTATGTGTTGTCCTTGTCTGACTTTGGGATCAGGGTGATGTTGGCCTCATAAAACATGTTAGGAAGTGTTCTGTCTTCTTCAATTTTTTGGAATAGTTTGAGGAGGACAGGTACTAAATTTTCTTTGAATGTTTGGTAGAATTCTCTGGAGAAGCCGTCTGGTCCTGGACTTTTATTTTTTGGGAGGTTTTTGATTACCGTTTCAATCTCTTTACTTGTGATTGGTCTATTCAGATTCTCCATTTCTTCTTGGTTCAGTTTTGGGGGGTTGTATGAGTCTAAGAATTTATCCATTTCTTCTAGATTTTCCAATTTGTTGGCATATAGTTTTTCATAGTATTCTCTTATAATCCTTTGTATTTCTGTGGTATCTGTTGTAATTTCTCCTCTTTCATTTCTAATTTTATTTATTTGAGCCTTCTTTCTTTTTTTCTTAGTGAGTCTGGCTATGAGTTTGTCAATTTTGTTTATCTTCTCAAGGAACCAGTTCTTAGTTTCATTGATCCTTTCTACTGTTTTTTTGGTTTCAATTTCATTTATTTCTACTGTAATTTTTATTATTTCCCTCCTTTTGCTGACTCTAGGCTTTGTTTGTTCTTCTTTTTCTAGTTCTATTAGGTGTAGTTTAAGATTGCTTATTTGAGATTTTTCTTGTTTGTTAAGGTGGGTCTGTATTGTTATGAATTTCCCTTTTATGATTGCTTTTGCTGCATCCCATATGAGTTGGTATGGTGTATTTTCATTGTAATTTGTCTTCAGATATTCTTTGATTTCTCCTTTAATTTCATCAATGATCTATTGGTTGTTCAGTAGCATGTTGTTTAGTCTCCATGTGTTTGTCACCCTCCAGCTTTTTTTCTTGTAGTTGATTTCTAGTTTCATAGCATTATGGTCAGAAAAGATGCTTGATATGATTTTAACCTTCCTAAGTTTGTAGAGGCTTGCCTTGTTTCCCAACATATGGTCTATCTTTGAGAATGTTCCATGTGCACTTGAGAAGAATGTGTATTCTGCTGTTTTTGGATGGAGTGTTCTATATATATCTATTAAGTAAGTCCATCAGGTCTACTTTTTCATTTAATTCCACTATTTAGTTGTTGACTTTCTGTCTGGTTGATCTATCCATTAATGAAAGCAGGGTGTTAAGGTCCCCTACTATTAGTGTGTTGCTGTTAGTGTCTCCTTTTAGGTCAATTAATAGTTGGTTTATGTACTTTGGTGCTCCCATGTTAGGTGCATATGTATTTATAAGTGTTATGTCCTCTTGGTGACGTGTCTCTTTTATCATTATATACTACCCCTCTTTGTCTCTCATTACCTGTTTTATCTTGAAGTCTACTTTGTCTGATATAAGTATGGCAACACCTGCTTTCTTTGGTTTGCCATTAGCTTGGAGTGCCATCTTCCATCCCTTCACTCTAAGCCTGTGTTTGTCTTTAGAGCTGAGATGTGTTTCCTGGATGCAGCATATTGTTGGGTCTTGCATTTTAATCCATCCTGCCACTCTGTGTCTTTTGATTGGGGCATTCAATCCATTTACATTTAGAGTGATTATTGATATATGAGGGTTTAATGCTGCCATTTTATCGATTGTTTTCCACTTGTTCTGTATTTCTGATTTTGTCTGCCTATTTATCTCATTGCTCAGGTTTTGTAAACTCTTTCTTCTTTTTTTTTCAGGTATGAGGGCTTTCTTGATCAAATCTTGTGGGGGGTGTCTTGTGGCGATGAACTCCCTCAGCTTTTGTTTATGTGGGAAGGTTTTTATTTCTCTATCATATCTGAAGGATATTTTCACTGGATATAGTATTCTTGGCTGAAAGTTTGTGTCTTTCAGAATTTTGATTATATCATTCCACTCTCTCCTAGCCTGTAAAGTTTCTGCTGAGAAATACACTGAAAGCCTGATAGGGGCTCCTTTGTAGATTATTTTCATCTGCCTTGCTGCCCTTAATATTTTTTCTTTGTCATTGACTTTTGCAGTTTTACTATTATATGCCTTGGAGAAGGTCTTTTTACATTGATGTAACTAGGCATTCCCTTGGCTTCATTTACATGAAATTCCAGCTCCTTCTCCAGGTTTGGGAAGTTCTCAGCTATTATTTCTTTGAACAAGCTCTCTGCTCCTTTGTCCCTCTCTTCTCCCTCTGGAATACCTATAATCCTTATGTTGCATTTCCTAATTGAGTCAGATAGTTCTTGGAGAATTTCTTCTTTTCTTTTTAGTCTTAGTTCTCTCTCCTCCTCCATCTGGAGCATTTCTGCATTCCTGTCCTCTAGATTTCTAATTCTATCCTCCATAATATCAGCTCTGTTATTTAAGGACTCCAGATTTTTCTTTATCTCATTCATTGTGTTTTTCATCTCCAACATTTCTGACTGGTTTTTCTTTATAGTTTCAATCTCTTTTGTGTAGAATTCCCTCTAGTCATTAATTTTGTTCCTGATTTCATTGAACTGTCTTTCTGAATTCTCTTGTAACTCATTGAGTTTTTTTTTTATCATAGCTGTTTTGAATTCTCTGTCATTTAGATTGTAAATTTCTGTGCATTCAGGATTGATTTCTGGGTGTTTGTCTTTTTCCTTCTAGTCTGGAGTATTAATATATTTCTTCATACCACTTGATGGAGTGGATTTGTGCTGTTGTGTAGTGATATTACTTGGTTGCAGGTGGGGGGGGCAGGAGCTCTGTAATCTAAGCCCGCTGTGGTCCCTGTCAGCTGTGCCTGTCCAAGCCTGGGCCACTCCTTGGGATTGCAGCAGCCCTGTGGGTTCTCCCACCGAATGGGAAAGCAATTGCACTGGGGCTCAGGGCTGCTGCTGCCTGCTCCCACAGTCCTGCTGAGAGGTGCTTTCCCATTCAGGGCCACAGCAGTACCATGAGCGTTTGTGGCAGCCAGGAGCTCATTTGCCCAGACTCACAGCTCTGCCACTGTCTTCTCCTAGGTTGCACCAGCCATTGTGCTTGGTAGGTGGGGCCTCCACACTGGGTCTGAGCCAGAGCCACTCCCTGGGACTATGGTGGGACTGTGGACTCTCCCACCAGATGAGAGAGTGAGCACATGTGGGCTCAGAGGTGCTGCCACCTGCTCCCACAGTCCCGCTGAGTTGCACTTCCCCCTTCAGGGCTGCAGTGGTACTGTGGGCATTCACGGCAGCTGGGGGCTTGTTTGCCTGGATGTGCAGATCCACTGCTGTCTGCTCCTATGTTGCACCAGCCATTGTGATTGGTAGGCAGGACCTCCCCCCTGGATCCGAGCCTGAGCCATTCCCTGTGGACTGCATGGTATGTGGGCTCTCCCACTGGATGTGGAAGCAATCACATGGGGGCTCAGGGCTGCTGTCACCTGTTTCCACAGTCGTGCCAAGGTGTGCTCCTGCCCTCGGGGCTGTAGTGGTGCTATGAACACTCCAGCTGGGAGAGCAGTCTTGTGTACTGGACTTCCTAGGGGCCAGAGAGTGCTCACCTATCTCACCTCTCTGGGGGTAGTCCACCCACCTTCAGATGTATAGCTGCGTGGGTCTCTCTCAGACGTCCTGATGTGCTGTGTGGGTATCCTGCACTGACCAATGAATGTCCATTTAGTTGTAGTTCAGAGGGGGAGAGACAAAGGGAACAGCTCATTCCGCCATGTTGCTGATGTCCTCTCTCTCCCTCTTTTTAAAAGGACTCTAATCCCATTATGGGGTCCCCACCCTCATGACCTTATCTAAACCTAATTACCTCCCAAAGTGTCTACTTCCAAATACCATCACATTGGGGGTAGGGCTTCAACATATGAATTTTGGGGGCCACACACATTCAGTCCATAACAAACCACATGAGGGATGTTTTCTTATCTTCATTTTCCTGATGGAGTCCTGAGGCCCAGTGGTGCTGCATATCCAGTCCATGGCCACAGAGCTGGTAAGTGGCTGACCTCTCCTTCACCCCCAAACCGGGGCTCCTTCCTCTCTTCATTCTGGCAGCAGAGGTGGAGGGACGGTGTCCACTGTGCTGCATGGGGAGAGGTAAGGGTGGGAGGGATGTGACTAATACGGTATGCACTGAGCATTGTCTCTGAGTGCTAGGTCCTTATACGGGTCCAGGTAACTGAGCACAAGGCGCTGGAAGCTGATGTTCTGACGTAGACAGACTGACGCCCAGAGGTTGAGTCACTTGCCCGAGGACACATAGGTGGCACATGATAGAGGCGTCACAGCCTCTGCTCCCAGTGTCCACTGTGTGTGTCCTGGCGTGACCTCTTTCAGATTGGCTGCGGTAACAAATTACCATAAACTAGGTGGCTTAAAACCACAGAAATGTATTCTCTCGAAGTTCAGGAGGCCAGAAGTCTGAAATCAAGGTGTCAGCAGGGTTGGTTCCCTCTGGAGACTCTGAGGGAGAAGCTGTTCCACGCTTCTCTCCTAGTTTCTGGTGGCAGCCAGCAATCCTTGTTCCTTGGCTTGTAGATGTGTCACTCCAATCTCTGCTTCCACTGTCACATGGTTTCTTCCCTATGTCTGTGTCTGAATCTCCCTCTCCTTTCTCTTATAAAGGCATCCGTCATTGGATTTAGGAACCACCCTAATCCAGTAAGATCTTGTCTTAACTAATTCCATCTGCAAAGACCCTATTTCCAAGAAGATCACCTTCTGAGGTTCCAGGTGGATGTGAATTTTGGGGAGACACTATTCAAACCACTACACTAGCTGCTTCCTGCATCTTCCAAGAATGTAGGATCCACTCCCTACATGTTCAACCAAAGGCACCAGAATCCAGTGTCTCAGAGCAGCTAGACTCCTCACTGCACACACATGTGCACAGACACGTGCGCACATACACACATGCACACGCACACCCAGGGGTCCCTCTTTCTCTTTCATGGTCCCTGTTGGAGTTTCCTGTAACCCTTTCAAGCCCCCCCATCTGAGCTGTGGGGTCTGTGCCCCACCCTGCAACCAGCTGTGGGAAAATACCTTGAGAAAGAGAGTGAGTGCTGGTAGCGTTGAGAGTTCTGTGGGCTGAGGTAGGAAAGAAGGGGTCTTAGGCAGCTTGTCTGTGGGTTCACTCAGCAGATAACCCCTTCTGTCCCGGACATTTAGGGTGTTAAAAACCGAAAAATTCAATCCAGTAAATTTGAAGATCTAATTGGCTTTATTAAGGGATTCACTTATCAGGTAGTATCCCATCTAGCAAGTAGAAGGGTGCTGGAGGGGCCATACAAAATGGAAATACAATAGGCAGGAGGGTGGCGCAAGGGAGCTGTTAGTAAAAGAAGAGAAAGGAATCTTCTTAGGTCAGGACATCTTTTTGCAGGGGCGGGGGAGGAAGGGAGGAGCAAGAGTTTTATCATGCAGACTGCCTCTTCTTCCTCCGGAGGATGGAGAGGGCCCTCATGGCGGATTTCCTAACTGTAACTACCTAACTGCCTGACCAGAAAATTCCAGACTCGTAGATTAACATTACATTTCTGGGATAGGTCGAAACTGTAATTAGATCAGGTATGAAGTCTAGGTTTGGCATCATGGGATTTCACACAAACGACGTCATTTTGGGTCTGTGGTTTTCTTTTTCACAAGGATATCTGGCAGGGCAAAGCCAGCTGGCCACACCCCACCCGGTGACCTCTCAGCTTTTTGCTGCCAGAGGCAAGCCGAGGGCTGACCTGTCAGTCAGTGTTGCTGAGACGGAACCCAAACATCAATTTACCCATCAATCATCAGAGAGCAAGAGGAGTTCAGAGTGTGGTGGGAATACCTTGCCGGGCAAGGAAGTCTTCTTGGATCGGAAGGCCGTGTCCAACCTGAGACCGGAAGGGTTGAGGAGGACAAGGCCAGGTGGAAAAGCCCAGGGGGCGGGACAGAGGAGGGCGGGGCGTCCAGGCGGGGTGTCCAGGGCGCCTGGTTGGGTCTTTCGGGAGCCTGAGTTATCGCGGTGGAGAGTGTTGCGCAGGGAAAGCCACGAGAGAGGGCAGCAGGAGGCGTGCCCGGGAGTTGAAGGCGCTAGGACCTGCAAGACCCATTGTGACTGCACTGCTCAGTCACGTCTCCCGCCGCTGGGACTGGACGAAGGGCAGGACGCGCTTGGGCCGCGGGGGTCGGCGCTGCACAGATGGGGCGGGGGGAGCGATCCGCCGGGGCCTGGGCGTCCGCGGAGCGGGCGGGCGCTGCCCGGGGCGCCCACCAGGGGGCAGTGCAGCGCGGCGCCGCGCGCAGGCAGGAGAGGGTGTCCTGTGGTGCTGCCCCCGCCGTCGGGGTGGTGCACCGAGCTCCGGTGGCCGGCTCCGGGCTGCGGATACGCGCCCCCGGGGGCAAGGTCTGCGCTCCGCGGGGGCTCCTCAAAGCCGGGGTCCCGAGAATGGACGTACCCCAGTACTGATAACCCTTCCGCTTCAGGGCCGCTGGAGAGCACCGCACGCCCCGCCGCCCCCCGGGGTTTTTCTGCAACATGGGCAGCCTCTGAGAGTCCCCTATTATAATGCAGCCGCCCTGGAGCACACACACCGTGAGCTGTATGAGCGACTGCGTAACAACTTACCCCAACACTAAGTGGCTTAGAACAAAAATACTCATTTACTGTGTCTCAGCTTCTGAGGGTCAGGAATTGAGCAGTGGCTGGTGGCTTAGGGTGTCGGTCAGATGACGGCTGGGATTTTGAGTATAAGATCTTGTCAGGAATCTCTAAGCCTCAGTTTTCTCATCTGTAAAATGGAGGTGACGCTAGAAGTCACTTCATAGGGCTGTTATGAGGATTAATGAATTAATCCTCGTGTGGCAGAGACTGCCAATTGTCTACCTCAAGGTCAGTTCCCTCCTCTTTCTTTGTAATGGAAGCTCCAATTTTTAGCTGTAAAGAAGGCTGTCTGGAATAAAAGTCTACATTTTCCATCCTTTTTTTTTTTCCCCCAGTCAGTTCTATTTGAAGAGATAGAAGTGGTATGTGGCAGCTTTCAGGAAACTTCCTGTGATAGTAATTTTTTGTGTCACCTTGACTGGGTTAAGGGATGCCCAGATGGCTGGTAAAACATTATTTCTGGTGTGTCTGTGAGGGTGTGTCTGGAAGAGGTTAGCATTTGAATCAGTAGATTGAGTAACGAAAATCCCCCTCACCAATGTGGGTGGGCATCATCCAGTCCCTGGAGGGCCTGGATAGAACACAAAGGCAGGGGAAGGGCAAATTTGCCCCCTCTGCTTGAACCAGGACCTCCACCTTCTCCTGCACTCAGACATTGGTGCTCTTGGTTTTCTGGTTTTCAGACTCTGACTGGAAGATACACCCTTGGCTCCCCAGGTTCTCAAGCCTTGGGGATTAGAGTGGAACTACATGACTGGCTTTCCTTGGCCTCCAGCTTGCAGATGGCAGATCAAGGGACTTCTCAGCCTCCATAAGGCCAATCTCTCATAATAAATCTCTCTCTCTCTCTCTCCATATGTATATCTCTCTCCTATTGGTTCTGTTTCTCTGGAGAACCCTAATACACTTCTTTTAAAGGCAACTAATATCTTCATTTGTTCCTTTAATTTGTTGCTGTTCCTCTATTCTGCTTCCTGGAATGTAGTTGTGGTGGCTGGAGCTCTGGTTGCCATCTTGGAACGTGAGGACAAACATCACACCCTTGGGAGGACAGAGTGATGGATTTGATGGAATAAATGAAAAGCAATAAAACTAATAAGGAAAGTTCATATATTGAGGTATATGAGGAAGCCATTTTGGTTTAAAACTCATTTGGCGTAAACTTGTTTTTCCAGAATGGCCTGACTTATGGCCTGTCAAGCATGCGTTGTACATCTGCTTTAAACGTTAAGCAGTATCCCAAAACAAAGAATGCTGCCTTTAAAGATAGGGATGAATACCTCCCTCCCATACGAGCATTTCTTTGAAGATAAGCAATCCTTCCCAGAAATCAGAGTCAGGTTGACCTTCTGTGTACACAGCAAAACATTTTGTGATTGTTGCAAAAGAAAAAAAATGTATTCCTCTCATGTTTCATGTATGTTCCGAAACAGTATATAACCATGCTGGACATCTCGCTTCTCTGGAACACTTTCTTCCTTTGTGGAGACTGCCTTCCCAGATTTTAGTCCTCAGCCTGGCTCAAGTAAAGATCGCTTATCTCTTATCCATAGAATGGTTATTAATTATTTGCATCAACAGATTAGAAGGAGCTTGGGTTGCTAAAAGTTTTGTGGAACTGCCCTACCAACCTTAACTGCCTACATTATAGAGAAATAAACTTTTCTCTTGTTTAATCAACTGTTTTTTTTTTTTTTTTTGTGGGGAAGACTGGCCCTGAGCTAACATCCATCACCAATCTTCCTCTTTTTGCTTGAGGAAGATGGTCCCTGAGCTGACACTTGTACCAATCTTCCTTTATTTTGTATGTGGGATGCCACCACAGCATGGCTTGACCAATGGTGTGTAGGGCCACGCCCAGGATCCAAAGCGGCGAACCTTGGGCCACCAAAGTGGAATGTGTGAACTTAACCACTATGCCACCAGGCCGGCCCCTAGCCAACTGTTATTTGGGTTTTTTGGCTCATGCAGCTGAACTGAACATCCTACCTGATTACACCCTTAGCAAATGCCTGGGAGTCAGGAGGCGTTCATTACACTGGTCAGTGTTCCGATTATTCACAGCTGGGGTTGGACCAGCCAACCAAACCTCATGGCCTGGATGTGGGGAGTTAAGGGGACGGCCAGGAGGGTGAGGAAATAGCACTGGGGTGGGGAGACACAGGTCATAGTTTCAGCTCTCCTCTCTCAGCCTCCATTTTATTGTCTTTAATGGAGAGGGGCTGGTCTAGCCCAGGAGTTTTCAAACTTCTTTTAGCAGAAGAAATTGTTCTTCAAATGGAAGCCAATAGACAAAATAATTTTGGTTCCTTCCCCAAACCGCCTTGGGGTGACTCCCAAGGTTTCAACGGAGCATCATTTGAAAAACACAGAACTGATTAATCCCCCAGGCTGTGTCTAGGAGCAACAGTGCGTGACTCTGAGACGCTGGGCTGGGAAACTTGTTCAGGCTCTCCAGAATGAGCCGTAATCCGGGGGAAGGCAGATGTCAAGCCCTTCATGGTCCTGGGTTCCCGCTGGGTTCCCCGAGGCCTCCGTGCTGACGGGGGAGCCTGTGGCTTCATGTCCCAGTGAAGGAAGCACATGAATTCGTCATCAGGTGACCTCGGGATCGTCGGGTCCGGGCTGGGTATCACGTCGCATTAGCCAGAAGTCTGTAGACATCATCAAAAACAACGGAACATCTGAAATTTCGTTTCTCTGGTGCTGCAAGATTGAAAATGTCAGCTCCTTCTAGCCACGTAAGCCACTTCAGTGAAGGAATTATGCCACGGATCAAGAAAGTGAGGACCAAGACATAAATCCTTCATTCGAAAACTGTGCATTAGAGGCTGTGCTGTAAAGTAGAAACGTCGCTGTGAAAAAAACGTCTCGAGCCCATTGTTGTGGTCGCTGTTCATTATTGGGCTCTAATCGTGTACGTGGACATGGCATGGGGTCAGGTGAGGTCGGGATGAGGTAACCCACACACATGCAGAGAATAGGCTGACTAATTGTTTCTTCTTTAAGGATCAACTGTGGGACTTCCCTGTTTTTCTCATTGAGCTGAGAAAGCTATGGGTACGGAAGTGAGCCCTTTGAATATTTTATTTAGTGCTTATTGTTATTTAACATGCAAATGTTTGAAAGTTTTAAGTAGTCAGATCTGCTCATCTTTTCCTTAAAAATAGCAAAAATCCACCCGTGTTCCAGGCATGCAGGCACGGCTGCGTTTTAAGTCCTTTCCAAGTCTTAGTTTATAGAGTCCTCACAATGACCTGAGGTGGGTACCGAGATGGTGCTCATCTGATGATCAAGGCGGTGGTTCTCATCGCAATCCCCCCTATTATGCCCAAGGGAGGCCCTGTGCCCGCTGTCACAGAGGCCCACGGAGGCTGGGATCCTTTAAGGAGGGGAAGCATATGTGGAGGGGAAAGGCCTCGGAGTGAGATGAGGGGCACGGAGCCTCAGTGATAGGCTGTGTAAAGTGTGAAAAAGCCGTGCAGGAAATTCTGATCAGCCCAACAGGATGTGCCATCCTGAGAACCACAGATGGGTTCTGAAACCTACCTCATCTGGAGGAACATGGAGGAGGAACATTCACCAGAGCAGTTTTGGATTCCAGACTTCCTGGAGTCCAGGATGGTGTCCCCAGTTCCCTTCAAAGCCATCCCCAATAGAAACTCCCTTGCGTTTAGTCCTTCTCAGGATGATTGGCCAACTGACCCCTGGATTTGGCAAGCTGGCTGTAGAACAGGGGCTGGAGCTCTGACTTGAACTTGCAGAATCCTCGTCCAGCCACTTCACAGCTTTGTGAGTCCGGGCAGGGGGAATCACTTTGTAAGCTAAACAGGGCTGTGTGGAAAGGCACAGGGTGAGTATTCATGGCGCTCTTCAGTGGATCACATCTTAAGCTGGTGACAAGTAACGTTGCTGATGTAGATGCTGAGAAGATTTTTGGCTATCCTCCCCTCTGCAGCGTCAGCCCCAAACCCTCTAAGTCAAGTGAACACTTCTGAGCAGGTTTATGAACTCCACCATTGGGCCCCTCTCTAGGCCCCCTTTTCTCTTTCTTCCCAATGCACGCCACCCACGCTGAACGCCCTCCCTGTAGGCTCTGGCACTCCTATTCTCTCTGCCCAGGGTGTCTTTCTCCCCTCTTCACATTTTCAACACCCTTACTTCTACTTGCCCTTCGGGACTCTGTTCACCTATCGCCTAAAGCTTCCTCCAGGAAGCTTTCCCTGATAACTCCCCCGCCTGCCCGCCCGCCCCCTCCCCCGCAAGGTTGGTTCGTGTGCTCTTCCTCTGTGTTTCTATTGCAACTTCTATTTTCCTACCGTGAGGCACATCATGCTGTACCCGACTGCCTTTACTCCTATGGAAGACATAAGAGGAGTCTACGTCTTGTGCATTTCTTCTATCTGCAGAGCTATAGGTCCTTCCTAGCACTCTAGAGTCACTGAATATTAGAACTGGAAGGGATCTTTGATGTTTCCTGGTACCACACCTTCATTTCACAGAGGAAGAAATGAGCCGAGAAAGACTTCAGATTAGCCCAAAACCACACAGCTGCTTGGGAACAGAACTGAGCCCGGAACTCAGGTCTCTTGACAACATATCCTTGTTTCCCGCTATATGGAATCAGTGAAACCAGGGTTTGAACCCCGGCTCATCCCTGAACCTGTGGTATGACTTTCAGCCACTTGCTTTACTCCTCTGAGTGTGTTTGCACCTATGGAAGATGAGAATAACAGTACCTGAGACCTAACACGGCTGCTGTGAGGATTAATTAATCCACGGTGAGCAGAGAGCTCCATGCTTGGTACAGAAGAGGGGTGGGTTACGGAATTTGACACGAGGCAGCTGTTGTATTATCGTATATGGTTGAACTGGCTCCATTATACTGATGTGGTAGCAGAATTTATATTGTGGGTCACCCCCTTCCATGTAAGCTCCATCAGGGAAGGTCTAGGTTCAGCTCAGGGCTGTACCCCCATAGCTTAGAATACTGCCTGGCACATAATGGACACTTGGTAAAAGTTGGTTGAGCGAGTGAATGAGGTACCAAGAGACCCATGGGATGGCTGGATATCACTGGCCAGTCCTTGGTTCAGAACTTCTTTTTTGCCTTAGAACCTGGCTAGTCTGTGTCCCAAAAGAGCCTTCCCTCATTCCAAACCAGAGGACCCCAAATATTTTCACCAAGCATCCCTTGCCATACATTTGAGGAAAAAGTTATTTCTCTTGAGGAGAAATCAAGAAGGGAGAGAACGCCTTGTCTTAACCTCCAGGGACAAATGGAACCTGAACACACACGCCCACGTGGCTCATGTTCCAGGGAAAGAGACACAGCAATGTGGCATCTGGAAAAAACCCAGCTCAAGCCAAATTTGTGTCAATTCCTTCTCTATCGGTCTGTGCTTCCCTGCTAATGAGGTATAACAGGATGACAGTTCCACCCAGTTTTCTGCCTTTTCTTCTTCCCAAAGGAAACTTTGATGAAAAAAACATTATGAATGACACTTGGAGAAAAAATTGCTAGCCCATAGACCAGCATTTATCCATTATAACCGTCTGTGAGGATGGTGGTGTTCTGTAATCTGCACCGTCTGGCATGTTAGCCACCACACATGCAGCTGTTGAGCACGTGAAATATGGCTGGTGCAACTGAAGAACTGAGTTTTTAATTTACTTTTAATTAATTTGATTTAAGTAGCCACATATGACTAGTGGCTGCCAAGCATGGTGGACAGCGGACAGGGTAGCTGGACCGAGGAGGGGTGGGAAAGGGTCTGACCCTGGGTGTCTTCACTTGGCCCTTTTCCAGGGACCGGAATCAGCAAAAGGCCACCAGCCTTTCTGCGCTTTTTAACACAGGTGCCCCTTGACCAACTTAGAGTAACAAATGAAGTCACGTTCCTTTTCATACTCAAACCACACGACTCTGAGCCCTTATCCCGCCTCTTTCTTCTCTCGTACAGGGGTTCCCCCCTCCCCCCCCCCAGGGGAAATCTGATGGACTCCTTGGGGGCTTCCTCTGTCCAAGGGTCAGTCGCCATGACTCTCACCTCCAGGAGAGAAAACCAGGAGTCCTGGCTCTTTGGCTGCTGCCACCACCTTGGCCACTAGGTGTCACCAGTGGTCCTGCAGTTCACGTCCAGGCGGGATGCAGGCAGAGGTCGCAGGTCTGGGGACAAATATGGGGGCTGGAGCAGGAAGTCTGCTTCCTGAGGGGGTGGAGCTCGGACTCAGGACCATACCAGAGGCACCAGATTGGTGTTAGGGGAATGTGTGCGGGAAGCAGGACGGGGCCCCGAGACATTTGCCACATGACTTTCCTGTGTTCTTCCGCTGGTTGTCCTAAGGGAATATTTCCTGTCTACATCCTGCTGAAAGATAGGCTTTTGGAATACCTACTCTCGTGCCTCAGTGGACCTCAGCAGGCAATCCGCCTCACAAAAGAAAATTGCTTGATGTAAGTGCCCATCCTGCCGTCTGAGTGCTTAATCTTCTCTGTGGCCATCCGAGAAAGCAGAGCTTCTCACGGCAGGAGAGGTGGACAGACCGGGGTCCTCGCCCTGGCCCTGCCGCCCACCTCTGGTGTGGCTCAGGGGAGCGACTCAGCCCCCTGAGCACCTGTACCCGAGAGAAAGGAAGACCTGCCACACGTTTCTGCAGCTTTTTCATTTGTCTCCAAGATGAATTTTAGTTTCCTGACAGCTTTCTGCACAGCTCACTTAAGGGGCTTAAATCTTGCTAGTTGATTGAATACTGCTTTGAGGGCTATTAACATAGGTGGGGGAGAGCTGGACTTTCTCTCCAGGTTAGATTCAATGATACTCACCCCAGCCCCAACTTTCTGGAGTCAGAGAGACTAGGGTTTATTGCAGCCTGACCTCCAACCAGCTACTTCACTGGGTATGTCACTTAATTCCTCCAAGCCTCAGTTTCCTCATGTGCAAAATGAGGGCAATACCTACCTTTCAGATGGTGTGATGGTAATTTTACGTGTCAACTTGCCTGGGCCGGGAGGTGCCCAGATATTTGGTCAAACATTATTCTGGGTATTTCTGTGAGGGTGTTTTGGATGAGATTGACATTTAAATCAGTAAACTTTGAGTAAAGCAGATTGCCCTCTACAATGTGGGTGGGCCTCGTCCAATCAGTTGAAGGCCTGAAGAGAACAAAAAGGCAGCCTCTTTTGAGCAAGAAAGAATGCTCCAGCAGACTGCCTCTGAACTCCATCTGCAACACTGGCTCCTCTGGTTCTAGAGCAGATGGCCTTTGGAGTTGAACTGGAACATCAGCTCTCCTGGGTCTCCAGGCACCAGTCTACCCTGCAGATTTTGGACTTGCCAGGTTCCATAATTGTGTGAACCAGTTCCTTATACTAAATCATATATGTATATATCCTATTGGTTCTGTGTCCTCCGAAGACCCCTAACTAACACAGATGGCCGTGAGGATTAACAGAAATTACAGCATAAAAGTACATACAGTACCCAATGCACTGTAGGTGCTCAGTACATGAGCATACAGCATACAGTACCCAATGCACTGTAGGTGCTCAGTACATGCTACTTTGTTATCTAACTTCCCAATTCTCTTGGTCAAGCATTAAATAGACACCAAAGGAGAGGAAGAATGCTTAGAAGCTGGGCCTAGAAAGCCACTGGGCCACCTGGCTTCTGTCACATTGCTGCTGTGATGCCGACATTTCCAGGGCCCCTCCCTCCCCACCTGGCTCCTCGCTCCCAGGTCTCAGAACAAGAAGGCATGTGGCTGTCTTTGTTGCCTGTCACTAATTGCTTCTGGGGGGGTAAGAGTGGGAGGAAGAAGATAATTCCCTCCTCTTCCTCTGCCTCAATAGTCGTTGTTGGGCCACAGGTGTGTCTGGAGCCTGGGAGGTGAGGGGCCGGGTTCATTATCCTCCTTCAGCTACAGGACACCTCTTTTCAACTGAGTGCTTCTTACCAATTGACAGCAATTAGTAGAATTATTTTTAGCGTATTTGAAAACTTTCTTTTCCTTATTGCACTTTGGAAATCTGAATTGCTTAGCTACTGTTAACTTTTTTCCTACTTATGATTAACGTTATAATAAAAAAGAAAACCCCACTCACGCTATTGCATTTAGAATACTTTATTATTATTCTCACAGCTTAGAGCTTGGCCCATGTGTTAGTTTTCTACTGCAGCACAAGATACTGTGAGCTGAGCAATTTAAAACACCACCTACTTATTATCTCCCAGCTCTGTAGGTCAGAAGTCTGGGCGTGGCATAGCTGCTGCTCTGCTCAGAAGTCACAAGACTGAAATCAAGGTGTCAGAGAGGCTGCTTTCTCATCTGAAGCTCTGTGTTTCCTTCCAGGCTCATTCAGGTTGTTGGCAGAACTTGATTCCTTGTGGTTGAAGGACTGAGGATCCTGTTTTCTTGCTGGCTGTTGGCTGAGGGTTCTCTTAGTTCCTAGAGGCCACCCTCAGACCTCACCACATGGCCCTCTCTATAGGCCATTACCCTCTTATGCTTTGAATATCTCTCTTAGAAAAGGGCCCAGTTCCATTTAAGGGCTCACTTGATTAGGTCAGGCCCACCCAGGATTATCTCCCTTTGATTAACTCAGAGTCAACTGATTAGAGACCTTAAGCACATCTGTAAAATCCCTTCTGCCATATAACATGACATAATGACAGGAATGACATCCTTCATATTCACAAGTTCCACTCACACTCAAGGAGAGAGGATTATACAGAGTGTGGACACCCAGGGCTGGGAGTCCTGGTTGTTGTGTTAGTTTCCTAGGGCTGCCCTAGTGAGTGCCAGAGACTGGGTGGCTAAACAACAGAATATACTGTCTTGCAGTTCTAGGGGTAGAAGTCTAAGATCAATGTGTCCATAGGGTTAGTTCCTTCTGAGGGCTCTGAGGAAGAATCTGGTCCATGCCTCTCCCCTAGCTTCTGTGGTGTTCTTCGGTGTTCTTTGGCAATCTTTGGTGTTCCTCGGCATGTAGAAGTGTCACCCCAATCTCTGCCTTCCTCTTCACTTGGTTCAAATTTCCCCCTTTTATAAAGACATTAGTCATATTGGATTAGGGGCCCACTACTCCAGTATGACCTCATCTTAACTAATTACATCTGCAATGACCCTATTTTCAAATAAGTTCACATTCGGAAGTACCGGGAGTTAAGAATTCAACCTATGAATTTTGGGGGACACAATTCAACCCATAACAGGTGCTATCTTAGAATTCTGCCTACCACAGCCTATATAGCATTATTATCATTATCATCAGTACTCACTGGTTCCTTTTATTTATTTATTTTTATGTTTTGGTGAGGAAGATCAGCCCTGAGCTAACGTCTGTTGCCAATCCTCCTCTTTTTGCTGAGGAAGATTGGCCCTGGGCTAACACCCATGCCCATCTTCCTCTACTTTATATGGGACACCGCCACAGCATGGCTTGGTGAGCAGTGTGTAGGTCCGTGCCCGGAATCCGAACCTGTGAACCCCGGGCCGCTGAAGCAGAGTGTGCAAACTTAACCACTACACCACCGGGCCAGCCCCAGTGGTTCCTTTTATGACTCTCCTGTCCCCATAGTTAAAAAGAAGTATGCCCTAGATTTATGATATTTTGTATATTCCTTTTCCTTTGTCCTTCTTCTAGCAGCTGAGGCGAGAAGAATTAAGGGTGTGGGATGATCGCCCTGGTAATGAAAATCATCTTTGGCTCAAAATTATCAGCCAGCAGAATCTCAAACAAGGGGGCTTGAGTCTCCTTAAATCCACCTTATCCCTAGAAAGATATTTCATGACATCTGAAAATTATACTAAATTAAAATTTCACTGCACATAAGTAAAGTGTTATTGGAACCCAGCCACACTCATTTGTTTACGTGTGGTCTCTGGCAGCTTTCGTGCTGCAATGGCAGAGTTAAGTAGTTGTGATGGAAATGGTGTGGCTCACAAAGCCTCAAATATTACTATGTGGCCTTTTATAGAAAAGGTTTGCCAACCCCTGTTCTAAATGGTGGTATTTGTTAAGGCCTGTCCCGGGACCCTCTGTTTTTGTTTTTTCTTCTATACTCTCTCTCGGTGATTCCATCTGGTCCCGTGACTTAAATGTCATGTGCATATTGATGACTGCACTGAGCTACAGACTTGTATATCCAAGTCTTTTCCTCTTGGGTATCCAATCCTTTCCCTCTTTGTACCCTCTGCTGCCCATCAATCCATCAGCAGGTCTTGTTGGTTCTACTATCATGACTTCTCTTGAACTCATCTCTCTCTTTTTTTTTTTTAATTTTTTATTTATTGCAGTAACATTGGTTTATAACATTGTATAAATTTCAGGTGTACATCATTATACTTCTATTTCTGCATAGATTATATCATGTTCACCACCCAAATACCAATCACAACCCATCACCATACACATGTGCCCAATTATCCCTTTCACCCTCCCCCCTCGCCCCTTCCCCTCTGGTAACCACCAATCCAATCTCTGTCTCTATGTGTTTGTTTATTATTGTTATTATCTACTACTTAATGAAGGAAATCATACAGTATTTTACCTTCTCCCTCTGACTTATTTCGCTTGGCATAATACCCTCAATGTCCATCCATGTTGTCACAAAGGGCTGGATTTCATCATTTCTTATGGCTGAATAGTATTCCATTGTGTATATATACCACATCTTCTTTATCCATTCGTCCCTTGATGGGCACTTAGGTTGAACTCATCTCTTGATCTCCATCTCATTGCTACCACCGTGGTCACCCAAGCCAGCATCCTCTCTTGCCTGGACCACTATCACACCCTCTCACCTTGTCTCCTTGCCTCCCCTCTTGTCTAATCTATTCTCTACATAGCAGCAATTTGTTGTCTTAAAACTTAATTTACATCATGCCGCTCCCCTGCTTTAACCTAGTGTAGCTGCCCACAGTTCCTAGAATAAAATCCAAACTCCTTACTGTGGCCTCCAGGACCCTACAGAATCGGGTCCCTGTCACTTTCCATTCTCATCTTATGCCACTTGCCTCTCACTCACTAGCTATAGCCACAAAGATTTTCTTTCAGTCCTTCAAATCTGTCACCTAAGGGCTTTTTTACTTCCACCTTCAGGAATGTTCTTCCACCTGCTCTAATTATAACTGACTCCTACTCATTTCTCAGGTCCCAGATTGCACATTGCTTCTTCTATGGTCTTCCCTCACCGACCAACATAGCAGCTCTCCACGTTCCCCCTTTCTCTCTGCTTCAGCACATTGCTTATTTCCTTGTGTCAACCCATCAACATTTGTATTCATTTTATTTATTAGTCTTTTTTTTTAATCTTTTTCACTAGGATGTAAGCCTCAAGGGGGCAGAGAGTATGTCTGTCTTCTCTACTGAGTCTTAAGTGCTTAGCATAGTGCCTTTCATATAGTAAGTTCACAAGAAATATTTATGGGAATAATAAGTGAATGGCAGGTTCATCCCAGAGGGCTAGAAGCATTCTTGAGTCACTGAACTGGAGATACTTTTCTTTATTTTTTTGAATACTTTTTATGGTTGCCTAAGGACCTCAACACTGGGGTTTCAAGGCCGTGGTCAACCATGAGCTCACGCTTTATCCCCGTTGCTCCTTCACACCAGCGTCACCAATTGGCCTCATCACTCCCATAGCACCCAAATACCAGTGGTATCCTCACTGAGGGGTCAAGGCCCTCTCCTTCCAGGGCTACAACTCACCAGCGTCACTCTGCTTTCTTCTTATTTTAAATAAAGCACAAATACAGAAAACAGTACAAATGTATGACACAATGAATTATTCCAAGGCAAACGCCTGTGTAACCACCACTACTAGGTCAGGAAGTAGATCTTTGCCACCACCCCAGAAGCCCATCTAGGTCCCTCATTCCAACCATAGGACCTGTCCTTCTCCCCTGATAAATAATCAATATCTTATTTTTATAGTTTTTTTCATCCAAATGTGCATCCGTAGACACTACAGTTTAGTTTTGGACATTTGCAAAGCTTTGATATGTCTAAGTCTCTTTCAACCTTTTATCTTATAATCTAGAGGTTTCCCTGCCATCTTTATTTTCCTTTAATCTCTCTGTGGAAGAATCTGCCCCATTTGACCTGTAGAGGTTCCCACAGTCTGCATTTGCTGATTGTATGTTCATGAACAGTTCACCGAGTTCCTGCAGTTTGGTAGCTGGAACTAGAGACTGGCTTGGACTCAGGTTGGATTCTTTTGGCAAAACTACAGGAGGCACAGTGTCCGATCATCTGTCTTTTTATGAGGTAAGTGATGCAAGCAGCCGTTGTTGCTTAATGCCTATGTCTAGTAATTCACTGGGGTTTCAAAATGGTAATATTCTAATGCTATCATTCCTTTTCCATTTAATAGTTGGAGTACTTTTATAAAGAGAAAATTCCCCTCATCTACTATTGGTTACCCAGTGATAAAGATCATACAGGGAAGGTAAGATAAATCTTTGATTCTTTCCTTTATTTTCTGCTTTTTGAGATTAAAAAATTGGTTCCCTATCATCCTCCAAAAAGTACCAAATGTATATAATTATAAACTCATGGATTTAAACATATTTGATGGATTTCAAGCCATTGAAATTAGTATCATTTATATTCAAATTGTTCCAACTTTGGCCAGTGAGAGTCTCTTCAAGGTGTTTCTTGAATTTTTCGGACACGACCCTAGTAATTGGTAGTTTCCTTGTTATCCAGTAAGACAATATGTTCCAGGGTCATCTAGTACATTTCCTACCCAGACTCACACTCAGCCATTACTCAAAGAAGCCCTGTTTATTAATTTTCATTTTAGCGAGACATTGTAATTCAAGACCTAATCTAGGTTCTAGGGATGATCATGGTCAGCGGCTTGGTCATTGTTTCTATCACTTTTTAGTGGACAGAGCTAGCGGACAGGTTTGAATGTTGTGAGACGAGCTAAGAATTGCTCTCTGTAAGTGGTCCATAATACCCATAATACCCAAAGTCCTTTAGCCCTGATGACCTCAAAAGTTTCCCAGAATTGTTCTCTGCAGGAAAGGATGTCAGCTTTGCCATCTAAGCCAAACTCTGGTCTTAGTGACAGTGTTCTACCGACCTAAATTCTTCTATTGCAGCTTTGGTCAAAAATAGCACTACTGGGGCCGGCCCAGTGGCTTAGCGGTTAAGTGCGTGCGCTCCGCTGCTGGCGGCCCAGGTTCGGATCCCGGGTGAGCGCCGACGCACCGCTTCTCCGGCCATGCTGGGGCCGAGTCCCACATACAGCAACTAGAAGGATGTGCAGCTATGACATACAGCTATCTACTGGGGCTTTGGGGGGAAAATAAATAAATAAAATCTTTAAAAAAAAAAAAAACAAAAAACAAAAATAGCACTACTTCTTCACTCGCTGTTCTCAGTTGCCACGTGGTTGCCGCACAGGGGCTCATGTGGAGGCTGTGTCTCCTCCTCAGGGGTGAAGTCATCCCCATGGATAGCTTGAGCGTCCCCAGAGTCTCTTTATCACCTGTCATATGCTACCAAATATTGCCTCCCACTGGCCCACGGTACACTGCTCATTCCTGTCCTGCCACACTTTTCCCACTGCCCTTCAATGTCCTCCCAGCTGTCCTCCAGCACCCACATCCTTCAAGAACCACATCAGCTCTCATGAAGACTTCTTGGACTCCTGAAGCCTCCAGGTACCTCAGCTTTCACATCTGCGAAATGGAGAGAATTGTACCCACCTCATCAAGTTGTGAATTTTAAATGAGTTACTACTAGAATAAGGCTTAGAACAGTGAGTCCTCAAGAAATTTGAGATTTTATTCTTACTCTAGCTCAGTAGTTCTCATCCAGCTACATATTAGAAACATCTGAGGAGGCTTTTAAAAGAAAATAGTAGGGCCGGCCCCATGGCTTAGCGGTTAAGTGCGCGTGCTCTGCTGCTGGCGGCTGGGTTCGGGTCCTGGGCGCGCACCGACCCGCTTCTCCGGCCATGCTGAGGCTGTGTCCCACATGCAGCAACTAGAAGGATGTGCAGCTATGACATACAATTATCTACCGGGGCTTTGGGGGGAAAATAAATAAATAAATAAAATCTTAAAAAAAAAAAATAAAAGAAAATAGTAGTGCTTTGTCTCCGCCCTTGGAGATTCCGACTTCATTGGTCAGCGTGATTGGAATCTTTCAAGTTCTTGAGGTGATTCTGGAGCAGGGTTGGCAAACTACACGGGCAAACTACCGCCTCCATCATTACCTGTTGGGTCCTGTGGGATGAGATACTCCTGTGCCATTTTAATACATTTTTGCTGACTCTACATCAAGCTGGATTCTGTTGCTTAAAACCAAAGGAAGTCTAATGAATGCAGGAGTAATCTGTAAGAACAATTGGTGGGGAGAGTTCGATCTTCAGCAACACTGGAACTGAAGGAGCTTCCGCACCACCACCCTGGTTGTGCCCTTGGAGGCCACACCCACTGTGGTGATTGGTGCACTGTTTAATGCTGTCCCCAACTCTAGAGAGACCCAGCTGCTACTTGATTTAGTAACACCTTAGTAATACACATCCTTTCCTTATCACGTCAGCTCAACAACTTAGAGGACAAAAGTAATCATGAAAATGTTGTTTTTCCTACTTTCCTCCCCTGCCTTTGAAACCAGCCACTGCAGCTGCTAACAGAAGCATCTCTGTGTAGAATGTGTTTTGTCCTTCTGGAGAAGACAAAGAATTATTAAAAGAGCAGCCAGCTGCTTGTACTGGCAGGAGAATGAGAGAGCTTGTCAGCATTCACTCTCTACCCTTCCTCAGCCGAATCGCCACCGTCTTCCTTCTAGCCCATTTCTGCTCTCAGTTTTCCTGGTCCAGGAATGCAGGGCCGTCACCCTACCCTTGTGCCTCTAACTCTGGGTAGACACAACAGCCCAGTCCTTCTTCTGTGTTAAACCTGCGTTAAGTCTCAACTCTCAGACTTTAAGCAAGACTGACAGTAGATAAACCTCATCGTGACTCGGAAGCAGCCCCTCAATCTCTCTCTTTCACAAACACACCATTCACCCAATGTTCCAACAGGGATGTTTGCACAACAATTTTGCACAACAGGAACAATGACAGAGTCTACTTCATGGGACTGTTGTGATGATTAAATGAGACAGGGCTGTGGGTCTCAAACTTGGCTGCACATTAGGATTGCTGGATGCATTTCAAAAATCCCAGTGCCAGGCAGCACTCAGATCCATTAAATCAGAATTTCTGGTTGTGGGAGCCATCCACTCATATTTTTAGAATCTCCCTAGGTAATTCCATTGTGCAGCCAAATTTGAGAGCCAATGAGATGGTACTTGTTACAAACACTCAATGAATGGGAGCTGCTTTCATTATTATAATTAAAAATTGAGTGAGAATTCCCCAAATTTAATAGACTGCTGAAACTGAAGTCTTAGTAGGACCCAGATTCATTTTTCCTTTAATTCATCCATCCAACAATGACTGAGTATTTACTAAGTGTTGGGCTCTGTGCAAAATTCCTCCTCCCCATTTGAAAGTAAAAAGATCATATTGACTTCAAGATGAAATTCACATTCTTTAGGACAATCTGGACTCCCCACACCCTTCCTGTCCTGTTGCCTGCCAGTGCCATCGCCCACATGCTGGTAAGCTGCAGCCACTCCAAACTATTTGTAGTCGTTCCAAGCCCTCCTGTGTCTCTGTGCCCTTCTCAATGCTCTTCCCTCTGCTTTTCCACCTGGCCTACACTAGAGGACGGAATTCCTGATACGAAACCTGCAGAGCAGATGGGTGCCCAGCACTCCCTGGCAGTCCCCACCCATCCCCTCTGCTGAAGGAGCTGGCCGGCGTCCCCTCCGTCTCAGGACTCCTTGAGTGCCCTGCAGTGGGTGAGTGAGGTTCTCAAGGTCTTCTCTCCGTGGAAAGGCTGGACAGCTCTCTCTCAGCTCTCCCTCGGGCCTCACTCTGGCGGAAGACTGCTCAGGCCCAGGCAGGCTCTCTCCTTTGTCTTGCTTAACTGTCTCTGTTGTTGCAGAGCTGCTTCTCAGGGCCCCTCTCAGAGAGAAAACGCTTCCTCTTGACTCTTCCAAGGGAGTAGGGCCGCTCAGAGCCCATGGCTCAGAATGGCCTGAGACCTGCCGGCCAGATCTTCTGTGGCCACTGCATGAAGTCCCAGGAGGTTGGCAGCCTTGGGGGAGTAATGTGACTTTTTGACCATAGATAATCCCTGACGGTCGGGGGTAGACTGTTGTGCTCCCTCCAAAGGAGAGAGACCCTCTGGTGCTTGTGCCCCACAGGCACCGGACATAACAAGTGGGTGGCTGTGTGCTCTGATAGCTGCCACAGCTGTGGCTAATTCTGCTGCAGCAAGGACTTCTGTTGGGAATCTTCTAACCCTTTCCTTGCCTTGAGCTGACCTCTAGTGGCCCTGCTCATAAAGGTCCCAGTGTTTTCTCTGTCTCAGGGTCTGTCAGAAGGTGGCCCAGGGTATAGATTTGCATGTCCTCTCACTCGGCCCACAGAGTCTTTCTGCAGGGGCTGGTCAGGAGGACCTTACTCAGTGTGCCTAGTACATATGTACACACACACACACACACACACACACACAGACACACACTTGATTCTGGCTCCTCCAGCCCTAGGCTTGTGCCACTGGGTAAAGTCGTCAACATTTCAGCCAGGCACAGGGTGACATCTCCCTTCTGCTCCATCCTTCAAGATTCAGATTCTATTTCTGGGCATGCGGGAGGGAAAGGAACTAATATTTGAGTGTGTTCTACACATGTTATCTCACTTAAACTTTTGCAAAAACCTTATGTAGTTGGTGTAGTAATTCTCATCTTTCAGAGGAGGAAGTAGAGTCTTCCCAAGGTCACATGGTTGGAACACCAGTTACCTTTGGCCACATTACACACCATCCCCCAAATTAGTGACTTAAAACAACCACCGTTTATTAGCTTACAATTCTAGGGATTGGCTGGCTGCCAGCTGGCGTGTTGGGAGTTGGGTGCAGCCAGTCACAGGATCTCTCATCCTCCAGCAGGCTAGCTAGGGCTTGTTCACATGGCAGCTTGCAGGATTCCAGGAGGAGGGTGCATGGATGCAAGGGATCTTGATACCTAGGCTGGCAGCTGGTACTGTGTCACTCCTGCCATAATCTATCGGCCAAATCACGTCATGCGGCCTGCCCAGATTCAACGGATGGTGAGATGGATTCCACTTGTTGATGGGAGGAGCTGCAAAGTCATATTGCAAAGGGGCATCCATATGGGGAGGGGTGGAGAATTGTGTCCACTTTTGCAACCAATGCAGTTGTTAAATGTAAGAGGTAGGATTTTATTTTTCATTTATGAAAGTAGACTATGCACATGAGAAAAATTTAAACAGTATACAAAAGGGAAAATGAGGAAGAGAAAGTCTCCTTCTAACCCCTGGGGTAGGAAAACACATTCTAATCTAGTCCCACTCTCTACATGTAAACACCATTAAGATTTTCTTATGTATCTTGATATATCTTTTTTGTGCATATACACAGATGGGAGTCCACTATACACACCATCCTGCACTTTATTCTTTTCACCTAATAATACAACTAAGAGTTCTTTCCATAGCAGCACAACCAGAAATGCGCTATTCCTTTTAATGTCTACATACTGGCCAACTGAATAAATGTACCATGTTTTATTCAACCACATTCCCCTACTGGTGGACACTTATGTTGTTTCCTGTTTTTGTTGTTATAAATAATGCTGCAATGAACATCCTTGAATATCTTTCTTTGTATACTTGTAGACTAAATTCCTAGAAGTGAAATTTCTAGGTTCAATGTCAGATTCGAGCTTTGATCTGTTCCCAAAGCACGTGCTTTTTCCAAGATGGCTCTCCTGTTGCCAATTATTCTTCCAGCCTTTTCTACGACTAGAAGCTACCTTAGAAACCATGGACCACCATGTACAATGCACATACGTGATGCGTTCTCATGACCTCTCCACTCCCTTTCCTTCCTGGACAGGCTCAAGATGTCTTAAGCTGTGCATTATTAAGCTCTTCCAAGAAGGTCCAGATTAATTGTCTTTTCTGTATTTTCCTCTATGAATTTTTTTTAAAGACATGTACCACTTTGTTACAGGTCAATGAGAAAAGATTCCTAGTAAGAAATGTTAACATACAAATGATGGGTTCATCCAAGTGAAGGCCTAGTGGATAAATGAGTGAAGATTTCACAAATAGTGCAAATACAGACAAGCGTGAGATGAATTAAGTTGAATCATCACACAGCAAACAATAGCATAGGCCTGTTGTCACACTGAATTCCATGAATTTCATCCTTGTTCATAGCAACTCTAACAGTTCATGAATATTAAAAATATAGCCAATATGCAGTGAAGAAATTTCTCAAGACTATATTTTTTCATTCTTTAATACTGTTTTTGGGTTTTCTCATTGATCTCGATACCCACATGCCACCTGCCTGGGTGCCAGCGGGAGCCCTGAATTTTCACCAGGCCTGTATGGACTTAGCTCTATTATGATCAGCAGGTTGGTGACCGTTAGAGTCTGGAGGTGGCATATGCAAGCACACTCAGACACCTTGCTCTATTTCTCACAGCCCCTGATTACGTCCCTGTGTAGTTGGAGCCAATAATTCTGCGGAAGGGAACAAACAGCAGGGGGCTCGTTTCTGTGATGTGGGGAGTCTGCATTTCAGAGCCGCTCTGCAGCTAGGTTAAAGAAGTGGATTTCCAGAGAACACAGTTTCAAAAAGTAAGTACTTAATGGTTTGAGTTCTTTAGAGAATTATAGGCATGTGCCTCAGACTTCAGACCAGGAGGTGCCCAATTTCCCATCTGTTACTTAATAACAGAGACATTGCTGCTGTCAAAAGGCAGAGTTCTGAAATGTTCCTATTTTTATAGCTCAAGGAAGAATGCCATTATCCCATGGTGCACCGAACAGTGAAGAACTTAATGGCTAATCGTTGCCCAGCCACATTAATTTGTCCATTTCTTCATTCCCTTATTCAACATTTATTCATTGAGTGACACATTGTGCCAAGGACCATGCTGGGTGTTGGAGAAATAAAGATAAATAAAACCCAAACACAACCTCTTCTTGTGTCAGTTAGCTCTGGCTACACAACAAACACCCCAAAACGTAGTGGCTGAAAACAAAAACTATGTCTCTAGTTTACAATGCTCCTGGTCGACAATTTGGGCTGCGTTCAGCTGGCCAGTTCTTCTGCCTTGGCTGAGCTTACTCAGGGTCTGTGGCCAGCTGCTGGGTCAGTTAGAGCTGGCTGGTCTAGGGGATTCTCAGCTGGGATGGCTCATCTCTGCTCCACATGCTCTCTCATCCTCCAGCAGGCCAGCCTGGACTTATTCATGTGGTGTCTAGGCAGAGTCCAGGAGAATGAGTGCAAGCCTGTTAGGCCTCTAGGCTCCAACCTGACATAATGTCCCTTTAGCCATTCTGTTGGTTAAATGAAGTCACAAGGCCAGGCCAGATTCCAGGGAGGGGTGAATACCTCTGACCGTCATTGCTAAGACACCTGGAAACAGGCAGGGAAGAATGGTTGCTAATTTTTGCAAATGGTCTAGCTGACTGCCCTTTAGGAGCTCATAGCCTGGTCAGAGAGACAGAAAATTGTGATAAGCGCTATTATGAAGGTGTTCCCCTCTCTTTCTCTCTTGCCCTCCTTCTATCTCTGTCTCTTAGTAACATTTTTACATTTTACATCATGGAAATCTAGTAACTCCAGTTAAAACACATCAATGAGTCAAATGTCTGGTACAATGCTGATACTGTACATTCCCACTTTTTAATCTCGAAGGCAGTTGGAGTGATCCATCAATATCACAACCACCAAGCCAGTGGTCGTATCGCACAGTCGGATTGTATGATAACATGTCTGCCTTTTAAATATATTACCAACATTCAAACTGTGCCTAGGTTTTGTTGAAGCACGCTCTACATCTGCACACATACACACATTTCTTCAACTGGAGACAGAAAATCCTCTTGTTAAAATGCATGGTGTGAAACCAATGAAAACAAAGCCACAGCCACAAGATAGGATCTCCTAACTGAGGGGCTTCTTTGTGATTCCATCGGAGAGTAAACACCTGTGGAAGTATGCGCCCGTGGTGTCAACACCAGGTGCACCTAATTAAATCAATTTCAAATGCTTGCTGTGTGAGAAGCTTGTCCCCTGCCCCCCACCAGGTGAGTCACCAAGGGGGAGGAGAAAGCCCTAGGTGAGTGGTTCTCAAACTTCTGTGTGCATCGGAATCCCCTGGATAGGGGGATGGGGTGGGGCATAATTCTTGTTAAAAATTATATTCTTTTACTCCATCTTCTACCCCTCATCTTGGGAATTTGTCCAGGTAATTTTCACACAGGTGGTTAGGATTGCCCATGGAGGAGCACTGCCTTTATCTTAGAAAGAGAAGTCTTAGTTCCAGAACAAATCTTTTAAAAATGAATTAGGACCTTCACATTTCATCTCTCCTTATCAGGCAGCAAGAGCCAACTCTTTGCCAATCTAATTTTCTCCCACAGACTAAACTTACCGGAGAACTTGAGATATAAAGAGCAGTGGCTCACTAACCAAGAATCAAAATGCCTTTCAAAAAACCCAATTTGGGGGCCGGCCCCATGGCATAGCGGTTAAGTGCACGAGCTCTGCTGCTGGTGGCCCCGGTTCGGATCCCGGGTGTGCACCGATGCACCACTTGTCAGGCCATGCTGTGGTGGTGTCCTGTATAAAGTGGAGGAAGATGGGCACAGATGTTATCCCAGGGCCAGTCTTCCTCAGCAAAAAGAGGAGGATTGGCATGGATGTTAGCACAGGGCTGATCTTCCTCACAAAAAAAAACCAAAAACAAACCCAATTTGCACCAAGGGGAGCGATTGCAGCTGTGATTTGTGGTGGGCACAGAGGGCTATTGTTTGAGTTTCCTCTAGGATTGTAGATCTATACAAGTGCAAAGAGAATTCGAGGCCACCTAGTTAAACTCCTTCGTTTTATAGATAAAGAAACTAAAGTGTCTTCTGTAAAGTGGCAGAGATGAGACTGAAACCCAGATCTTCTGATTCTTTAAAAATTGTTAGTTTTCTCAACAAAAGGTAGAGTCCGCTGTGCTCGGTCTACAGAGAGTCCTTTGGGTGCACGTTCTCCTGTGAGGCAGCTGGCCTAGAGGTGGAAGAAAGGACACCCCTAAGAGCTATCTCAGCGCCCCTTTCTGACACATGTGCTCTGGATGGAGTCAGGAGACCTGGGACCTGATTCTTGAGCCCAAGCCAGAGTGACTTGTCAGAGGACTTCATGCTGACGTGCTGTGGGGCGTGCTGTGGGGTCACCCTGCAATTGCTGGCCGGCCTCCCTCTATTCTGGATTCTGAGAGGAGGCAGTACAGGCTTCCCTGCAAGATCTTCACACCTGCTTACAGTTGGCCCCATGCTGGTTACGCCGCCACTTTCCCCTGTTCCCCCACCGTAGACATCACTAATCCATCATGACAGTGATTCCAGCAGAGCCAAAACCTGGTTTCAGAGTCCTTCTCAAGACAGCTCTGTAGGCAGCCACTTCAGATCATCCAGTCAGCAGGAGAGCAGAGACTTGTTTGCAATCCTGCTTCTGAGTGATTTCGTCTAAAAGTAATTCTAAATCAACATCCAGAGAGTAGGGCTTGCAAGATGTTGGGGAGGGAGAGAGCACAGAGTCAGGGCTACTGAAGAACGTGCTGTCACTCAGGGCTGGGTTCCCCGTAGCCCGGGTGTAACATGCTGACCGCCAGATGGGCATGTGGGTCCCTTCCCGTTGTATCTTCCCTGGTCTGGTGTGTGTGTGTGTGTGTGTGTTTGTGTGTGTGTGTATAACAAAGACCCAAGATAACAGCTGGAGCTGTGGGTTCAGTTTGCAGCCATAGAACAGTGATCCCACTGAGGGAGATCAAACTGAAGTCCTGACTTTCCTGGTGTGATTCTCAACCAACTGGGTTAGCCTGTGACCAACAGAGAAAATGAAGTCTTGTTGAGCACAGTGTGGTCCAAGGACCAGCACGTTGGCCACCCTGGGAACTTGTTAGAAATGTAGAATCTCAGGCCTCATTCCAGACCTACAGAAATACCAATTCAAACTTCAACATACTTTAACAAATCATACAGGTGATTTGTATGCACATGAGAGTTTGAGATGCATTGGCTTTAGAAAAGTTACCATGGGGCCCGCCCCGTGGCTTAGCGGTTAAGTGCGCGCGCTCCGCTACTGGCGGCCTGGGGTTCGGATCCCGGGCGCGCACCGACGCACCGCTTCTCCAGCCATGCTGAGGCCGCGTCCCACATACAGCAACTAGAAGGCTGTGCAACTATGTCATACAACTATCTACTGGGGCTTTGGGGGGAAAAAAAAAAGGAGGAAGATTGGCAATAGATGTTAGCTCAGAGCCAGTCTTCCTCAGCAAAAAGAGGAGGATTAGCATGGATGTTATCTCAGGGCTGATCTTCCTCACAAAAAAAAAAAAAAAAAAAAGAAAGGTCACCATGAAGCGTAATGACTTTCAACTGACTAGTATTTTAAGGGTCTACTGTGTGCCCAGAAATGTGCTGGACTTTTTGGCAGCTGTCAATCAAGCATATGACAGGCCCTGTCTTCAAATGTAGCTCAGTGTGTGCAAAGGCACCAGGAAGAGCATGGACTGGCTTTGTGACCCATGTTGTTCTGGAAAGAAAATGCTGTTCTTGTTTTGTGTGGCCTTTTATTTTTCTTCCTCTCTCTGCTGTTCTTCCATCCTTTTATGTTGCTCTACACTGCAGGAGCCCTAACACCCAACTTTCAGAATTTCATCCAACCCTCTTGGTTGCTTTGGGGCTTATCTCAACCCTTCCATTCTCCATTTTCATTATCTACTTTTCTACCCCCTTCCTGCTGGCTTGGGGTTTTGACTGAGGCCCTGGTTTTGCAGAGTGTTCTGATCTGGCTTTTCTCCACCTCAGCTGTGGTTGATTTGCTTATTCCATTCAAAAGGGCCCAGAATCTTAGGCAATTCAAAAGGCGTATAATAAGGTTTGGAGTAGAATTGCATAGTGGATCCTGTTTGCTGAT
Source organism: Ceratotherium simum simum (assembly GCF_057802395.1). Classification (NCBI taxonomy): domain Eukaryota; kingdom Metazoa; phylum Chordata; class Mammalia; order Perissodactyla; family Rhinocerotidae; genus Ceratotherium; species Ceratotherium simum. The sequence continues at coordinate 39,008,854 of NC_141919.1, forward strand.
GAGAAGAAACAAAGTCTTATTCAATTGGTCCCTTCATTGGGGGTCCTCCTTCTGTTCTGGAATCTATTAAACAGCCCCTTGGGCTGGGATTCCCATTCTAAGAGGGCACACAATGGCCAAGTGACAGATGTCAACTATGTTAACCTCTCCTCTCCATCTGCATAAGGCTTGCTATGCTAGGCTGCCATTTTGGAAGACTGCTTTGCCCAGCACTGAGTAATGGCTTGGTCACTGTTATCCCTGCTAAGTTTATTGCTCTGAGTCAAACTCCATGGTGTAACCATTTGACTGTGTCCTCTTAACACTTAGAAAAACAGTGATTAGAAGAAAAAAAAAAAGGATGTCTCTAAAGTCTGTCAAGTGAAGAAAAGATTAGCCATTGGAGTGGTTCCATTTGCCTTCAGTGTCCTCATTCAGTCCATTAGCTGGTGGCACAGGGCACCTCACAGCTGCCATCCCTGGCTTCTGCCGGCTGCCAACATTTGGAGAAGGAGGCCTCTAAATCTGCGTAGCTAAGTGTGGATTGATAGTATTTCCTTAACTCAGACACTGTTAAGAAGAATCTGTCACCATTTCCATTAAGAAAAGATTAATGAGTAATATGATTAATTGCTAGTTGTACCACACTCCGTGTGTGTTTATTTTTATCCCCTGAGGATTATTTTGAGTGAAGAGTTCCACTCTCCTGGCATTTTCATACAAAACTGTATAATCCTCAGCCGTGCAACAGCTTAGCCCCTAGACACATGCGGCTATTTAAATTTAAATTAAATAAGGAAAAGATTGACCTCTTCAGTTGCACCATCCACATTTCAAGTGCTCAACAGCCATGTGTGGCCGGTGGCTACCGATAAAGGACATTTCCACCACAGAAAGTTCTTTTACTGCTGAAATGGCTCAAATTTAGAAGAAAGAACATGATTTTCTGAGTCTTATGGCCCTGGGTCCAAATCCCATTTCTCCTACTACGTAGCTGATGACTTTGGGCAAGTCCTTTGACTTGCTGAGGGGCTCAGTTTCTGCATCTGTTAATGGGGCGATACCACCTGCATGACAGCGTGGTTGTGAGGATTAGAAGAGATGGTCCCTCTGAGGACGTCTGGCATAAATGCTCAGTCAGTGTTCTCCTTTCTCCTGCTCCTCCTGCCAAAACAACCTGTTTCTCTTTACCCCCGGATCACCTGCATTAGCGGGTGCTTGGGCTGAGCTTTGAGGCCTGGCCAGGAGCAGAGACTCACCCTTGCCTCCATGGTGGACTAGGGGAACTTGTGATGTCCTGCGAGTCTGTTGTGGTGCCTGCCAGGCAGGCTGCGGGAACTTCCCGGGAAGGGACAGGTTTGGTTTCTTTCTACATCTCACTCTTCTATGCTCTCAGTCACTGCCTGTAGTGAATGGGTGTGTCATAATCAGGAACATCTGTTACTTAAGACACCTAAGTTTCAGGTGAATGATTGTTATACAGCACAGTGGTTCTCAAATTTAATGAGCATCAGAATCATCTGGAGGGTTTGTTAAAGCACAGATTGCTGGACAACCTTTGGAGGTCCTGAGAACGTGCATCGGAGTTCCCCAGTGCTGGTCGGCACCTGCACTTGCGTTGGGGAAACTGGAATGCCTTTATCAGCAAAGATCACATCGTCTCTGCCCTTGGATTACACTGAGAATGTCCACAGGCAAGTTCTTGAGAATGTGAGCATTCTTTATAACATTGTAACAACTGTGATTTCAGTCTCAAAATAAAAAAGATTAACATCTATTCTGGGTCATAGACGACCATTCAAAACCCACTGCAGGGTGTGATTTTAACGCCTGTTTTTGCTTTTGTATTTACAATCACATTATCACCAAACGATTTCCGGAACTGGCAGCATTTAACAGTTGATGTAGTGTTTCTCAAACTAGGTTCTGTGAAAGCTGTTGGACATATGTGTAGGAGTCCAGGAGTCCCTGTATTTGAGAAACAGTGGCCTGGTGAGGCCCCAGCAAAGGCAAGGGCTTATCCTTATCCGTGTTTTTCACAGGGAGAGTTTGTAGCATTCTGAGTGGAATGATTCTTTTCTGTGCAGGACTAACCTTAACTTTGCAGGACATTTAGCATTGCTGGACCTTGCCTGGTAAATGCCAGGTGGTGTTCCAGAGTCGTGCAGACAACCCCTAACCATTTGCACACACTTCAGATCCCCACGCAGGGGGTGGGGGGCGCTCAGTACTGCTCGCTCTTAGGAGGGAACCGTTGATAGGCCGTCAGGTTTGTCTGAAGACAGCTCAGCCACTGCCCTTTACAGTGATGCCATGGCTGCAGCTGGGGCCTCCCCGCCTCTGCTTCTCTCTCTTGTCACTCCCAGGCTGCCTGGTAGGAAACTGAGACAGCCCATCTTCAGGACACCTTTGGTGGGGCCATCCTCATAGCCTACTGCTTTGCCTGGAGAGGGCAGCAGCACCAAGAACTTCCCGCTTACAGTTTGAATGCGCGAGGCAGGGGTCAGCCTGGCCTCCCGCTCCGTTCCATCCAGCCCTCTTCTCACCTTGCCCTTCTTTTTGGCAGTCACCGCTAGAAGAGATATTTCCGAAGTGACCCTGCTGCCCTGGCAGCTGACGGCCAGGAAGGAGGCCTGGCGAGCAGCAGTGGCGTTAGCTGGAGCCCCGCTGGCTCTGTCGGGGAGGTGTGGAGGCAGCACCCCTCTGCCCACAGCCCGGGCACCTGGCTGGGCTCAGCGGCTGCAGGAGGCGGCCAGCCGGGAAGCCCATGCCTGCTGCCCTCCTCGCAGGCTTGGATCCCACATTTTCTCTCTGGCTTTCTTGTCCCCCAAATGCTTCTTCCCAGAAAGAATCTGAGTTAGTCTCTTGTCATTAGATAAGTTCCTGCCAAACCATGGCAGATGTCAAAGCAGCAGACAGGAAGATTATAATTCCCCCTCCCGCCACTCCCACAGGCAGAGGGGAATAAAGACCTCCAGGGGAGAAGGTCAGGCAAAGCTCAGTGGAGGCGAGATGGTTCTATTCCAGCAGCTCAAGAACCACCCCCCATCCCCCCTGCAGAAATATGAAGAGGAGGCGGGAAGGAACCCCACAGAACTCCCTGCTAGGACAGTTCAGAATCAGCGGATTTGACGTTGCCTTGGAACAAGAACATTTTCCCTGCTTTTGAGAAACATCCTTTGTCTTGGCCTGGATGCTTCTAGAAGTCGGTTTTTCCGAGGATTTTTCTCTAGTGCTTTTTTTCCTGTGTGTGCTCACTCATGCTCCCTCCCTCCTGCTCTCTCTTGCTCACACATGGACTTCAATGCATCTTCTTTCTGTGAAGCAGGCAGCCCCTGTCCTGTCCTCGGTGACTCCTGATAATTCCCACTCCCAGAGCCCGCGGAGGCCGAGCTTCTCTCTGAACCTCCTGGAGGTCACTCTGCAGTGGTCCCAGGAGTCCGGAGTTTGGGACCCTCATGCTGTAACTCTACTCCCGTCCATGACCCAAGGTCCTGGAGTGAACGCTTTGTCCTTGAGGCTATGACACAAGATGTGACGCATCTTAGATCTGAGACCTCAGACAGAACAGCTCACTTCAGAAAAAACTCATCATCTGGGATGCTAAATCGGGCTCAGGGCAGTCCTGGGGACACCTGGACCACCTCTGTGGGAGAGAAGGCTGTCAGCAGGAGCCCCAGGAAAAATATGAGCATCAAACCCAGGGGGTCCGAGGAGAAGTGGCCTGGCCTTGAGAGCGCAGAGAGCTGATCGCCTACCTCTGTGTCAGGCATGAGGCTCCAGGCAGGAGTGGAAGGAGCCTGACTGGTCTTGGGCAGCCCCAGCCTCCCCGTCGGCTGCCTTTTCCCTCTTCAATTTTACTTTTCTGGCCCCCTCCACCTCAGGCATCCCTCGCTTCCTCTGCATTCCCATTCAACTTTCCTCCTTTCACATTGCGGTGCAAACGACTGACAAAGCAGAGAGCGGTGGAGCCTAAGAGCTTTCTCCCAGCCACCCTGTCAAGATAATTGTTTATAATGGAAAATTTCAGTTACATAGAAACAGAATATTATAATGAACCCGCATATATCCATCACCCAGCCTCAGGAAGGATCAACTCATAGCCAATCTGGTTTCTTCTTACCCCTCTCCCATTCCCCCACCCCAGATTATTTTGAAGCAAATCCAAGATATCAGTTTCTTTTCGGTGTGTGCAGAGGGCTTTCTTAAGCCCCAGTCTGACCATGTCACATGCTAGTGAAGGACCTTCAGTGGCATGAGAGGGTCCAGGATGCTTGGTGGGTTGGACAGGCGCTTCGCAATCTGGTACTGCCCATCTTTTCAGCCTCTAACCCTCTACTCCCCAGCAGACCCTACTCTTCCAGCCACACTGAACATTGTTCCCCTGAATGCCACATTTTTTTCGTCTGTCACTTGGTCCAAGTGTTTCTTCTTGCTAGACTTCTCATCTTTCAACTCCAGCTCAGGGGCCATTTTTTCTCTGAAGCTTTCCCTGAACCCCCAGATGGAGTTAATCAAGGCCTCCTCTGGGCTCCAATGGCATGGAGACATATATGCACAGCTCTTATTTATCAATCGAGGGTGTATTGCTTACTATTACCTAGGCTCTGTTCTGGGAGTGTTCCAAATAAATATTAACTGATTTAACCCACATAAAACAACTCTCACAAGGTTATAGATGGGGAAAGTGAGGCACAGAGAGGCTTAGGTCACCTGGCTAGTAATTGGCAGAGCTGGGATTCAAACCCAAGCAGTCTGGCTTCTTAACAATCCCGCAGGCTACTTATTCTAGTACGAATCCTGAATTTGTCACCTATTTGTCTTGCACTGCAGACTGTGACATCTTTGAGAACAGGGGCTTGAACTTACTCTCCTTGGGACCCCAGTGCTAATGCCTATGTGTGGCACATTACAGGACCTGAACACCTGCTGTTGAATGCATGAATAAATATAAGGCACTCTTCCTGGTCATTTGGAGAAACTTCAAGGCATGGACTCCTCCTAGAGCCAGTTATAATTTCCACAGGGATCAGGGAAAATTAGGCTCAAGAGGATTCTCAGTCTTTCTCCACCCAGCACTGCCGTGGGTTATGGCGCACTCCCTCAACAGAGGCCTGTCTAT